>NC_050454.1:25679669-26037169 GCF_903995425.1 Onychomys torridus | reverse complement strand
AACATAGCAAACCTTTTAAAATGAAGTTCAGAGAAGGAAAGGGCAAAGAATAACAGTGACATTTAAAAGTCTGAAGATGTTAGGTATAGAGTAAAGACGGGGTGGGGGGAGGTAGAGATAGATCTCCTTAGGGAAGGGAAATAGAATAGCTAGTTATAGATGAATGAGTAGAGGGGCTGGAATGGGAGGATCAGTGGGGAGGGGATAGGACAGGGGAACAAGGGAGGGAATATGAGGAAAGACAGCTAAAATGAAGGGCCATTTGAGGGGTAGTATGGAAATCTAATACAGTAGAAGCTTCCTGAAATATATACAGATATAAAGGTGATCTAAATAAAATTGCCAAATAATAGGGGAGACAGAGTTCCAACTGGCTATCTCTTGTCACCAAATGAAACTTCCAGTACCCGGATTGGGTTACATCTAGTTTACTTGTTAGCCAAAAGGATCCCTTGGAAATCCCCAAACAACCCAGGTTATTGCCAAACTGATGGCAAGTCCCCAAATTTGAAGACAATGCCTACATAACTCATTGAACATGGAGAAGTCAAGCTAGTGCCTACATAGAGCCTTCACCCCTATGTTCTAGAGCAGCGGTTCTCAATCTTCCCAGTGTTGTGACCCTTTAATACAGTGCCTCATGTTGTGATGATTCCTCATCATAGAATTATTTTCATTGCTACTTCATAACTGCAATTTCACTACTCATATGAATCATAAAAATCTAATATTTCTAGTGGTCTTGGGTGACCCCCGTGAAAGGGTTATTCTGCCCTTAATGGGGTCGCGACCCACACGTTGAGAAACTATGCTCTAGAGTCTTTGGTACAAGAAGGCACTTTGTAGGCTACAAAAAGAAAAACATAAACGAAAACTAGCCAGCCACAGAACTTTTGATCAACAATGGTCTTCTGCCTGCAAGATATACTAGGCCAATGATGGCACAAAATTTGTAGAAGTAACCAACCAATACCTGATTTGACTTATGACCACTTCATGAGATGGACCCCACTACTTGGGTGACTAAAAACCGGAAACTAGACAGCCCAGAAGCCTAGGATGATACCAAATACTACTGGTCAAAAACAAAAACAAAAACAAAAACAAAAAATAAAAGAAAGAAAAAAAAACATAGCAATAAAATGACTCCTAATAGCATTCTGCTGTACTCGTGGATCGGTATCTTGCTTAGCTATCAACAGAGAACCTTCCTCTTGCAGCAGATGGGAACAGATGCAGAGACCCACAACCAGAATTGTGAAGAAGAGAGACAGAGACTTTGGAACACTCAGTCCTGAATTGGGTATCAATCAAATCCATACCCCCATGGCTCAGGGAACCCAACAAAAGGGGAGGCAGAAAGATTGTAAGAGCCAAAGGAGATGGAGGACACGAAGAAAACAAGGCCTCTAAATCAACATGATCAAAGCTCAACTGAATTCACAGAGACTGAATAAGCATGCACAGGGCCTGCACAGGTCTGCACTAGGTCCTCTTGGTATATATTATGGCTTCCAGTTTAGTGTTTTTATGGGATTCCCAAGTATACAAATGAATGAGTCCCTGATTTTTGTGCCTTCTCTTGGGCTCTTTTCCTTCTGTTGATTTGTCTTGTCAAACTTAGATTTGTTAATTTTTGTTTTATCTTATTTATCTTATTTTATTATTATTCTTTAGAAGTCTTTTTGTTTTCTAATGATAGACAGAAAGGGAAGATAGATATGGGAAGGAGGGGAGGTAGAGAGAAACTTAGAGGAGCAGAAGGATGGGAAACTGTAATTGGAAATATTATATGAGAAAAAAAATCAATTTTCAATAAAGGAAAAAGAAAAAATATGTTATTTGCATCCTTAGTACTCTGCAGTGGAACTCTGTTCTGTCATGCCATGACCACTGCCATATTGAAATCAGACCATCTGTAACTACTTGAACATAACTCTCAAAAGATCAGGCCATTAACAGGCTGTTGTGGGACAGAAGTCATTGAGTCTTTCCTGAGACTGCAGCTACCATGTCTCCCCTGCCCCAAACCGGCTGCATTTGGGTCCAGTTGGTGGTCTTGGAGGGCGCTAGAGCATGGCGGAGGTTAAGGTTGATTGTGAAGGTAACTGTAGTGAAGTGGCTTTGATGAGGCACTTCTGCCGGTAACCCCTCACCCAGGAACTTAATCATAGCACACCCCACCCCCGAAAAACCCAACTCATTGGTTTGCCATGCTGGACTTGAAGGAGTGTTTTCTAAGTTCTGATAGTGCCCTAGCGAGTGGACATTCTTTCTGGGGAAACTACCTCAGCCAAGTTCTATGCACTTCCCTCTCATTGAAATTGTTAGCTTCAGAACCTATGCCCAGGCAGTCCTAATGACCTAGGCTCAGTCACTGTCATGGTTTGCTTTTTGATGCTTTGATAAAACACTGATCAAAACCAACTTGAGGGAAGAAATGGTTTATTTGATTCACAGGTTACAGTCCCATCATGAAGGAAGTCAAGCCAGTAACTTAAGGCAAGAGGCCGGAAGCAGGAACTGAGGCAGAGGCCACAAAGGAATGCTGCCTACTGGCTTGCTTCCAAGCTCATATTCTGATATCCATCAACAATCAAGAAATTGTCACTCAGATATGTCCACAGGCTGATGCGATGGGGGCAAATCCTTAATTGAGGTTGCCTTTCCCCAGGTGTGTCAAATTGACAGCCAAAATTAGTGATCACAGCCACACATTCAAAAGGCAAATTAAATAATAATAGTGAAAAGCAAAGACAGGAGATTTATTCAATATGGTTAGGTTGGGTGGGAAAAGGAACACAGAGGTCCAGTAGATGTTGTGGATATTACTCTGTATAAATAAAATATTGATTGGTCAGTAGCCAGGCAGGAAGTATAGGTGGGACTAAGAGAGAGGAGAATTGGGAGAAGAGGAAGGCAGGGTGGAGACCTGTCAGCTGCCGCTGTCATGACAAGCGAGATGTAAGGTACCAGTAAGCCACGAGCCATGTGACAAAGTATAAATTAATAGAAATGGGCTGAATATAAGAGTAAGAGCTAGACAATGGTTGGCCTGAGCTAATGGCCAAGCAGTTTAAATAATAGAAGCATCTGTGTGTTTATTTTATAATTTGGGCTGTCGGACTGACAGGGCTTGGAGGAGGCTGAAGAGAAGGTCTCCAGCTACAAGTAGCATCCCAAGTTCATCTTCAACGGCCAAGAATGAGGTTCAAGTTTAAAAAGAAAACACACTAGCTAAGCAGCCATGGTCAAAGTGTGGCCCTACCCACCACTATTGCCTGGGCTCTAGTCTCTGCTGTAAGGTAGTATGAGAAGCCAGAACCATGTGAAAGCACTTTCCTGGAAACAACTTTATAACACCCCCCCCACCCCACCCCCACCAAACCTGACCAGCACCAGGGATTCAGTCTTTCCTCTCTCCCAGCCCGAGATTCCTGGGGGGATTCCAATTTCTTGGCATTCATTGTTTTAATAGTGTGATAGCCAAAGGGAAGGGTATATGTGTCTCTCTGGAATATTGTTAGCCCAGAGAGGGTGGTAATACCATAGATTATTATCATTACTAGCTTCTTGCATCTCTTTAAATCCAGCATCATCTGTCTTGTACTGATGCAGAAATTTCAGCCTTTGTTTTGCAATTTTCAGAAAATTTATGGAAAGGATTTGATGTTGACTTTCCTTTGAATCACTGGAGAAGACAAATTGTTAGATTGCCAAAACCTGAGATTTTGAACAAAAACAGCAACAACAATAAAACCCACACAGTGAACAGAGGATGTTTGGGGGCTAGTTGATCAGGGGGAAATGGGGCATGACTTGAAAGTAGAAAGGTGTGTCTGTGTTTTCTCAATTTCTCCTTTTAAAACTACGTTGTATGAAATTCTCAAAGCATTAATAAAAACCTTATTATCAAAATAAGGCTTTGTTTCTTTTCTCCTGCACACAAAAGAAGTAGGTACTTCAAGTTATCCAGTAGAATTGTTGTCCATCTGACTCAGTAATGCCAGGAGCTTTCCTACAGTCTCCCTAGACTGCATGTATAATGTTGAGCCCAGTTCTTTCTCTTCCTTCAGGCTACACAAGCTCAAATATAAGCTTCAAGAGTTTATGGTGGGGAATCTCTTCTTTCAGATACTTCCTAGACAATCTTATGTCTTACAGTTCCCTGCTCAGACTTTCCAGATGAACAAAGTCCTTCTTTGTTGCTATGTACAAAAGACCTCCTTTGTGGTACACTGTGTCTGTTTGCAGTCCCCATAGCACCCATTACCATCTGATACATTTTTCAGTGGTTGATGACCTTCCATTCTTTACAACAACATAACCTCCTGACACTGTGAACATGATGCTGGTGTTGAGGAGACTCAGTAAATGTTCTTTGCATGGAGGGAGGCACATTGTTTGTAGAAGCATTGGCAAAAACTCTGCTTTTCAATTCAGAAAAGGATGTGGGTTGCTGGCACTTAGTCTGGGTCAGGAACTAGGCTATCTCAGTATTTATCCACATTTTAAAATCAGAAGTCAATTCATTGTCTATCAGTCACAGTTAGGTCAGTAAAACAAGAGCTACTCTAGGTATTTGGAGTGTGACATAACTTAATGCAGGGAATTAGAGTCTAGCACTATTGAAGTGCTATGTTGGAAGGCCATGGAGCCAAGATAAGCAAGGCTGCTCTCAGGAAGCCTGGAAGAGCATGCTCTCAGAAGTCATCACCATTGGCTTGGCTGACTTCTGCAAGAAGTGGGTGACTCTCAGCAGCCTCTCTGAAAGCTCCCATTGAAATCCCTGCCAGCTATGGCTGCCATCTGCGGATATGCACACACTGGTCTACAGCTGCCACTTAGTGGAGAAATAAGGCTCCCTTTTTTTCTGATTTTTTCTAAAAATCTCCAACAAGCGCTTCTCATTAGCTAGATCTTGATGAATGGTACTGTAAAAAGGATGTGGGAACAGTGAGTGTCTCAATCCTGCAATACACAGGAGAGGGTAGAAAGATGGAATCATTCTCCTTTGTAACAAACAATGTAACATGCAGATTGTACATCCATTAATTGGGGAATTAGTATAACTTTAGAACTGATGTCCATGTCCACTAATGATCAGCACCTTTACATACTATGATGTTGAATTCTAAAGTATCAAGCTAGCAGATGTAGTGATATCCTAGCAAACATCAGTGGTCCATCTTAAATTCTCTTCCTTGCCTCAAGCAATATTTAGAATTTTGCTTATGGAAATTACTTCCTAGAAGAATTTGAACATGATGAATTATTGCCTCTTCAAATTTAAGAATGTGTTTTATTTCTCCCATTGGGTAACCTAAGAGAGTTCTCCCATTCCCTAATAAATATTTGGCTTTTTCTAACAGGTTCTCTGTGGATCAACATAACTTTAGTGCCTTGAAGGTAATACTGGAGCCAATGGGCTAATGGCACCATAGTTCTGGATCTCAACTGTTTATTCACTATCTAGACACAGCCTGAGGTCTATGGGCAGGAAGGAGTACTATCCCACTGGGGACAGAGGCAGAAAGACGATGTGATGATGGTATGGCTCATGTTGGCCTCACTCTGTTGACTGGTGAGGTATCAGGAACTCTGTGAAGACCACATCTTTGGAAGATGGCTACTATCCCATTTTGCTCAGGTATTTCTGATGTATTCATCTCATCTAGATTGGAATGCATCATGGCAAATCAATGTCAAAACAAATCAAACCAGCCTCATCTCTGGATTTCTTATGAGCATTTTCCATAGTCAGATTATGTTACCTTAAAGGCTCTCCAATGCATGAGACTTCTTGCACTGAAACCTGTGACCTTCCCCACCGTGTGGTGATTACTTACCTAGAAACACCCTGAAACAGTCAAAGACATGGACTTCAGGCTTACATAGATTCTCAAATTCTTTCTCCCATCATAAGAACCATACCATCACTCTTTTAATACATCTATCAGTTCAAAGTATTAGTTTTCAGAATCCTATGAAACATAAGGAAGATTTTTTTAAAAAAGGTTCAGAGATGAGTGTATGATGTTCTTTGACATTTCCTTGCTTGTGATCTACACAGTCTTAAGACATTACAGAAAACAATCACACAAAAAATTCATTCATGAAGGGCATCCCATTGACTCAGAATTCATGTATTATGTCCCTTTGTTGGCTGAAAAAATCACCTGTGTTATCTGTTGTATTCATGCCTGTCTAACTTCTAGGGATCCTTCTCTCTAGACAGTCATCTGCCTCTGAAGCCCTCCACACCCACCCCTAGTCCTGCCCTATGCTTCCAAATATGCCCAAGACACTTACAATGGGAATGGTGTCCTTATCCTGCTTCCTCTCATCCCAGGAATCTAGGGCATGGGATCTCTTCTGACACTGCATTTTTGGGGTCTTCCTGTTAGTATTCATTCATTGAACCCCAGTTTTCACACTTGCCATTTTCTGGAACAACATCATTCTATAGCTCTGGGATGACTATGGTATCCAAGTTCAATAGTCTTCTTTCCAAATTCCATCTGACATGCTTCCTAGAGTCAGCTGTCCGCATAGTTAGTGGAACTACCTAGCACACCACCCCGAAAATCAGTGATGTAAAGCGGGAATCCTATATACATTGTTGCTTACTCCTTTTGTGGGCTATTTGGAATTCTGCTGGTAAAGGATGGATTTGCCAGGTGGATCTTACTTCAAGCTGTGATTAGTGGGGCAGCTTTGCTTTGTTTCTAAGGCTAGCCTGGAAGTCCTTTCTCTACAGCTCTCTGACTCTTCTCTGCAATTATCAGGAAGCAAGCAGGAGTGTCTTCTCTTCATGGACATGGCAGAGACAGAAATACATAAAGCCTGTAAAGCCCGAGCGTGGGGCTGGCACACTGTGACACCTTCCTATATTCCGTTGACCAGCCATATGACTAAACCTAAAAGTTGAGGGCAAAGAAACTACTACCAATGAGGCCATTGTAGCAGTGTGGACATAGGGAGTGGGTGGAGAATGGAGGCATTCATTCATTCATTGTACCCAAGACCCAACCATCCTTCAGCCTTTAAGACTTATGTCATTCTAAGCCTCTTTTTAGGTTTCTTGTGACCTTTCACTGGATCTAGTGATATCATTGTAGATTCTCAACAGTACATTGTCTCCTGTGCTGTGTTCTCCAGCAATAAGACTCTTTAATTGGATTACTACCATAGTCTTGAAGATCCCTAGGGTTTCTCTTAAGAGGTTCTATTTTCTCATTGGTTTTATGGTTTCCCCTTTCTGAAATTTTAGATTATGTAGCACACTGTTACTCTGAATTAACAGTTCTAAAGATAATTGATCATGTTTCACCAAGAAAGCAACTTTTCTTTTTACTTCCTTGATCTATCAATGGTGATATCATTACAGCCTGGAGTTGTCATATTTGCTTAGCTGTCCTCTTCACTCAATGTTAGGAATGTATTAGATCTTAACAAATTTTAAGAAGTGATTCTTCTCTACCATCCTAACATAGGCCCTGGTTTCTTTTCCCCTCTTCCATATCCCGTTCTTATTCTTAGGGGATCAACCGTGACCAGGTCTGAAAAGCTATCTTCTCTGACAGCTTCAGACTTCTTTGTTTTTCTAACCATAATCCAGTGGTTCTCAACCTTCCTAATGCTGCAACCCTTTAATGTAGCTCCTCAGGTTGACTCCCAAGCATAAAAAAAAAAAAAAAAATTGTCACTACTTCAAAACTGTAATTTTGCTACTGCTATGAATCAATCATGATATAAATATCTGTTATGCAGGATATCTGATATGCAATTCTCAAGGGGGTCCTGACCCACAGGCTGAGAACTGCTGCTGTAATTCATGTTATAACAATCAGTGTTATTGGTTAAGTGCCCTCTGAGATAATTTTCCTATTCAATTTGTATGTGTCTGCTTTCCCCGGGAGACAGTGCTTTGCACTAATGGATGGAATAGTAAGACTGGGATACAAATGTACCATTTGGTATGAGTCATATCCAGCTTCGTACCTGTGTGCTTTGAGGACTTAAACTTGTTTTACATCATTTTTCTCATGTATAAAAAAGGGCTGTCTACACGGAAGAATCTTGGAGAGGAACAAAGGAGACTGATCATGTGTGAAATGTACTTTCCATACAGCAGATTGGTTTCTTTCTTGTTTCCCCTCCCTTTTGTCTCCAAGACATCTTCCTGCTATTAATATTTTTATGTTCTACTTACATGCTTTAACTTTCTTTAATTATAAAACAAACTTCTCAAAGAATATTATCTATTCATTTTATATGCCACAGATGTCTTTCTGTACCAAAATCATGTGATCTAAAAGTCTCTATGTATGATGAGACTTTTTACAAAGCCTCATTCCTCTAAGATTTTGAGAAGTCTTTTGTGTGTCAACAGAGCCTAGTGAATCGGTCAATAACTGAGTTTCCTAATGAGTATTTCCAGTTATTCCATTTTTCATGACATTTCCCTACTACTTTAAGGAATATAGTTCTCTCCCTCCAATAAAACATTTTCACATTATATATGACATTGTATTTTTCTAGCTCTCTGTGAGTTTTCATCTTGGAAGTTATTTCTCAATGAATCTTCACGGCAATTCATTCATTTAATCATGATTCATTTTGTTATTGACAAACAGCTCTTCTTGGCTTAGAGATAAAGACGTTAGTATACTCTTGTGCTAATGCACATCTTTTAGAAACAGAATGAACTAGAACACATACATTCAAATCCCAGCTAGGCTACTTATTATCTTTATGATCCTGAACAACAAACTGTGCCTCAATCTTTATCTCTAAAATGGAAATAATTATATATCTGGTTCATGGTATTATGTGAGAATTAAATACATCTATAAAATATAAATGCTTATACCAGAGACTAGCAAAGACTTAATGTCATTCATAGATAAGCTGCGGTTCAAAAGATAGCCAACATCCCCACTCTTCAATGTACTGAAACAAACCTATGCCCCCATCCAGCCAATTTAGCAAAATGCTACTGTCTATATGCCTTGGATGGGAGATTCTTATATGATTGGTAGCTGACACTGAAGTGGAGATGACAAGAGACTGGAAAGGGCACTAGGTCCCCTTCCAGAGGACCAACGTTCAATTCCCAGCAATAATAACCATCTATAACTCTAGTTTCTGGGGATCTGATGCCCTCTTCTGGCCTCTATTGGAACTGCATGCACATGGAGCAGCCATACATGCATACCCATACCCATAAAATTAAAAAAAGTGGAGAAAATAGAATTATAAGTATGATTAGTGGGACTAATTTGCAGAAAGCTAGAAGCTTATAAATAAAGTCCATTAGATAAAGGCCTATATTTAGTAGGAAATAAGCTTGATCTTATATTACATACACATACACACTCAAACACATACACACACATACACACAAACACACATACATACACATACACATATACAAACACACACACACACACACACACCAAAAATCGAACACATGGAAAGTTCTGCTGCTCGTGACACATAGCTTTACTCACTAGTGGAAATCCTAGCTCTTCATTGCTCTACCCATCTGGGATGCTACATTTGACACTCTTAAGACAAACCACTGACAACCTGCAAGCAGTTAGAACAGGGCAGCCAAGCAAAGGAGGGGCTTGTACCCTTGGGCAATAGAAACAGTACACAGAGAGCCTCTAGCTTCCCTGAGAAACAGGCTGGGTTCATCCTTGCTCTGCTTTATTCTGCCCCAAGGCACAAAGATGACAATTTCTGAAAATGGGAGGCTCATTTTGTTAAGGACGTTCAATTTCCTGCCTGGGGTTTCGAGGAGGTAACCAGTGCAGATTAGAAATCGAGTGATCACTCACATGCAGTTACCTCCTGGCTCTGGTATGACAATTTACATATCAATATTCATATTTAATTCTTACAACCCTCTAAGCCAAATTATATAATTATTCCCATTTTACAGATAAGGAGACTGAGGCTCAGCCAGACTTTTCCTCAGGGTTATGTGGTAATTAGTGGCAGAGCTGGGGTTTGAATGCAGCTGCTTCAGAGTCATTTTATCTTGGGAAGACAGTCAGGGTGAGAGCATTTGATGTGCCCTTGGCTTGGATTCACTCTAACTCGCCTCCCATTTCTAAGTCTTTTCATAGAGACTTCATATAGCATAAGGAACAGTTATAAACTCACTCATCTTTGCTGGGGAAATAGCTCAGTGGTTACAGCACTCACCTGGCATGCATGAGGACCTGAGTGTGATCCCCAGAACTCATCTCAAAAAGCCTGGCATGACAGAACATGCTTGTAATCTCAGCAGTGAGGAGACTTCACAGGCTAGAACAGCCTGGTCTAATTGGCAAGTTCCAGGCCAATGGAAAATAGAAAGTTGGACAAGGCCTAGGGAATGATATTGGAGGCTGAACTCTAGCCTCCATATACACCACCCATACACATGCTCCTCCTCACAACAAACACACAGTTCACCAATTCATTATTCTTTGGTTGGCTCTATTGATTTATTTGCATCTTCTCTATTTTGAGTACTATCAGATAGCATGCAAATTGCTTCATCTTTTGTAGGGAGGTGATTTCTCATTCAGAAGGATCACATCATAATTTTTCCCTCTCTTCAATCACACAAGAAATTTTGGGTTCTTTTTAAAGAATCAGGGCTGCTGGAGTAGTTCTGAAAACCACTGATGGAAGAAGAGAAAGTAAAGAGAGTATTCTTTACTGAGCATTTTCTGGATGCTAGAAATGTGTTTGGAAATACATATGTATTGTCTTACTTGATAGACTTAATATGCTAATGAGAATTAATTACATCATGGAGAACATTAATACTCTCAACAAGCAATAGAGGCTATATTGGAACCTAGAGGTAATTGTTACCAAACCACACTACTCCAATTACACCATATTGCTTCTCAATTGCAAACACTAAGGACTCTACTTTGGGTTTCTCCAAATTCAAGAAAAGAGCAGCACCTATTTATTATCTTAGTAGTCCCTTCAGGAGACCTTCAAAGAAAGAAAAGAGATCCATACCCTGACAGAGATGATACATGATTGTGGGAGCCTGTTTTCAGGTTCCTTGTGGCTTTAACCAGCAGGTCCGCATAGAGAGGATGATTAGGACCACAGGACTGAGTGCAGGTGTCTGAGATGGTCTGCTTTTGGCTGTGCTGGGCAGCGGTCCTTTGCTCCACCCCACGATATCTCTATAAATACCCTGGGGCAGAGACAGTCAGAGCTGTTGGAATAGGTTCCAGGCCCTCTCAAGGCTATCCTTTATTTTCTATCTGTTTATCTCCACAATCTAAATCCTTCTTTCTAATATTTCCTGCTGTTGGCACTCAAGAAAACTCTGGGGAACTGTGGGGTTGGTGGGTAAACACCCTGCAGATGATGAGCAGTCTCATAGAATGACAGTATCATGTCTAGAGCCTAGAAATTGCCAAGGCTTGAACAACAAAGAGTCGGGGAAAGATGGCTTCAAAGTCTAGTCTGACAAGGGAAAACCTCAGGCTCTTTAATAGTTTCTGGTTTCTTCTCCAGCTAAGACTGCCCAGGGTCACTTCCACATACTTATTCTATGTGTTGACTCTCCTCTTCTATGTCTAGAATAACCCAGAAAAGCATGTCCATCATACTGTCTACTCAGGAAAGAACCTCTGTGTGTCATTATGACCTTGTTATGTAAAAAAGACCCAGATTTCCTGGATTAGTTATCTATTGCTACATAATAAATTACCCCAAATTTAGTGGTTGGAAATAGCAAAGTGTTTATCTTCTCATTTCTGTAGGTGAGAAGTATGGAAATAATTAAATAGTTCTAGGTCAGCACCCAATTTCAAGGTCATTTACAGGACAATGTAGTTCTTCTCTGTAGATAGTTCTCAGAGTTGTTTTCCTCACAGTGAGCACCAGATGGAATTAAAAAAACAAACAAACAAACAAACAAAATGAATGATTGAAGTGATACGCAGTCCTTTCTGTTGTAGCTTATTGACCACATGGATGAGCCAACCCCTCTAAAACTAGGAAATGATTTTACAAAGGTGGAAATACCTCAAGAGAAGGATCAATAGCACAAGCACATTTTTGAGGCCTGGTACCGCAATTATCTTTGGTGGATTATTCTGTCTCATAGGTCCCTCAGTTAAAGGCAAATATTTCCAGAAAGGGTTAACATATTGAATGGTCACTACTAATGAACCAAGTAGTTGCCACCGTCGAAAGCAGAATAGATGAGCAAGCTGTGTGGATGTGTTAGGGGATGCTTTGAGACATAAGGACACTTCATCTTTGAAGCTTTAAAGCAGTCAAGAGAGGAGGCTCTGCTCTTTGTGGTTGGAAAGTTTAGGATATGCTGATAATAAAGATACCCCAAAGTGGGGCAGAGCCCTGTCTAAGGGCAGGGAACAGAGTAGGAGTGAGGACAGAAAGCCATTTTATTCACTGTTTTTGAGAATATCCAGTACCAAAGCCTTGGCGCTGAGCATCCATGGTGTTGGTGCAGAAATGGGAAAAAGCAAGTGCTGTGTCTGCTGCTGGTTAATTAAACGTTGATTCCAAGGCAGCTGGTAGAGTATGTGCACTATATATTATCCTCAGTTTGCTTTTTTCCCTTTTTTCCTAAATCACACATTTTAATTAACCTCCAAGCCCTTGCTGGGGCTTTGAAAGAACTTAATTGGCCTGCAGGGACTGGAATACACAACAGTTAGAAAAAGGCTACGTCTCCGTTGTTTTCACTCCAAGGACTTATAAAATTGAAATTATTGTTTTATTTCATTCTTTGAAGCCCAGAACTACATGTGGATTCATATTTGGAACTGGCAGAGGCATTCGTGGATGCTTAAGTGAAGATTGCAAAAGTTATTTAAATAGTGTGAGTATTTCATGAGAGAATCTTTTATTAACCTGGTGTCGTTGGGTTTGCAATGAATTCAGCACTTCTGTTTTTTCCCCATGTTCCCCAGTGAAGGACTAAAATACAGTGACCAGAATTTAGTGCACAAATTTCACAGTTGGGGTGGGGGAAGAAATCTCTTGATAACAAGGACCCTTTAGGAGACTTCTAACAGCTCCACCCCAAGACTTGGGGTGGGAAGATTTTTCACCCAGGATCCTACCCAGTGCCTCTGGCACCTAGCAATTGGGCACCATTATAATTGTTTGAAGCAAGGTTCTACTCAGAGCCCCAATGGACTAAGTGGACAACGAAGCCTGAATGCAGAACCAGGCAGATGGGTACTACTATGGTGCGCAAAATGTATGATGTAGTATGGAAGAGACAGAAAGGCAGAGTGTTTCATGGCCTGTTATCAGAGGCATATCTGAGGAGGTGAAAGTGGTGAGCTGACATGGGTGGTATGACTGCCACCCAGGGCCATCATAATGTCTGGGTCTGGGCTGCAGCTGAGGCCCATGTCTGGGTTCATGGCCCCGATGCAACCACGGTCTGTTTTGATGTCCAAGGCTTCTGATATCACCGAAGGCCAAGAAGAACGGGCTCTACAGAGTTGGCCCCACTCCCCTCACTGGCTACAACACTAGAGAGAACTGGCCTTGCCCCTCACAAGCTGAAGCACTTAGGAGAGTCCTACACCTCACCTGGGCAGTGCAGTAGAGCTGACCCTGTTGGCAAATGAGCTGGTGAGATAGTCCTGAGGGTGTGAGAGCTGTTCCTGCCCTTTATCAGCTGCAGCACTCGGGAGGGTGGCCCTTACACTGCACCTGGGCAACACAGTAGAGTATGTATGGGAGAACCATCCCTGAGGATGCAAAAGCAGGTGAACTGGCCCTACCCTTTGCCCGTCACTGCAAGGGGTGAACTAGCCAGGGCAATGCAGGAGAGCTCACCTTGGTAAAAAGGACAAGGGAGAGCTGGCTGACCAACCCTGCAAGCCCCGAGGCCCAGGACTGGGGTTATGAGTTAGCCCGCTCCAATATTCACGCAATCTGTGATCTGCTGGACCTCATGAAGGGACTGGTCCTATAGACCCAAAGCTGTAGGATCTCCACAAGACAGGCAACAAAAGGATAAACAAGAGGAGTTCCAGTGAGAGCCCAGCATCGATAGAGTAGCAGAAACCAGAGGCCTTGAACCAGACCAACAGCTCTTTGCAATGAACACTTGCAAGTAAAGGTATAGGGACAAAAGAGTTTACTGTGTAATTCACTGTGTCACACTTCCATAATGAGATGGATTTTTCCTTTCTGTTATTTTTTCTCTCCTTTCTTCTTTTTTCTTTTCTCCTCTTAAATTTTATTTTACTTTATTTTGGGGGGGATGTTGCAAGGGCAGAGGCAGATAAGAAGGGACAGGGAAATAAATGGGATGGAGATGCATGATGTGAAAGACACAACGAATAAATAAAAAGTAAAAAAAAAAAAACAGAGACTTCCAGCTGGTTTCAGTTTGTCAACAATGCTGAGAATGAGTCAACGCACATATTTCATTTCTTAACTGAAAAGCAGCTCACTTACTGAAAACCAGTGATATATGGAGACCCAAACTATGGGTGAATATCCTATGTTCTCTGCATAAAGGTGAAAATTCTTCGGCTAGTCGTAAGAGTGGGAGAATTCACAAAGGGGTTTTAGCAGAGAAGAGCAGAGGGCTGAGATAGTGCATGCTGAAAGTGAAGTTGGGAAATAAGCTTGCAAGGGACCAAGAACAAAGAGAAAGAAGACTCTGAAGTAAAGGGGCTCCAGGAAGGGGCAGTGAAGAAAGTGAAGGTCAGTGTTCCCAAACCAGAGTGGAAAACAGCGACACAATTGTGCAGAAATGGTAAGGAATAAAAAGATGATGAATAAGGCAGCTACATCTAGCAAATGAATGTGATGGGAATGATGCGTTTTCTGGGCTTCACTTTTATTTTGTGTCAAGTATTTCGAGGTCCTTTTATCCAGTAGGCAGCTAATTATTGCTGGGTAAGTAACCAACCTAGAAGTTAGTGACTTAAAACTATGTGCTTGCCCATAATCTTGGAGGTTGGAAATTTGGGTTGGACTCACTGATGAAATTTATGAGTTTCGTTGATGCCAATGGGCTCATTTGCATGTTCTTAACAGCTGATGGATCAGTTTTGGGCTGGTCGGTCCCAGATGATCTCATTCATATGTCTGGCAGTTGAGGTTCCGATCTTCCAGGAAAGCAGACCTAGCTTTGTTCTGTGAGGATAAACTCTCGTTCCCAGTGGTAAAAGCAGTAGCCACACATATCTTCAGACTGAGATTTGGACATTGCTCACATTGTTTCACAGCATTGTCTTTGTCAAAGCAAGTCTTAAGGTCATCCCAGATTCAACTGATGGAAAAATACTCTTTACAGGGGAAATGACAAATTACATTGTAAAGACATAAGGACATGGGGAGGGTCATTCACTGGTAGCCATTACTTTAAAAATCTCTAGTATGTACCAGCAAGGACAATAATAAAACTTGTGAAAGTATAATCTGACTGTACAATTTCATGCACATTATTAAAATTTGGTCACATATCAAAATATGTCCTTCTGCAATGCCACTGATTTTATCCAGTGGAGAAAATTTTAATTCAAAAGCAAGTACAGACCAGGAAGGACAATGAATGGTGTTGAACACAGTCATGTTAAATAAAGTGAGTCAAACTCAGAAAGACAAATATCACGTGTGTGGGAAGTGGAGGAAGCCTCTAGTGAATGTGTGTTGTGGACATGAACATGGACTTGTAAAGGACCCCAATGCTCCAGACTCATGGGAATAGCAAAGCCTTCCCCAGGTCAGGTTCACAGGAATGGCAAGGCCTTCCCCTGGTCTGTGTGCAGATGCTGAGTGTATGCAGAAAATGTGGACCCCAGTTTATTCCTCTCAGCTATTTATACCTGAGTCTGCTCACCTATAGACACCCCCTATTGAGACAAGTTAAACCTGCCTCCTTCTTTCAGTTCATATAATAACCATCTCCTTATTCAGCTGTAAACAATATAAAATTCAGATTCAGATATAAAAAATAAACACACTGAGATTCTGGGTTGCCCTTGGTGTGTCTCCATTAGAGTACATGGCCCACCTCATCCCAACTTTTCTCTATGTTATGTGTCATTATATCACTCCCTGTTACCCCAGTTAGGTCAATACCTTTGCTGTACAGATCACAGATCATGGAAAACATGTTTTATTTCAAATGAAGAATACACTATGGTGTGTGTGTGTGTGTGTGTGTGTGTGTGTGTGTGTGTGTGTGTGTGATAAAATTAGAAAGGGGACCATAAGACATTATATGTGTGTGTTCTGGGGATGAGGAGGTTGGTAATGGAATATATGTGACATGAAAACAGGAAAGAAGAAATTTTTGAGGAGAAAAAAACATCAGAAAGGTTTGTGCAAAGGAAGGAAGAATAAGAAGAAGGTATAATGATTATTTATGTGTCTGTGTATGTAGGTATAAAATGCCTAATGAAACCCAATACTTTATATTCTAGTTTCATTTATGTTGCAGAGATAAAACAGCTTGACCAAGAGCAACATAGTGGAGGAAAGAGTTTGCTAAGGTTACAGTTTCAAGTTACTGTTCATTGTTTCAGGAAAGTCAAAGCAGGAACTCAAGCAGCTTGCCATCTCACACCCTCAGTCAAGAACAGAGATAATTGAATGCACATGAGTTGATTGCTGGTGTACTGACAGCTTTCTCCTCTCCTGTATCGTTCAGAAACCTCTGCCTAGGGAATGAATGGTACTGCCTAAGTGGAGTGGGCCTTCCTACATAGATTAACCATCAAGACACTCCCACAGATTGATCTGATAAAGACAATTGCACTCCAACATAAACCTTCATAGAATGTCTTCAGGCAAGTGTTACTTCAGGACCTCACAAATGGCCTCTGGAGACTTCCCTCCCTACCCCCCTCCCTGCCTAAGGTCCAACTGGGTCAGAGAGGAAGACAGCCTTTTTTTCTGGTCCTAAAGAGTCTCCTAGGTGGAGGCATAAGCACCGTTGTACCACTCAATTGAGACCCTCTTCTCAGGTAAACTGTTAAGTCTCCCTAAATTGTTCCAAATTGATGTTTAAAAATAATACAACACTTTATATGTTTACTTAAAATTTAATTTAATTTAACAAAAAGTTAGTGCATATGGAGTTTCAATTCCTTGACTCAAACACAGATCTATAATTCTTGGGTTGTCTTTACCACCTTCCTTCAAAGAGACCACCTCCTCAGTGCTATCAATATTCTGAATTTTTGATGCTGTGAGGTAAATTAAAAGTAGAACCTCACTTGTCATATTCCTCAACTTAAGGTTACACAAGAAATTATCTGGTTTACAATATTATGGGATGTATGAAGGACCTCCTGGCGGTGGATTTAAGCTTTTCTATAATTTTACCCCCTCCATTTTTTTCTCTCCCCACATTCCTCAAAAATAATGCCACATGAGTTTGGATGAATGTGAGCGACTGAGTCAGAAGGACTCAGTTATTGATAATAACTGGGAAATGTAGAAGCTAAGCTGGACAGCATTCTAATTTCTGTGAGTATTGCCAGGTAATCTCAGGGACGTGTCCTAAAGTAAAGCTGAGCATGATATTGTGTCATAACATGAGAAAAGCAAAACATGAGAACAGGGAAGGAAAAGATGTCACAGATCAGAAGCTCCTGGCACTCAGTCTACATGAGATCAGTTGACCCCAGACCGACCCCACCAAGACCGCTACTTTAACCTCGGTGTGAAAGACCCCACCAAGACCGCTACTTTAACCTCGGTGTGAAAGAGGAAGGATGTGAAGGTCAAGGAATTTAGGGCAAAAAGGTGCTGGAGTTTGGGTTATAACAAGGTTGTCTGATTCCAGTGTCTATGTTGTTTCTGTCTTACCAGGCAAACAGATTCAAATGATTCATTTTTCAAAAGTGATAAAAATCTCTCTAAGAAAATCATCTTTTCTATGTCAGGGTTCTTTTACCCTCTGATTCATATTGCATACCTTTGCTTCATGAAATTACTGAACCCACAATGGCTTATAGTACCAATACTGGCAAGACAATCTGGATTCTACCAACAGTTTTAACTGATTTCCTCTCTATAATTTCACTTTCTTTTTAATCAACTCATGATCAGGGAGGATTAAATGTGCAAGACATTCAACTGTCCATCTGCTTGATAGTTAGCAGCATGGTAGGAAAAGAGATTTAAAAAACAATATCAAAGGGAAATTTACATCTTTAGGGGGCTTCACTTGACTGTGTTATACCATCCACCACTGTCTGAAAAAGATGATTTACACGCCTTTACGTTGGCTTCCAGTCTGTAAAAGAATTATTCTCCTTTGAAGAAACAGGCACAACTCCCAGGAAATTAGTTCATAGGAACATGAACATTTCAGGAATTTCTTTCCAAAGAAGAGACAAGGTCAGCCTAGGTTTGAGAATTTTAACTGATTTTCTTATTGTTAGCAATTTGGAAAACTAGCAAGGAATTATCTTTATCACCCTTGTGCCCCCATTTAGTGCCCATTCAGCCTTCCACTCAGGCTGTTTAATTGGCTCTCTATTTCACCTAAGAAAAAGGTACATAAACCTGGGCAGTGATTTTGTTTCTACTTCATAAAATTGCTTAGTTTAATTGTAAAAGCATTTTGTATCTCATTATAACTTATGCATCTAAGATAGTGTGCACTAAACCTTTGCACAGCCTTAATATAAAACCAAGTATTCCCATTTCTCTACCTTACTATTCCTACAATGTGTTCCTAAAACGATGTTTATTGACAACATAATACACTGAGAGAAGAGATGTAATTAGAATCAGGACTACTGCTCAATGAATTCCATGTGATTAGATGATAGGTAGAGCTTCCTATACCATAATTCATTGAGTTCTTGCTATACTACCATGGGATAGGTGTATTTCTCACCCCACTTGAGAGTTCAGAGAGGTGGCCTAACATCAAACAACTATTAATAACAGAGTTCAGATTCTTATTTAAAAACTTCTATACTCTTTGGGCTCCCATCTTAGTCAGTTGGATGCTCTGACAAATACAGTCTGGAGCTGAGAAATCCAAGAGCAAGGCACCAGTATACTCAGTGTCTGGTGAGGACTCAAGTCCTGGTTCACATATACTATCTTTATCTTTCCTCCTCACGATGCAAAAAGGAGTTCTCCAGGGTCCTCTTTACATGGGCACTAATTCCCTTAATGAGAGTTACACCTTGACGGCCCAATCACCTCTCTAAATCCCCATCTCTAAATGCTGCCTTTTTGGGAATAATAGTCCAACATTTGAATTTAGGGGAAAAGCAAGTTTTTAATCCATTATAACTTCCAATTACTGTGCTTGCCTCCCTAGAAATGTTTAAACTAAAAATTTAGTTTAAAATTTTTTTATTCTGGTTTCTTTACTTTTTTATTTTTCTGTTCCTTTTTCTTGAGAAGGAAAAAAGAAGGCATGGAATTAGATAGGTGAGGAGGTGGAGGGGATCCAGAAGGATGTGGGGAGAGGAAACCATAGTCAGAATATATTGTATGCATTTTCCATAAGGAGGTTTAAAATAAATAAAATAATGGTAGAATCATATGCAACTGTAAGAAATATTGCATGGAATTCTATATCTCTTTATCACATACTCTACACTAATATACTGTAAACCATAGTGTAGTATCAAAACCAAGATAGAAATATCAGTTCTGTTACAATAGAATCCTTCCTTTAACAAGGTTTATCCTTTTATATTCACCCACACATCCCTCCTTCTCACTAATGTCTAAGAAACATGAATCTCTTATACATTTATTCATTTTTGTCATTTCAAGAATATTACATAAATATAATCATGTCATATGTAATCTTTAGAGGATGACTTTATGCTCAGCTTGCAGATTTTTATATATTCATTTTTTTTTATTATTACTGAACAGTGTTCTGTGATCATTGTTGACTTTGCCATTTACTCCTTTAAGAACATCTAGGAGGTTTCTGAACTTTTAGCTATTAAAAACAATCCTGTTATGAATATTTATTTACAGCTATTCTTGTGTTTGTGAATATAAACTTGTATTTTTCTGGAGTAAATGCCCATGAGTACAATTACATTTTTGTATTATAATTGCATGGTTGGCTTCTTTAAAAATTTCCAAATTCCTTTCCAGAGTTGATGTACCATTTGTACTCCCACCAATAGTGCCAACGCTGCACTTTGTGACTCTTTACATTTTTGTCATTTTGGTGATACACAAGGATACCATACTGAAGCTTAAATTTACATTTCCCTGTTGGTTAATGATGTTTAACATTGTGTGTGTGTTTGCATATGTACACCCCCTTCAGTGAAGTGTCTCTCACTATCTCCTTCTCATACTCTAAATGAGTTGTTTGTTTTACTATGGAGTGCTGAGAGTTCTTTGCATATTTTCGATATAAGTTGTTTTATAAGTAGATGGTTTGAACATATTTGCTGCCAATCTATAGCTTCTTTTTTTAACTTTACAAGGCCTTTTATAGAGTAAAACTTTGTAATTTTGATGGAGTTCCAGTCAACTATTTAATCTTTTCATACAAAGTATAAGCACTCTTTGGGCAAGCTACATCCTGAAATTGTTTTTCATAAAAGTTTTAGAGCTAATGCTTTGCATTTTATATCCATGATCTACTGTAGCTACAGTTTTTCTGGTCCTGCCTGGCCCATGGTCAGGACAAATCTCTCTCACCCGCCAGTTCCATAGCCGCTAAGACCCAACTAAGTAAACATACAAAGACTTATGTTATTTAAAAACTATATGGCCATGGCAGACTTCTTGCTAACTGTTTTTATATCTTAAATTAACCCATTTCTATTAATCTATAAGTTGCCACATGGCTTGTGGCTTACTGGTATCTTAACATCTGTTTCTCATCTTGGTGGCTAGCAGCATCTCTCTGCCTCAGCCTTCCACTTCCCAGAATTCTCTTCTCTCCTTGTCCTGCCTATATACTTCCTGCCTGACTACTGGCCAATCAGTACTTTATTTATCAATCAATCATCCACAGCAATCTACTTTTAGTATTTTAATTTGTTTGTTTGTTTGCTAGCTTGCTTTGCTTAGTTTTGTTTCCACTTTTGCCCAAGGATACCTAACTCTTGGAGCAACATGTGTTGAAAATTTTATTGGATTGCTTTGTACAATTTATGTTATCAAACGTAAATTGAACAAGTGGCTAAAGATGGTGATAGGAAAGATAAAGAAGGAAAGACTTTTGTATCACTATTAGTGTATAAGTTGGGGTGGAAGAAACCATCCAGTAGGGAAAGTCTGCATTAGGTAAACATTTCTCAGTTTTCACATAAGTGAAGTAAGAATATGTAAGCTCACTTTCTTCCATAGAGGAACAGACTTAGCAACACTATGAAAACCAATGCCTTTGTGGGAACTATAGACGTAACTTCAAGATGTATAGCATGCATCTGAAAGGCCAGGAAGAACTGATCTATGCAGGGAAAAATATCTATTCATCATCATCCTTTCCCCAGCTGGCGCAGTATAGTCCAATCAGGCACTAACTCTTGATTCTATATGGTGGTTTGAATGAGAATAGGCCCCATCAGCCCCTCATGTATGTTTGAATACTTGGCCCCCAGTTAGTGGAAATGTTTGGGAAGTATTAGAATATGTGGCTTTGTTAAAAAGAGGTGTGTTGTTTGGCATGGGCTTTGAAGTGTGAAAAGCCCAGGTCACTCCCAGTTAGACATCTCTGCCTCCTGCTTATGGATCCAGATGGAAGTTCTCAGCAACTACTCCAGTGCCATGCCTGCCTGCTTGCTGCCATGCTCTACCATAATGCCCATGGATTCTAGCCCTCTGGAACTGTAAGCCCCAAACAAATGCTTTCTTTTATGCCTTGACTTGACCATCATGTTTTATCTTAGTGATAGAAAAGTAAGCAAGACATTCTATATTAGAGAATATAGCTCCAATGTTCTTCCTTTTCAGGGGGCTGCCTGAATTGTTTCTTATTTAATGTGTCACATAGAACTGATGAGAACTGTCATAGACTGTCTGTCTAAAGGCTTTGTAGAAAGAAGGCAAACTGAAAAAATCATTTTACAGAAACAGAGAGACAATATTACTACAGAATTATTATGGAGAACAGTGATTATGAACTTCTTTGAGAGAAATTAAAAACAAAACCTTTTAGCTAGAAAAAGATATAGTCTCAGAAAGACATTGAAATGCCCCCAGAACCGTTTGGTGAGATTCCTGGTACAAATCTTTTCTAAACAAAGTCCATTAGTTGAACTTGGAAAGCTAAAAACAAAACAAAACAAAACACCTAAATGTCTATATGCAATCACAATATTTACAAGTATAGGAGCCCTGGACAAAGCCAATGGAATAAAATGATGTTCAGACTGACCTTGAAGAAATCAGACTCCAAGCACTCCGAGGCAAGATGAGGGCCTAGAAGTTGCTTTTGCAAACTGCAAAGACAAAAGGGAAGGACTTGGGAAAGTCATGACAGTGGTGATGGAAACACTGCAAAGTGCAGGGAGAAAGTGGGGACACCCAAAAGGAACAAAGGCAAGACAGACACACCTGAAGCCATGTGTCTTTCTGGGTTGCTAAGGGAAACAGAAGCGTCATTCAAAGAGTAAGTTGAGTGAGCAGACACAGTACAAATCTACACCTCCCATATTCTCAAACCAAGCTGCAGGTTTAGATGGGATGGTGATTTCTCAGGCAGAAGGACCACCATAGTGGGGGAATTCCAACTTGTCATGCTATATGGCTTGGAGGGCAGTGACCAGGTGCAATTTTGAGAGCGAACCTGCTGTTCCATGTTGAGCCACCTTTGTGTTTGAAGAACAGAAAATGGCCATAACTCATCGAGCCTGACTTTATCCTACCACAGCCCCCAAGATGAGAGACAGCCTTGGGAAGCAGTAACAGAGACTAGGTGTGCTGGATACTAGCAAGCTGCAAGGTTCAGCTCAGACAATGACCTCCACAGGGAGGCTGGGAGCAGACCTCATCAATTCATATTAACCCTACAGTACGATTGCACTGAGCCTCAGGTCAGTGAATGGATCATCCTCTGTAGCCACCATCTGCCATTTGCTAGCATCCAAGAACTGAAGTTCCATCAACAATTGCAGCTGCATCTTTTAACAGGTTGATCAGTACTTCAGGATGTAGAAATTATGAAGAGTGGTCTTTCACCTGTACAAATCTCAGAACTGTGGTTGCCTCTCCCATTCCAAACACTCTCCACACAGCTAGAACATTAGCTACTCCACGAGAGTACAATCTGGGGAGTCTTGGGAATGTGGGAACATTCTACCCCAAAACTGCAAAGCTAAGCTTAGCCACAAAGGCCCTTGGTACACAAATGGAAACTACTGAAGTAAAAACAACTCTGGTAAACATTAGGTCCTCATCCAACACAGGATTATCTGGTGGACATGAGGCACTTATCTAATATAGTACCAATACCAGCATAAGTTACAAGGAAGTCAAGAGTTCACAAGTCTAACTGACCCTTCTCATGTATGTCTCTTAGTTACTTTACTATTGCTGTGGAGAGACATCATGACCTAAACAACATACTAAAAAAAGAGCGTTTCATTTGGGCTCATGTTTCCAGAGGATGAATCCCTTAATCATCATTGTGGGAAGTATGGCATCAGGCTCTGGAGCAGTCACTGAAAGCTTACATCTGACCCATGAGCATGAGACAGAGAGAGCTACCCGCAAGGGCATGAGCTTTTGAAACCTCCAAGCAGAGCCCAAAGCCCAAGCCCAGTGACATATCTCCTCCAACAAGGTCATTCCTCCTCATCTGTCCAAAACAGTTTATGCATTCAAATATATGAGCCTAAGAGGGCCATTCTCATTCAAGCTGCCACAGCTACTGTTATATTTAACATGGAAGTTCCCTCAAACTCTACAACTCCCATATAGCTGAGCTATAAAATTTCTTGGCATATACACAAATTACCTAAGTCAACATACCACAGAGATAACTACACTTAAGTGTGTACTGCTGCACTATTCACAATTAGTGAAGAAATGGGAAGTTTGTCTGAAGATGAAAGGGTAAAGAAAATGTGATGTTTACATAATGAAATTGTATTCAGATGTTAAGAAAGACATGACACTGGCAGGAAAATGGATGGAACTGGAGATCATTATGTGAGATAAGTCACATCCAGAAAAAAACCATTCTCTGTGTTTTCTTTCATATAGTGTCTAATCCTTTGATACAGTTCCTTATGCTTGGCAACCCCCAACCATAAAATTATTTTCATTGCTACTTTATAACTATAGTTTTGCCACTGTTACAAATCACAATATTTGACATGCACGATATCTGATATGCGACCTCTGCGAAAGGGTCGTTTGAGCCCCAAAGTGGTCCGTGTACCACAGGTTAAAAACTGCAGGTCCGGATTGAAGTGTGTGTGTGTGTGTGTGTGTGTGTTGTGAAGAAAGAAAAGAAGAAGACCATAAGAGAGGAAGAAGAGCTCTCACAGGGAGACAGGAAGAAAAATAGAAAGTAATGGCGTACACATGAAATGAAAGCCTAAGTGGAGACTTGGAGGGTGGGTAGGGACAAGCAAGAGGAAACGGGATGGGGAGAGCAGTGGGGGAGGGGATGAATAAGAACAAGGTAAAATCACATATGTGTATTAAATTACCACAAATATCCATTACTTTATGTCGTTATGTGTTAAATTAGAATACAATTTACAAAATAAAAAGAAAATGCTTTCAAACTGAAACATGATAGATTTTGCTTTCGTGGGAGTTCAGTGAAGGGTGGAAAGGAAATGGAGTTCGGTGCTAGCACTTACAGAGCTATGATGCCAGAATTTGAAGTTTATAGTTTAGTCTATTTTCTGTCTCGGGAACTTTGCTTGATTGACACTGCAATAGGCTAAGTGAGTCTTGACTTCTGCTTGTCCATATTCTTGAGCAGTTTGTGGCTGTGGCTAACCGACCTTGGTTAACAAAACCATGACAATAGCAGGAACTTTATGCTCTCTGAAGTACCTGGCTTCATTCCCCTGGGAAGCTGTTGCCTCCTTTAAAGAAACAGAAATGCCACGTGGAAGGGCACAACCACCCCTCCATTGGAGATCTAGTTAAGTAAGGTAATTGGGGCATTTATCCCCTAGTCAGTATGTCATGAATTGTGCCCAGCAAGATCAACAAGAGAAGTACCTAGATAAGTCCAACCCAAACTGCAAGATCAGGAGTCACCCAGTTGTTTCAACACTGAGTTTTGTAGCGTTTTGTGGAAGAACAAAAAATATCTGATTCACAAGTATGAAAACTCCTTGAGGACAGGGTTTGGCTCCTTTGGGTCAAAATGATCCTCCTTATAGTCAGTCTAGACTCTGTAGCATTGGGGGCAGCTACCTGGTGAAGTCAGGAACATGTACAGAGTCCGTGATTGTCTATGAGGGAAAGACGTACAGGAGGCTTCCAGAGAGCATTTGAATTATAGTGAGGGGCCACTGCAAGAGATGCTCATACTGCCGCAAACACTAGATCACTGGCTAACTCCAAACCTCTCTTGGCGCTATGCTCCCTCAGATGTTGTTATGGTTCCAGCTTGCATATTATATCTCAATTTAAAAATGCATTTTCACTGAGAGGAAGTAGCATTAAAATGAGCAACGTTATGATCCATTTCATTGTGCTCCTTTGCAGTCTGGTTAACAATGCATTTTAATAAGCAAAGCGGCTGTGGATGTGCTGTCCGCTCATGTAAATGAGACACTGTACTCATCTTTCTCCTTCACTGTGATTACTTTTTATTTATTTTTGAAAGCTTCCTGGATTTGGGCTCATTGTTCAATTGTGAATCATATCTGCTCTATATGGAGCAGTTATTTTAATTTCCAGATTCTGAACAGCTATTCTTCCTGCAATTCATTTCACTCTGCCTTTCCACTTTGGCTGTATTAAATGTAATTTATGCCAATTTTCCTGTACCTGCTAGAAATCACTTCACTGTGAGCTTCTTGTCTTCGCTCTCCTTGTTCCCTACTCTAATTCCTATTAGAGAAATCTGTGGGATAAATTTGTGCTTTTTAATGAATTTATAACATACAGGAGTACCTCGAGGCTTCAGTGGCAAAAATACATGTCTACAACCCCCTAAATGAATATTTTAAGCAAAATTAAATTACCAGTGTATCATAGGAACATAAAGTAATAAGAGATCACTTTATTCTGCACTGTTTTTCAAAATAATAGGTGTCCAAAACAAGACAACATATGTCCAGAATGACACATTGCTATTCTGTCGTGGAATGGAGGAGAAGCTTGAAAATGAATATGGATGGCATGGCATAAAATTGTGTGCTATGAAATAGTAGCTCCCTTTTGGGTAGTATTACAGACCCTGTTCTGGGTCGCTGGTTCTCAAGTGCCTTTTTTATCTTCCCCTCATAGCCATCATGACTTATTTTGTCCTTCATTTGCCTTCACAGTCCCTCCAACAGATGCACAATCAGCCACCCCCAGTTCTAGAACATCTGAAGGGAAGCCTGGTCTGCAGAGGAATCTCCAAATTTTCCAAACCTCTGTGAGTTTGTTTGGAGCATAGTTTTCTCAGATCATTCTGATTCTCACATTATCAGGAAGATTCTGAAACTAGGAAAAGCAAGCAAATGGGACCAGCCTCTTATCATGAATCACAGGCTAGCCTCCCGAAGGTCTATCCTCATATAAAATAAGCTCTTGAGGATGATGCTCACACCAGGTCCACTTAAGTAACTATCAACAAGCTCTTTTCATAGCAAATGTTATGCAGTGTATCCGCTATTAAATTTTTATATAATGAAGAACAGTTTGATTTCAGTAGCATGCATAAAAGCTATTGTTGATCATTGTATGTACTCTGTTGCTTACCATTTATTTTTTAAAATCTTTTAACAGTGCAATAAGATTTTTTTATTAATTTTTTTTATTTATCATAAATACCAAGCACAGTTTTCCCTCCCTCCTCTCCTCCCATTCTCTCCCCCCAACTCTTTTCTACCTACTCCTCCGTTCACTCCTCAGAAAGGGTAAGGCCTCCTATAGGAGTCAACAAAGCATGGCATATCAAGTTGAGGCAGAACCAACCAAGCTCCTCTCCTCTGCATCAAGGCTGAATGAGGTCCTCCTCCCACCATATGGAATAGGTTCCAAAAAGCCAGCTCATGTGCTAGGGACAGATCCTTGTCCCACTGCTAGGGGCCCCCCAAGCTATATAACTGTCAACCACATTCAGAGGGCCTAGGTCGATCTCATGCAGGCTCCCTAGCTATTGGTCTAGAGTTTGTGAGCTCCTATGAGCTTGGGTCAGCTGTCTCTGTGGGTTTCCCTGTCATAATCCACACACACACACACACACACACACACACACACACACACACACACACACACATCCCACTCATATAATCCCTTCTCCCTCTTTTCAACTGGACTCCTGGAGCTCAGCCCAGTGCTTGGCTGTGGATGTCCAAATCTGCTGCCATCTTCCATGAATTACTAGATAAAGTATCTCTGATGACAGTTAGGGTAGTCACCACTCTAATTACAGGAGAAGGTCAGTTCAGGCACCCTCTGCATTATTGCTAGGAGTCTTAGCTAAGGTCCTCCTTGTGGATTCCTGGGAGTTTCCCTGGCACCAGGTTTCCCCCTAACTCCATAATGGTCCCCTCTATGAAGATATATCTTTCATTGCTCTCCCGTTCCATCCCTCCCCCCACTCAGCCATCCCAATCCCTCATGTTCCCATTCCCCCATCCTCTCTCCTCTACCCCCGTTTACCCAGGATATCTTGTTTATTTCTCCTTCCCAGGGTGATCCATGCATTCCTCTCAGGGTCCTCTGTGTTACATAGCTTCTCTGGGGCTGTGGTTTATAGTCTGGTTATCCTTTGCTTTGCATCTAATATCCACTTATGAGTGAGTTCATACCATGTTTTCTTTCTGGGTCTGGGTTACCACACTCATGATGGTATTTTCTAGTTCCATTCATTTGCCTGCAAATTTCATAATGTCATTATTTTTTTACTGCTGAATAATATTCTATTGTGTAAATATACCATATTTTCTTTATCCATTCTTTGGTTGAGGGGCATCAAGGTTGTTTCCAGGTTCTGGCTATTACAAATAATGCTGCTACAAACATAGTTGAGCAAGTGCCCTTGTGGTATGATTGAGCATCCTTTGGGCATGTGCCCAAGAGTGGTATTACTGGGTCTTGAGGTAGATTGATTTCCAGTTTTCTGAAAAACTGCCTTATTGTACAAGCTTGCACTCCCACCAGCAGTGGAGGAGTGATCCCCTTGCTCCACATCCTCTCCAACATAAGCTGTCATCAGTGTTTTTGATCTTAGCCATTCTGACAGGTGTAAGATGGTATCTCAGTCATTTTGATTTGCATTTCCCTGATGACTAAGGATGTTGAGCAATCACTTAAATGTCTTTTGATCATTTGCAATTCTTCATTTGAGAATTCTTTGTTTAGATCTGTGCCCCATATACTAATTGGACTATTTGGTGTTTTGATGTCTAGTTTCTTAAGTTCTCTATGTATTTGGAGATCAGCTCTCTGTCAAATGTGGAGTTGGTAAAGATCTTTTCCCATTCTGTAGGCTGTCATTGTATCTTATTGAGTGTGTCCTTTGCCTTACAGGAATTTCTCAGTTTCAGAAGGTTCTATTTATTAATTGTTGCTCTCGGTTTCTGTGATACTGGCATTCTATTCAAGAAGGAGTCTCCTGTGTCACTACTTCCCACATTCTCTTCTGTCATGTTCAGAGTAACTGGATTTATGTTGAGGTCATTGATCCACTGGGACTTGAGTTTTGTGCATGGTGATAGGTATGGATCTTTTTGCAATCTTCTGCATGTTGACATCCAGTTATGCAAGCACTATTTGTTGAAGATGCTTTCTTTTTTCTATTGTATAGTTTTGGCTTCTTTGTGAAAAATCAGGTGTTCATAGGTGTGTGGATTTATGTCATGGTCTTTGATTCAGTTCCATTGATCCACATGTCTGTTTTTATGCCAATACCAAGCTGTTTTTATTACTATAGCTCTATAGTAGAGCTTGATGTCAGGGATGGTGATGCCTCTGAATGTTCCTTTATTGTACAGGATTGTTTTAGCTATTCTGTTTTTGTTTTTTTTTTTCCATATGAAGTTGAGTATTGTTCTTTCCAGGTCTGTGAAGAATTGTTTTGGGATTTTGATGGGGATTGCATTGAACCTGTAGATTGCTTTTGGTAAGATTGCCATTTTTACTGTGTTGATCCCACCTATCCAAGAGCGTGGAAGATCTTTCCATTTTCTGATATCTTCTTCAATTTCTTTCTTCAAAAACTTAAAGTTCTTGCCATACAGGTCTTTCACTTATTTGGTTAGAATTACCCCAAGATATTTTATATTATTTGTGGATATTGTAAAAGGTATTATTTCTCTGATTTCTATCTCAGAGCATTTATCATTTGTATATAGGAGTCCTACTGAATTTTTTCTCAGTTAACTTTGTATACTGACACATTACTGAAGGTAATCAGTTGTAGGAGTTCCCTGGAAGAATTTTTGGCCACTTATATATACTATCATATCACCTGCAAATAGCCAAAGTTTGACTTCTTCCTTTCCAATTTGTATCCCCTTGATCTCATTTTGTTGTCTTATTGCTCTAGTTAGAACTTCAAGTACTATATTGAATAGATATAAAAAGAGTGGACAGCATTGTCTTGTTCCTGATTTTAGTGGAATCATTTTGAGTTTCTCTTCATTTAATTCGATGTTGGCTGTCGGCTTGCTGTATATTGACTTTATTATGTTTAGGAATATTCACTGTATCCCTGGTCGCTCCAAGACATTTATCAAGAAGGGGTGTTGGATTTTGTCAAAGGCTTTTTAGCATCTAATAAGATGATTATATATTTTTTTCTTTCAGTTTGTTTATATGGTGGATTACATTGACAGGTGTTCATATGTGTAATCATCCCTGCACCTCTGGAATGAAGCCTACTTGATCATGGTGGGTGATTTTTTGATGTGTTCTTGGATTTGGTTTGCCAGTATTTTATTGAGTATTCTGTCATCAATGAGAGAGATTGGTCTGTAGCTCTTGTTCTTTGTTACATCTTTGTGTGGTTCAGATATCAGGGCAGTTATAGCCTCATAAAAAGAGTTTGGCAATGTTCCTTCTATTTCTACTGTGTAGAATAATTTGAGGAGTATTAGTATTAGTTCTTCTTTGAAATTCTGGTAGAAGTTTGCACTGAAACCATCTGGCCCAGGATTTTTTGTTTGGAGACTTTAAATGACTGCTTCTATTTCCTTAGGGGTAATAAGGCTATTGAAATTATTTATCTGGTCTTGATTTAATTTTGGTATGTGGTACCTAGCCAGAAAATAGTCCATTTATTTTAGATTTCCACTTTCATAGAGTACAGGTTTTTGAAATATGGCCTAATGATTCTCTGGATTTCCTCAGTGTCTGTTGTCAAGTTCCTCTTTTCATTTCTCTCTGCCTTTTGGTTAGTTTGGATAAGGATCTATCTTGTTGATTTTCTGAAAGAACCAACACCTTGTTTCATTGATTCTTTGCATTGTTCTCTTTGTTTATATTTTATTGATTTCATCTCTCAGTTTGACTATTTCATGTCCACTACTCTTCCTGGGTGAGTTTGCTTTTTTTGTTCTAGAGCTTTCAGGTATGCTGTTAAGTCCCTAGTGTGTGAGATTTCTCCAAATTCTTTAGTACTTAGTACTTAGTACTACGAACATTTCTTAGCACTGCTTTCATAGTGTCCCATAGATTTGGGTATGTTGTGCATTCATGTAATGTCCTTCCAGATCTCTTTTGATTGATTTTAGTTTGAAGTCTATTTTGTTAGATATTAGGATAGCTACGCCAGCTTGTTTCTTAAGCCGATTTAATTGGAAAGTCTTTTCCCAGCCTTTTACTCTGAGGTAGTGTCTATCTTTGACATCACTTCTATGTTTCTTGTATGCAGCAGAAGGATGGATCCTGTTTTCATACCCATTTCGTTAGCCTGTGTCTTATTATGGTGAATTCAGTCCATTGATACTATGGGATATTAATGACCAGTGATGGTTAATTCTTGTTATTCTTTTGGTAGTGTGTGTGTATTTCCCTTCTTTAGGATTTGCTGTTTTGGGATTATCTATTGCCTGTGTTTTCATGGGTGCATCTAACTTCCTTAGGTTGGAATTTTCCTTCTAGTGCTTTCTGTAGGTATAGATTTATTAATAGGTATTGTTTAAATCTGGTTTTATCTTGGAATATCTTGTGTACTCCATCTATGGTAATTGAAAGTTTTGCTGGGCATAGTATTCTGGGCTGGCATCCATGGTCTCTTAGTGTCTGTATAACATCTGTCAAGGACCTACTGGCTTTAAGAGTCTCCATTGATAAGTTGGGTGTAATTCTGATAGGTCTGCCTTTATATGTTACTTGAACTTTTTCCTTTGCTGCTCTTAATAGTCTTTGTTTATTCTGTATGTTTAGTGTTTTGACTATTATGTGGTGAGTGGACTTTTTTTATTTTAGGATTAGTCTATTTGGTGTCCTGTAAGTTTCTTGTATCTTCATGGGTATGTCTTTCTTTTGGTTAGGAAAGTTTTCTTCCATGTTTTTGTTGAATATATTTTCTGTGCCTTTGAGCTGAAATGCTTCTCTTCCTTCTATCCCTATTATTCTTAGGTTTGATCTTTTCATGATGTCCCAGATTTCCTGGATGTTTTGTGTTAAGAATTTTTCGGATATAACATTTTCTTTGACTGATAAATTTATTTTCTCTATCATACCTTCAATGCCAGAGATTGTGTCTTCCATCTCTTGCATTCTGTTGGTTATGCTTGCATCTGTAGTTCCTGTTTGTTTACTCAGATTTTCCATTTCCAGAATTCCCTAGTTATGTTTTCTTTATTGCCTCTATTTATATTTTCAAATCGTGAACTATTTCCTTCACCTGATTGATTTTTTTTTTTTTTTTTTTGGCTTTCTTGACTTTCTTTAGGGGATTTATTTATTTCTTCCAATTTTTGGTTTGTCTTTTCCTCAATTTCTTTAAGGAGAATTTTTATTTCCTCTTTAAAGGCCTCTATCATCTTTATAAAGTTAATTTTAAGGTCATTTTCTTGAGCTTCATCTGTGTTGGGATGTTCAGGTCTTGCTGCTATAGAACCACCAGGTTCTGGTAGTGCCATATCGCCTTTATGTTGCTGAATGTATTCTGACATAGTGTTTTACCCATTTGGGTTTGGGATAATTATAGGTACAGGTATTGATTCTTCTGATGTCCTTGTTCGATGGGTCTTTTGTTGCTTTTTGTGTGTGTGTCCTTTATTGTATTTTGGCCTGAATGACCCAGGGTTCTGGTGATTGGCTGGTTGTCAGGTCAAGTAGAGTTGTCTCAGCTGATGTTTATGTGCCTAGATCCAGAGTATTGTCCAGTTCGTCCAGCTGATATGGGTTTGGCTTATGCCCATGGTGTCTGTTCTTCTAACTGGGGTGGCTTGTGTCTGTGACTATGAAGTCTGTTCTTCCAACTGATGTATGTTTTCCCTGTACCTGTTCTTCCAACTGGTGTGGGTGGTGCTTGTGCCTCTAGGGATTGCTAATGTTGAAGGGGATGGTTGGGCAGGGGTAGGATAATGGGTTCAGTTGGTTTGGGCAGTGGAGTGGTACATTATCCAATGAGTGGCAGGCAGCAGTGGTGGAACAGCCTGCACACAGGACTCTTACCTCCTTGCATGCTGCTGGTGCTGAGATAGGAGGGGAAAGGGCATGGGATGTGTCCTGGGGCTTAGGGTCTAGAGATTGGGGCAGTTTAGCTGGGAAATCAGTCACTCACCTCTTCTTCCAATTGGTACATGTGGTGCTTCTGCCTCTAGGGGCTGCTGATGTCCTGGGGTATGGTTAGTCAGGGGGAGGAAGATGGGCTCAGTGATGAAGTGAGTCTTGTATAGTACAGTGTCCAATGGGTGGCGGTGGTGTTGGAGCAGCCTGCCCACAGTACTCTTACCTCCTGGCCTACTGCTGGGGCTGAGATGGGGAGGGGAACATTTACCATTTCTTAGTCAACGTAGAAAAACTTTGTCCATGAATTTGCTAAAATGAAAATGATTCTGTATGTGAAATTATAGATTTCTTTCTAGCAATTCTATAATATTTTGTTTAGTTTGCATCTGGGCCTGTAGGCAGCTATGAACTAAAAGGAATGCCTTGGTGAAATAATGATCTTATCTTGGTTCTGAATAAAATTCTTCTTTCTCTCCTACATTTTTAAATCTTAATTTTATATATACATATTTAGGTCATGGTCCATTCCTTTCAGAGATAAAACTTAGAGAAATAAGAAGTGTGGAAATGGAGGAATTAGCTTCTGAACACAGACTACCAAATAGTCAACACATTAAGAAATTCCAGAGAGGCTTTAGTGTTGAAATATGAGCATGTCTCTGCCTCTGACCCAGCCCTGTCTTCCCTTGCTTTATTAAAGTGCTACAATAAATTACCGGCAATAAACTTCAGAGAGAATATAACTTGGAAGAGAAGTCTAATAATCCTCAGGATTGTCATTGATAACAAATCAATGCATTTCTTTACCATGCAGAAAAATAAATCTATGGACAGAGTGGAAGCTTTAAAGTGTAATCTGTGGTATGCTGCCAAGAAGGCTGAAGTTGCCAGCTGCAGGAAATAGCCCCTCAGCTTCAGCACAATATCTAATTCTATGCTGTCTGTTTTATTTATGCTGCATAAGTAGGATTGCTTTGTGTTTAGTCTAGCCAGATTTGGAACTTTGAGCATTAGCTCTTCTGCCTTGGAAGTAAAGGTAGATGTTCATAACAGCACCATGGACAGAGCCACAGCACCGTCTGTCCTTGCCTCAGGAGCACAGCCATCTCCAGATGAAAATAATGAAACACAACACAAAACAGTGCACTGTTTTCAATAATAGAGGTTATGCAAAATATGTACATCTTTCCACATCCTTGATTTAATAATAATTACTTCCAATGTCTCAGTTACTAAGGTACTGTTGAAGTTTACATTCTCAGTAAACACAGTATTAGGGGTGATGAAAGTGGCATATCAGGTTACCATGGAAGATGCAGAATAAGATGAAACAGCCATTTATGGTGTGTGAGGAGGAAGTTAAGCATGGGGAAAGGTTATTTTGTAAGAGAATGTGAAGAGGTTATTTTATAGGAGAATAGAAAAATAGTCTAATAAGGGCTCGCCTGTTCTTACTGAAAGCCATCCGTTATCCAAGTTTCACATCCCATAAGGATAGACCATACAAAGTTATCATTGTCTTATTCACATCTATCAAGAAAATTTTACAACCATACCTTTAATTAGTGTGAGCACAATTTATAAGATGCTAGTAGATTATCTGCAGCTTTGAGGAAATTTCAGCCACTAAAGTATGCACTAATTAATTTCATTTGTGAAATTAGGAAATGTGTACCAACATCTACCATATCCTCCATTGAATTATAAATAAAAACACAGAGTCCTCTTGAGTAAGCAGAGAATTATTCTGTTCATACTAACCCACACCCCCACTATTCTCTGTTTGGGTTTCTTACCCAGGGAATAAGAGACTTTTCCACAGCTGCATTTCCTATTTTGTTTAGATAAGGAATTAGTATTTCATCACCCATTGTCCAGAACAGCTGCTTTAATTTTTCCTAACAGCTTAATGGGTCTCATTAGCCATAAACATAAAATGAGGCAACTAGATTTGTAGGCTGGATCTCCTCTACTATTTTCTGCAAGCTCCTTCTCATCTGAGGCTCTCTTCACTTAGAGCAAAGGGATTTGAAGGACAGACGAGCTAATATATGTGGGTTTGTTTTGGCAATGTAAATGAGCTAATGAAAAACAAAAAATATAGCTATTAAATTCTTCAAAGCACATACATGGAGATCTAGAAGAGGATACAGAGAAGATCATGTCCACTCAAGGTGCAGTACTATTCTCATTCAAGGAAAAGAGGTGAGTGATTTTTCACTTGCTAGTGAAAAAAACAGTTGGGTTTATTGCTTCCTCTTTGCCCCTTGTCTTTGAGAACATTTGTTTTTACTGCTGACTATCTAGTATTGGTCGTTTAACTTTTTACACCACTCTCCCATTGTGTGCTGATTAGTATCTTGGGACAAAAAAAGGGAAGATGAGTGAATATTCCACAAAGTAGGAAGATGGAAGTAACCCGTGAGAAGATCCGAACTTCTAGGAACAGTAGGCTAGTTTTCTACTTTTCAAATATTTTTTTCATAGTTTATAAGTACTTCTCTCCCTTCCCCCAAATTTCACAGAATGGCTTAAGAGAGCTGTGATCACATCTACCACATTTTCATTTCAAGTCCCCTCCCTCTACCATGGTTGAATTGCACCTTCCCACGCTCCAATGTTTTCTGCACATTTGCTTTGTGACTTAAATAATGAATGATGCATGATTGCATGATTTAAGATGACAATTATTCTTTGAGTGCAAATCTCAAGAATAAGAGTGATAATTATCCACAAGAAAAGCTATAGCAGAATACACTGGTAGAATGATGTTCCTTTCATGCCATTTTCCTTTTCTCTGCCTCTTTGTTGGTGTGTTTTATTTTATATTCTCAGCATCTCAACTCCTTTGCTTCACTGCTAACCTTTAAGAACTGCACAAAGGTATAAACTCTGAAAGTTCCATAATTCAGGAACCCGCCCCCATTCTCTCTCACACACATTTTTTAATGTAGATAGTTAGAAATGCAGGTTAGGGGATTTAGTCCTAAGATGAATTTCTATGAAATTAGAAAAATCCCTCAAATTATTGGATTATGAGTTAATTTCAAAATTATGCCTTATTCAGGGCTGGGGCTATAGCTCAATAACACAATGTTTGCCCAACATGTGTGAGGCCCTAGATTTGATTCTAAGAGCTAGGGGGAAATTATGTTTTATTCTAATGACTTAATATCAAACAATGAATTACTACACTGAGAATTTTTTTTTAAACTTACCTTGTTCAGTTTGAATATTTGCTGATCTCTGAACTCTGCTCTGCATAGACATCTTCTATGCTTCATAGCCTTCTGAAGAACCTCCAGCAGGTTCATGATTGGACCACTCATAACCTCTTCCCAAATCCCTTTACCTTCAGCTGGGTCAGCATCAGAGCCAGAATTCTATGCTTTCTTCATAGAAGTTCCCTGTGATGAGGTAGAGTCTCATCCCAAGTTGGGAGCTGAGCATGTTTGTTCGTGGAAAACATGTAGAGAAGTGGGTCCTTCAAAGAAGAAATCTTCTATACCTCCGCATGTTGCAACAATACTATAAATACAAGTATGCTATTCTTCAAAGTGATCCTGCTGTCTCACCCAACCTCCCCTTTCAATTCCTCCCTCCCTCCCTCCATCCCTCCCTCCCTCCCACCTTTCCTTCTTCTCTTTCTCCTCTGTTTTCGCTCTCTCTCACCACCTGCTCCCTCTGATCTTCTTTTACACAAACATAGTGTATTTCCTTTAATCAGTATGGAGCATCCTGAAACTAAGGTGAAACCAAACTCTGGCTTCATGCCCAGATATCACTTTCTGAAGTGACAAGCTCTGGTAATAGGAAGGTTTGCAATTATACAGATCATTGCTTTGACCTGATGCAAAGTCAAGCAACGCACAATCAGGAACAGAAAGGCTTAACTTCTGACGCTTGCTGAACATTTTGAGAGTGTTGGAAGGAGCTGACCTGCCTGCTGCCCTGGCCAGCCACTTTGCTCATCTTCACTTGAAGCCTGTGATGAACAGCACAGCTCATTTGCTCTTCCCCTAGTGAACTCCTGTCTCAGGAAGGAAGAAATAATGGCCTTATTACCTGTGTTCTTTTTCACCACAATCCACCTGAAAATGACTTGCACAAAAGAAGAGGAAGGAACCTCTAAATGTAAGACTGTATTATAAATATCTGATTATCACCTACACCTTTTGTGTCTTAGCTTTAGTGGCTTTTTTAAAAAAGGTGCTTTCCCATCTTCTTTTAAAAACAAAAATCTCTCCATTTAGGACAGCTTAGCGTGTGATCGACAAAGAATAGGATTGGGAAGTTGCTTTAAAAACAAAGCAAAACACATTGTGGTTTTCTAATCACTTTCAAGAAAATGAGGGCAAGATCTTCAAATTATATGAGTGTTTGTCACCCAGGCAAGGTAAAGGCAAGAGCTGTAACTGAACCTCTCATTGCTATTCACTCTGACTCTCTCACTTCAGCTTGTCTTGCAGTGTCTCTTATTTAAGCCCTGGGGAATTAGAAATGTAAATGAGATCTGAAAGTAGGGAGGAGGAGCTCCCGTGAGAATGTCCCACATCTCTGGACTCCGTAGTCAGGGGCAGGGCAGGGGGAGTTATATGGGAGTTGGGAGAAAGGGTTAAAAGCATCCTTGAAGCCACAAAGGAGGAGCCAGCCTTCCACAGTTTGCAAAGCCTTAAGAAGTCAAAATGTGAATTGCTTTCAGTTTTAGGACTTACTTGTATTTATTCATGACCAGTTGCATCCATTTATATTTATTTCTTGAGTCTCCAGCTTCTAACAAAAAGTTTTTAAATAGAAATATCTAATATACTCAGCTTTGTTTTTTTACACAACCTATTTTTTTTTTTCATTCAGCATCTTGAGAGCACAGATAACTGTATTTACACTATGGATGGCTGGGCTGAGTGGCTCATCTCAAGAAGTAAGCTTCTGTCCTTTCTTCATCCCTTCTTTGGTGACTGAGTAGAACTCAGTCTTATTCACCATGAAGTCTTCATCAGCCTAACTTTTTTCTTTATATCTTTATCAGCCCCACTTTTTGCTTTTGCCCAAAATAATGCCAGTAAAACATTTAAGAGGTGAGTTGGGTCAGTAAAATTGTGTATTGTAACACCACTGGGGACCCTGTATTTTTAATTTTAGTTTCTTGTTGCTGGATTCATGAAGTGACTTTGTTGTGGAACAGGTGAGACACGAGGCTTTTAATATTAGTAACTATATTCAAAGCCCCCCCCAAGCAGGCGTCTTTAACTACAACCACAATGACCTTATTTCCAAATAAGATCACATGCTGAATGTCCCAAGAGAAATGAAATGTGGATGGCACTGTACAACATACTATACTAGGAATGTGAAGGAAACTGCAGCATATTAATGCTAGCACCTTTATTATGCAAACAAAACAAAAGATGAGTTACCCAAACTCACATGGGTTCTCAACGGGGTACAATTTGTTTTCATTTTTATAAACATAATACTGCATACATACTGGCTATAGCAAGCTTTCTTGTCAGACTATCTTTAGACAACCAGCCTGCAAATAATGACCTGGAGACTTATGATTAGTCATGAAAGCTTGGAAGCTTGATCTTAGCTTAGGCTTTTCCCCAACCAGTTCTTATAATTTAACTAACCCAGATATTTAATTTGCATTTTGCCATGTGTCTCAGTTACCTCTTAGTACAGCACATCTGACTTGCTGCAAGTCTATGAATGAAAGCATATGCTTCCATTCCTCCTCCCAGTCTCTCTCTCTCTCTTCCAGGAAGATGTACCTATTTGCCCCTGCCTAGCTATTGGCCATTTAGCTCTTTATTAAAACAATTACAAGGTACCTTAGGCAGAGACTCATCTTTGTAGTGTAAACAAATATTCTGCAAAATTCCCTCCTTCTTGTCTAATTAAAATGAAAGGATTTAATTCTAACATAGTAAAACTATGTATAATAAGAACAATTATCAGGTAAGAATTACATTCATGGTGTCCAGTCTGTTTGCATTTGGCAAATTCAAAGAAAGTCATATCTATCCTATCTTAGTGAGTCCAAAGTTTTATACCTAAATGATTTTCTATCATAACTTGTATTGCCATCCTAAAAATATGTTTAGGACCTAAAAACATTTCTTTAGGTAAACAACTTAAGCTTTTATGTCTCTCAACCTTATGTACTTTAGATACACAAGTTTCTTTTCTGAATTTGCTAACAAGGAAAACTATAACTATCTAGCCCTCAGCCCCATCAAAGACCTGAGAATGATATATTACCTGAATAAACAGGAAGTTCAGAGCAAGCAACTTATAAAACTATAGAAATTGTAGAAGCAGCTGGCAGCCTGGACAGTCACCCAAGGTTCCTCTGCAACATTGGGGCATCCATCTTTAGTCTACAAGCCTAGAATATCTGACAGACTTTTCTGTGAAACAGGAATTTTGAAGGACTGTCCTACCTTATCTGACAAAGTTTGGCAGTCACCTTCTTTTGTGTCCTGCTTGTCTAATTTGAATAGCATACTGTCAGCAGTTGAGGTTAGGGCAGTTTCTTGCCCAGTGATTGGCTTTCCCACAATAAAAGCAAACTCCATATGGAGGTTCTTCAATATCCCTCATTCTTTTTTTAAGTAAATTTGTGCTGCAAGGAGAAGACATGTCTCACTGCCATGAAAATTAAAACATCTTAACTGCCATATTCTGTAGATTTCTGAAGTGTTTGAAGACCATCTGTCTATCTAAAATATATCTGTTTGATCTTGAAAACATACTTAACATGACTTCGTTTGACTGTTACAGATTATTACTAACCTTCATTTCTTAATTATCTTAAATAGTTTATAATAATAGCTTTTAAGGATTAGAAATTTATGTTACATTGTTAAATGAGCTACAAAGGTACAATACTATAAACGAGAATATAAACATATATACAGTATAACAAAAATAACCTAAACTTGTATCAATATACAAAAATTTACACCAATGAAAAATATTTAAGACTAGTGGTTGCTTTTTCAGTTTAAAAGTAGATTTAATAATTTATCCTTTTATCCTATCATTTCTATATTACCCCTTTTCTTTTCAGAGCAAGATCCTTGAATATAATCTCTTCTGCTTAGTTTCCTCTCTGACTATGACCAACAAGTTGTAACCAACCACTCTAAATGATGATAAATAATCCATTTAATAACCAAAGCCCATCTACCCCACCTCTTGGGAATGTGGGCATCATGTGCTCTAGACTGCTTCCTCTTGTCTGGGGGTGATGGCATCTCTAGGGAACCCTGAGAAATTTGGGACAATGGTCAAGTCCTGCCTTATTTTTTGTTTAGTCTCTGTGTGATGGGAAAGTATAGAGCTTATCTGAAGTCTTAGCTGGAGTAGTTTGTGAAGCCGAACCATCTCAGCTAGCAGCTTTGAAGTTGTTCTGGATGCAGAATTTTGAGGAAACTGCAGCAGAGGCATTCTGAGAGGCTGGATTACCTGGGCTACTCGTTTTTATTGGTATCTAGTCCTTTTTTTTCTGAAAACACACAAACCTTTAAATGTAACATATATATCTGAATTAACATAAGTATGGAATGTGTGGTGTGCAAAACTCAGCTAAAGATTAATTTTGTTCTATGTTTGAGCAGGTAAAAGGCATCTGTTAACTTTATATAAGTCTGCTTGGAGTGTATAACCAAACCTCTATCCATTCTATATGAAAGGATGGCATGTGATAATAAGTCATGAGGACTCTGTAGCCAACAAGATTTATCATGTCTCATCCAGTCTCAGAGCTGCTCCCATGTACAGGGATCAGCATGTGTGTCACCTGTCTTGTAGGGTTTTTTTGTTTTCTTCCTTCCTTCCTTCCTTCCTTCCTTCCTTCCTTCCTTCCTGTCTGTCTGTAACCAAGATTTTCAGGAGGTCTCCCCCGGTAAAATCTGGTCTTTATTAATTTTGAAGAAATCCATTGCCTTTTGTTTCCTGTGAACACAAAAGCAAAACCTCTCCTCCAATGCAACATATTTTTTTGACTTCCATTCTGAAGTTAAGACACTCTCAAAATATATAGGTTGGTTTAATGTTGCAGTTTCCATAATCCCGTGTTTTTAGCAGCTATTGTTTTGGTTCATTAGTATTTAAAAAATTTAAAGCCAACAAAGCAACCTTATAGCATGCAGACACCCTGTGTTTTCCCATCTTTTTGTGGTTTTTCCTTTTATATTACTTTACTATCCCTTTAAATACTTTATTATTTTTAAACTACTATTTTTCTATGACTCTCTATACCCATTTTCTTTTTTTTTTTTCTTCAGCATCTGAGCACATTTTTAATCATACTATATGTGTTTGGGGGTTTTCTCAGTCTGGACCTGACTTTTCACACATCTACAGCTTTCTCTGAATATGTAAGTCAAACCTTAAACAGCTAAGTAGTGGCTAGACCTTCTACCAGGTGACTCCATTTAGCACTTGGCCTGGAAGCTGGCTCCATGCACTTCAGATCGGTGAGAATGAAGCCTCATGCCTGGGGGTCCCAACCTAGGGCTGGTCTATCTACTCCAACTCTGGTAAGTGCTTTGACCAGTCTCCAGCCACATGCTGCTCATAAACTCCATTCAAGTGCTCAGAAACAGAGCCCCTTAAAAGCTGTACATCTGTAAGCTTTCAGAACTTAAAAGCCTACTTGGAACTTTTATCCTTCCTTTCCTAGGCCCTGTGTGGATTTACATGCAGCACCAAATTTTGCAAGCTTTCTTGCTGGACTATCTTTGGACCACCAGCCCAAATATAATGACTTGTAGACTTATTATTAATTCTGAAAGCTTAACCTTAGTTTAAGCTTTTTCCCAAGTAGCTCTTAAAACTTAGTTAACCCATAGTTTTAAATCTATGTTCTGCCACATCTCTTCTTCGTACAGCACATCTGACTTGCTCTAAGTCTGCTAGTGAAATGCATATGGTTCCTCCTCCCTATTTCTCTTTCTGCCCGGAAGTCCTGCCTAATTAGTTCTGCCTAGCTATTGGATATTTATCTCTTTATTAAATCAATCATAAGGTGCCTTAGGCAAAGACACATCTTTGCAGTGTAAACAAATGTTTTGCAATACTAGGATATGTTGAGGGGTATGAATTTTAGAGTCAAGGAAGTTTAGTGTATTTTTAAATTAGCTAAGTTCTTTGATACTCTACCTGTTGAGAACTGAGTTCTATTTTCCCCTCATCTGAGTGAGAAAGCCTTTTTATTGCTTTGACCATTGGAGTGTTACATTAATGATGCTGTGACTACTGAGGGGAGCCCTTAAAGAACGGGGCGAGTGTTTTGTCTTTAAAAACATTCTACTTTGGAGTTGTCTGGCTACCTGGGTCTATCATGCTCTGAGGAAGTCAGGTCACAGGTAGATCAACTGCTGAACTCAGCTTGGCCATCCACTGAGATGTGCTCATGAAGGAATCTCCAGAACATTCCCTGCCCAACCATTACTAAAGATACCCAGTCTTGGCATTTTTCTCAGATGAGGTACCCAACATTATGGAATAGGATACAGACTAACGATCCCTGATGCAGACACATCACACATAAAATTAAAATAGTTGCTATTTTAACCCATACATATTACTTGTAATTGGAATAAAGTCACCTATGGTTTGATTAAATAAAAAATATATACTTAAGACTATCCCAAAAGAAATATGCTTCTGGCATCAGAACAGCTTAATTTCAATAAGGATAGAACTGCCACAGGAACATAGTGACAAATACTGACCTGGTGTGAGGAAGGGGCTCACCACACTTACCACAGGAGTGACCCAAGTATCTTGTTCACTGGCATCTTAAAATTTAGTTGGGGCTGTTTCGTGGTCCTGAGAAAGGACCTATTTTAAATCAAGATTAAAACTGACTCTTAAATACTGTGTCCTACAAAAGAAATGGCACGTTTCATGCATATAAGAAAATGAAGAAACAAACTTATAGCCAAGCAACCCCTAGAAAGAAAGCAGAGAACAAGTACATACACATATGTGTGTATAAATATGTGTGTATGTATGTGTTTGTGTGTGTGTGTGTGTGTGTGTGTGTGTGTGTGTGTGTGTATGAACAAGGAACATGCAGTTGCTACATACGTGCACAGACTCCCCAATGGATTTATTTAAATGTGATCAACCATGATCATGTTCTGTTTCGAATATGATCGCCTGGGCTTCTTCATTCTTTGCAGACCTGATTCTCAATATTTCTGTTATCACCCATGCACTCATGCTTCATGAATGTATTGCTCTCTCCTTACCACTAGATTTTGTTTATTAGAACTTCATTATGGAATGCCTTGAGGTTTGCATTTAAAGTGTGCTTCCCAAAGAGTACTAGCTAATTGGAACCATTTTAAGCCAAGGACTAGCAACTCTTTTGTTATCAATGACCAACTAATAAGTATTTCAGGTTTTGTGAGTAACCCAGTCTCAAGTGATCAGCCTTGTCATCATGGTGTTGAATATGTGGAATATTCTCTCTCATAAGCCTGGTTATAGTCTACTGTAGTTTATCTCATGCTGACATTGAAATATTCCCTTAAAAAAACTTTTTCTTATGGTCACTTAAAAATGTGCTAACTATGAGCAGAAGGAATTATTTGGGTTTAGCCTATGAAACAGTTTGTTAGCTCCTACTTTAAACTAGTGTGTGGGATGTGTGTGTGTGTGTGTGTGTGTGTGTGTGTGTGTGTGTGTGTGTATGTGTGTGTGTGTGTGTTGTATTTGGTCATTCAGTCATTGATAATTCTAGCCCTGATTTTATATGAAAGTAAGAGATTTATGATCTCAGATGCCTTCTTTTTCTTTTCTTTTCTTTTTCTCCTCTCTGCAAAGCCATGTAGACAGATACCCACACCACTTCCCTCAGTGAAGGCAACTTTCCCTCTAGTTAACTCACAAGCCTACCTGGAGGCCTGGCTTGAGGTAAGTAGAGGTCTCTGATCTGAACTCCCATGATCCCTAGGATTCAGGTATTTTCCTCTAAAGAGTAATAGGAACCATAAGCTCTGAGTTCTAGACCTCCAGGCTGGGGAGAGAAGAAATGACAGCTTGGCCTTTCTGGATGACAAATTCCAATTGTCCATTTCTGTATGTGAGAGGTTCTTTTAAAATTCTGCCCTGTAAGGATATTGTGTACTTTTCAGCCTGTGCATAGATGCTGGAAGGGAGGGAGGAAGGGAAAGAGGGAGAGAGAGATAGAAAGGGAGGGAGGGAGGGAGGGAGGGAGAGAGAGAGGGGAGAGAGAGAGAAGGAGGGAGGGAGGGAGGGGAGAGAGAGAGAGAGAGAGAGAGAGAGAGAGAGAGAGAGAGAGAGAGAGAACAAAATGTTTTTACACAGTACCTAAAACTTTTGGGTGCTAGCTCTTTGGATTCTATGTCCTTGGAAGTAGCGATGGTGTCACCAAGAGTTACTACTACAGATGAAACATGAAAAACTTAGAAGAAAGCCATTCTAAGAAGCAGAGGAAAAGGCTAAGGTGATGAACACTGAAGTATCTGAATTACTTCCCATGGAAGGAACTTCCAGAGTAAAGGAAATATCCTATTTGAACAGTTGTAATGTTTTGTGTTTTTGTTTTTTTTTTTTTGTGTGTGTGTGTGTGTGTGTCTGACAGGGTTTCGTGTAGCCTAGGCTGGCCTTGAACATGGGTGCAGCTAAGTATGACCTTGAATTCTTGATCCTGAGACATCTATTTCACCAGTGCTTGGATTACAGTTTGCTCCATCACACCCACTTTTATGCTGTATTAGGGATTGCAGCCAGGGCCTCAGGCACACTAAGCAAGCACCCCATTAACTGTGACAGCACAGTATCTTTTAGTAAGTAGTTACAGGTAGCTGGCCAAAAAAGGAAGGAGGCCAATGAAAGACATGCCAAGTTGAGTGGGCAATGTATCTGAATCTGTGTGTATTCAAAGGCGGACAGGCATGAGAACCAAGAAGAGACAGGAATGACTACATATTTACAGAAGCAAGTGAGATGATGAAAACATTGATTCAAAACATTGATTTTAGTTCTGTAGCACAGTGCAGACTGATGTGAGCCATAGACTAACTCTGATTGCAAAAAAAATACAAGCATCCAGTAACTATTGTGTGATGGTTGAAGACTAATGCCTGCAGTAGCAGTAGCAGAAACAAGAGCCATATTCAACAGATCTGAAAAATGCAACAGAAGAAGGTGAAGGAATGGGATAAACAGCTAGAAGAGGGAACAGTTGTGAGAAGCCCAAGGCAGGAGACAGCATGTGAAGTCCTACACTGCACTAACATTTCTGCGAGTTTTGAATCATCCTCGAAAGCCATAGCTTGAAAACTCATTTAATGAAAAATCGAGAGATTATGAGAAACAAGGGTCTCAGGTTGTGACGATTCTCTGAATGTTATGGAACTGCTTTTTCCCTCCAAGTAGGTTTTCACAGATTTTTGTCTGTCTTTGTAGTTAGCACTCACAGTGGTGCTGGGAGGTTTTGCTGTGTCTCCTGTTGGAGCAGATTCCTGTGGTATTTTCCCTAGTCTTGCAGCCACTGAGTTTGCCTGGCCACCTTCATGACAGCAGAGCCTCTGACAGTCTGTGCACTGCCTTCCCACCATCACATGGATTGGTGACTGGGAGGTGAGGCCACAGTCACTGTTTCAGCAATATGGAACAAATAAACAGAACTCATTTTGAATAAACCAGGTTTGCAAATTGAAAATGTTCACCTTAACTGCTTTTTCATGCTTGGCACACTTCAGGAGCCATTCTTCCTGACAACATAATCAAGGTTAGTGGTGGGCTTAGCATTTGTTTTGCTTGCTTTATTTTGAAGATGTTGCATTTTCTAAATGAATGATCCCGAGAATAAACTTTTGGAATGGCAGTATCATTTCTCAGAAAGAGCTGGAATGGCCTTCCACTTCATGTTCTACTCTTCGGCACCCTAGATACCAGTTGCCATTTCAGAGAACATAATTAACATGTGAAACAGGTGCTTTCCTAGGCAGAGGTGCAAAATGTGAGCTCTGTGTAGGTAGGAAGAATCTAGGCAGATAATCGGAGGGAAGCATTTCACCAACATGGCACTCCATTTCACTTTGCTTTGGCTGAGACATTTGGAAAAAAAAAAAAAACTGCCTTAAATGATCATTTCTTAATTGTCTTCTTCAAGGGAATTTGACACCCCCTTTTTATACAGAATGAAGGGAATGTGTTTCTTTGCAGGGTATGAGGGCTTATGGGAAAGTTCTACAACTGGAAAAACTGCTCATTGTAAGAGAACGGAATGAATGCTGAACTGAAAGTCAGTCTTTGGGTCTCATGTCGGTTCTGACACTCCTTGATGGTTGGTCATTGGATGCTCACTGGGTAACTGATTTTGGAGAGTGGAGGAAGCCCTGAGTGAATGTGTCAACAGGAGAAAGCCCTGAGTCTAGGTGTGTTGTTGACCTGAGCACAGCCCTGTCAAGGATTCCAGTGTCTCAGACCCTTGGGAATGGCAAAGCCTTCTTTAGTGCAGGATCAGGGAAATGGAAAACCTTTCCACTGGTCCAAGTACACGTGTTTACAAATGATTGACTAGTGTATACCATTTCTCATTGCCCTAGTTGGGTCGGTTCCTAAGCTATGAAGATCATGGCATAAGATATTTGGTTAAATGCTTTCTAGGTGTTAGCTTTCTTGGTCCTATCGCATTTCCAGGAGAGTGCTGTTCTTCTTGCTACTTTAACAGATGTGAAAGATGGGGTGGCTTGAGGGTTAAGGGCCTCGCTCCTAGTCCACCAAGCAGTAGGTGTTTGTACTGATACATCAAGCCAGAGTTGAGGGTTCTGGAGCTACAGCTCTCCAGTACTGCTTAAAGGGTATTGAGATTTGGAAATGTAAGAAGCAGGAGCCTTATATATGCTCATCGAGCACTTTACCAGTGAGCTACGTCCTCAGCCCCTTGCAAATTATTGAGATTGCTTTTTCAAGACCTTCTAGAACTCTCTCTGTTGAATAGTGGAGTATGAATAGGGGCACAGCACAAAAGATTAAAAATAAATCCCTGAACTTTTAGAAAGCCAACATTAGAGAGTAGGCTAATTCCTTACAGAGAGAAGAGAGAGAGGGAAACCAGCAGCAACAACTTAAGTCCTAGATGAGTACTGGAAAGGTTTCTAAAATGTTGTGTGTTATAACAGCATGAAAAGAGAAATGTAAGTCCTAATTTTGAAGAAATGACCTATGAGGGATTGAAATGCTTCACTGTGTGTGGTTTCTTCTTTTCCATAATAATTGACTACTTGAAAGATAAAGCCCAAAGTTGTTCAAAAAAAAGCAAGAGAGGTTCCATTTAGAGATGTCTTGGTAATATTTCTAGTTCTGAGGTTTGCAGCTTTCTGAAATCCCTTCATCTCATTTTGAAATGGATTATTAAGGACTCTTTCTTCAAACAGAACCTGAGTTGAAAACAAACTGTAAAAGGTATTTAAAGTCTGGAGGGGGAACTCAGAGATAAATGAACATTCAGCTGCATTCAGTCAATGTGCATTAATGTTCTTGACATGTGCTTGGTCTATCTTTATAGAATTTAAAGTCTGTGAGTTCTGGTGAAGTTCTGGGGATAGGTGGACCATTAAGTTTCTTTCTCATTTCCCCCTTCCCTTCTCTTCCATATTGATGGGCCATGTTATTATCCGTTATTGACAATAGGTTAGTTGATATCCATTGGCCAGTTGATTACAAGTGTCTTCTGCATCTTTTGAATCTTTTGAGAGTGACATTAAGATCTATTAGATTTCCATCCAAATTTTTTTATTTGCATGATTTTTCAAATGGAATCCCAGGGCATGAAGCTGTTCTAATTGTTGAGTTTATAGCTATTTGTGTACAAGGTAATTACAATTTAGCCAGCGTGAAAGATGGTTTAGAAAGGGATGACCTCTGTGCTCTTGGTAACTGCAGCTCAGGACCCAGCCAACTGCTGTGGTGCATGAAAAACATCTTAGTTCATTAAGATCAAAGGAGCTAGTCACTTGTTCACAGGACTGATTTTGCAGCTGCAGAAGTACTTACAGCAATTAACAACTTTTTAAGGCCCTCTGCTTGAATTGTTAACCTTCAAATAAGATGTCTCTAGAGACATCATTGATGATACAATCACTTGTCCCAAAATTCAGCTGCTTGATCTTTATTGAATTTGATGTGGAAATATTTAAATGATGATTGAAACACAAATTAAATGCTGTGCCTGGGCATGGGAGTCAGGATTATATAGAGAAAAGGCACATTATCAGGAGCCAAAAGCCCCCAATGCTGCCAGTGTTCAGCCTCAGTGACATACAGCATGTGTAGGTTTTCCTGACATCTATCTACTGACATGAGTGAAGCTTTTTTAGTTCTACCACCAAACAGAACACAGGGGACACAGCTGATAAATACAGGTGATCAGCATGAAAATTTAGCATCCATTTCAGATACAAGGTGTCAATGGCTTAATTTGGTCATGAGTGTGGATTTAGACTAGCTCAGGAAACATAAACTCAAATCTTTTTTTAAAAAGATCAGGTCATTGTTTTTATTTCTTTGATATGTAGGATATACATTTGTAAGTTCAACATGGAGATAGCATTGGTCATATGTACCTGTTTGATAACTTTCATTCAGTGGCCTAATACAGCCCAGAGAAAACATGGAAGTCCATTAAGATTATGGCTGCTGGGACAGTCTTTTAATGCCAATTGTGTGGGACTCTCCAGCACATTAAAGTAACTCTGTAGGTGATTTTAATTTGCTGGCAAGTAAAGGACCTAATAGATGTATGCTCTGCCAGGACAAGAACAGTCTATTTCATTCACTTTCATATTTTTAGAACACAGAACAGAGTCTGACATTTAATAGACATTCAATAGATATTGTTGAGCAGCCTGTGCTTTGTAAGAATGCTGGATAGGTCCTAATTGGCTGGAGTGTTTATGAAGGTTTGTTGAGTATACTCAGGTGAACTAGAGAGTCGATGAGTGCACTCCCTCTCTTATTCTACAGTTGCTCCCAGATACTAGAAACCAGTAATCCTGGAGCAGGCTCTGGGAACTTGAATGTCTTCCAAGTCACAGGCTTTCTCCCAGTCCTCAACAGCTGTGCTCCCTGTCTGGCATCCCTGGGGCTGGCTCCATTCTTCATTTTCTAATTGCTCTCCAGTTTCCCCGCTGCCATTGGCACTCTGCCCTGAAGCTAACCCTGTGTGGGACATGTTCCTCAGATGCTACTAGACAATTCTGGGCTCCCTGTAGGCAATGCTTCAGCTAAAGGGAATTGTCTGACTCAAGGTCACACCTCTGAGGTGAGGCTCACTTTAAAGCCTTGCACTCCGCTCAACTTAGGGCAACTGCAATGGGCTGTTCATCTCCAGTGCTGGCATGGAGTGAGCGCAGTCTTGGTTGTTTGTGAAGCCCTCACCTCCCAATCCTTTTCCCCTCTTCCTCACAGAGACCAATGAGAAGAATACTTCTTAGCGAAAGCCTTCACTCCAAACTCTGTGTCCTCTGCTGTCAAACACACAGTAACGAGAGAATTTACTATTTGGCCTTAGTTGCCCATGTTCCTCCCACCCTTGTTTACTAAAACATCGATGAGGAACATGAACTAAATGCCTGACCTCAGAGAGAGAGTGTGTTTTGATGGGAGAGATAACCAGTCAATCAATCTATGATGCTGGATGGTGAGTAAAACCGTTTTTAAAAATCCAGGGAAAAAAGAGTAGAGAAAGGCTAAGGATTCTGAGGATAGTTGGGACCCTGGAAGTGTCTCATGCTGGCTCATAAAAATTGATCCTTTAATCCATTGAGATTTTGTAACGCAGTTATGTAAAGGATTTGTGAAACTGAGTGATTTGGGCAAGATGGCTCAGTGGGTAAACGCACTTGTCCCCATGTCTAACAACCTGAGTTCAATCCCTGGGACCTGCATGGCAGAAGGTAATAACTGACTCCTGGAAGTTGTCCAATGACCACCAGTTCTGCACTGTGGCATCTGCACAGGTGCTCATATACATCCACGAAATAAATACACATAAAAATAATTTTAAAAATTAAGTCATATACATTTAAAATATATCATATTGGAAACATAGATAATATGTAATACAAAACTCATTTCATTTTATAGCATGATATTATGGTTCCTGGCATTGATTATATCTTCAGGGCAGAAATACCATAGGGTGGCATGCCGAGGCACATCACTTTCCAGCTCTGCACTCAGTGACATCCATAAGTCCAAGCTATACTTGTTCAGGTGCAACCACAAACTGACTGTGGATACCTATTTATACTAAAATTCAGCAAAAACCTTCTGTGAAAATCAATGATAAGAGTTTACTACAGACTTGGGGAGATGCTTAGCCAGTATAGTGATTACTCTGCAAACATGGGGACCTGAGTTCAAAACCCTAGCATCCATAGAATAGACCAGCATAGTGGCATTCACCTTTAGTCCTAGTACTGGGGAAGCAGAGGCTGGCAGATCCCTAGGGCCTCCTGGCTAGCCAATCCAGCCAATCTGTAAGCATCCATGTTCAGTGAAGACTCTGCCACAAAAAGTAAGGTGGAAAGCAATTGGGGAATACACTCAACATCCAACTCTGGTGTCTGTCTGTCTGTCTGTCTACCTCTCTTTCTCTCAAGAAAAAGTTTGCTTTGATGAATAATACACACAGAATTATCATTTACTTACTTGATGCAATTCACTTATGTCAGTAAACTTATGATAAATATTTGCACAGATCATGTGCAGTTTACCTGCAAAGATCTGGTTGTGGACACTCAACATCATATCAATGGGTAAGGGGCTTTTCTTTAGGTATGCTAGGTGTGGAGAGGTACCACATTTGAACTGATCTCATGGAAACAGGCTGCTCATGGTTAACGCTCTGAGAAAATATGTTGTCTCCAGTCATCCTCTCATTGTTTCTTCATAGATTATAGTCTCAGGACAAATCCAAGAGTGTTTCAATCAAGTGGATGACTTAGCTCTCTCAACCTCTAGTGACTGGGGATTTTAAGACCATCATTAGGTCACAACTCAGGTTTCTGTAAGTATTTTTATAAAAACTAATCTCTTAGTTGCTCACTTTATCTGTTATGGAATGGCTAGCAAGAAGCCTTTGAGTCTTTTAGCCAAGGAGACATGCCACACAGGCGGGGGCCAAGGCACAGGGCAGAAAGTTACTCACACCATGCAGGCACAGCATCCATGTTTATTGGGGAAAGGGAGAAGGGAATGGAGAGAAGGAGAAAGGGGAAGGGAGAGAGGGAGAGAGAGAGGAGAGAGAGAGAACACATCTCATAGGAATAGACTTAAAGTCGGCTTTACATAAGATGACGTCAGCATGCTGGGTGGGCCCGAGTATTATCGGCTTATTGGTCAGGATTCTAAGAAGTGAGTCTGAATGCTAACATTATCTCTTTGGAAGTTTAGGTAATTGAGTATTGAACTCCTTTCGTTGATTACAGCTCCAAAGCACCAAAATGCAGGTGTCTAATAAATTAAGAAGCATAGACTCAGCGGCTCAAAGCACTTGTTTGTTGGCTTGATGACCATGAAGACATCAAAAAGTTTCCTAACATGCACGGTAGAAATTTACCTTGTCAAATCTCTTAATTATAAGAGCAATAAAGCAAGTTCTGGGCCCTTATGGAGTTAGCAATTAACACTAGTCGTGAGACAGCATTTGAACAGAACAAGAGCAGTAAGGTGAATACAGAATCCTGTGATATACGTCAGCAATGTACATCAGTGTATTTTCACATCATAAAAATTGCCATAAATAGCTAAGGTGCAGTTGCCCATGCAGTTGTCTGGTGCCAGGTGCTAGGGCCTGTCTGGCATTTGGTAAATGCTTCGTGAAGGAGTGATGTTAGCCGTGTGACAACTGGATACTCAGTAAATGACTGTCACACTCTGTTTAAGGTCAAGCTCTGTGGCTTGCAGTTCTGTTTGAACTTTGTGCTCCATACATGGCTACCTTGATGTAAAGTCACACATGGTTAAACAATTACATCAATGAAGGAATGAAGCATTCGGAGGGGGGGGGGAGTCTTTTCACAGAATCAAATGATACTGCTTTATCACTGTGAAATGTTTCTAGGATTTTGTTTGGAGGATTTGTCCTGAGAGTGGTAACCGTAGTCAGTCAGCTACTTCATGGTAAGGAACCATGCAGCAACATAATCATAGTTTGAGGTCTCTGTAAATACTTATTCTTTTGGTTATGCAAGAATAATTTTCTCCCTGTGTGATCGTATTTGTTCATTGGAAAAAATAAAAATACTAATTGTAGAGTATTATCACCTGCTGCTCCCAAAGTCTAGCATGTCTAGCATTTTGGCATCCATTTTTGCAGTCTTTACATACACATATTTTGCCAAAATTTTTATAAAACTCAATGTATAATTTCCCTCTTGATTTGAAAATATTTAATATCATAACAAAAGCACTGAAAATTTTGTTAAGCTTTCATTCCATGCATCCCTTCACACAACAACATGTATTTTTATTGTGGGAGTGTATCCTATCTGAAGCTGGGCTGATCTTTGAGCCCCAATACCAAATTTATTTGAAGGAATGCCTTTTGACTCTGATATAAATAACCCAAGAAAATTATATTATTTTTCCAATTACATTGTAATCCTTTGGTTAGTTTTGATATGATATGTTTGGAAACATCTTCAAGATAAAAGATAACTCAGTTAATTAACATTATCAGTACATATTTTAAAAGAAATGTATTTTAACTATCTTGTTTGTTCTACTAGATATAAGTGAGTTTTAGCTATTTCTCCTTGGTTTTCTTTACCAGAAGTAATCCAGATCAAACCTAGTATAGCTGGTTGTTTTCTTTACTCTTTGTTCTTTTTTTTGGGAGGGGGCTTCCAACCAGATCCCACATAAATCACACAGAGGCTTATTCTTACTTATAAATGCCTGGCTTTTGCTTGGCTTGTTTCTTGCCAGCTTTTCTTTATTTAGCCTGTCTATCTTTAGCTTGGGGCTTTTTATCTTTCTCTGTTTCTGTATATTTTTTCTTTCCTTCTTATTCCATGTCTGCTGAGTAGTTGGGTGGCTGGGCCCTGAAGTCCCCCTCCTTTTCCATTCCTTGCTCTTTTTCCTTCCAGATTTCTCCTACTATATATTCTCTCTGCCTGCCAGCCTTGCCTATCCTTTCTCCTGCCTCCATATTGGCTGTTCAGCTCTTTATTAGACAATCAGGTGTTTTACACGGACACAGCTTCATAGAATTAGACAAATGCAACATAAACAAATGCAACACATCTTTGCATCATTAAACAAATGTTCCACAGCATAAACAAATGTAACGCATCTTAAAATAAAATTCTACAACAACCTAGAGCTTCACATGGGCTAGGCAATTACTCTACCACAAAGATTCCTGCAGCCCATTTAAAACTTCTTACGTTGGAGGCAGCATCATGCTAACTTGAATGAAAAGGCCTTGAACTTGAAGGTCTTTGCCTCAATCTTTTGAGTGACTGAGATTATGGGCCTGTGCCACCAGGCCCTGCTTGTCCACTAACAAATTGACCTTGAGAAAAGGAAAAGTATACATGAACAACAATGATATTTAAAAGAATGTTATATAGGTTTTGGTAGTAATTTTCAAAGAGAAATTTGAAAGTGCTTTGTGAAATGAATGCACATTAAATAAATTATTGTCTTCTTACAGAATGCCTACTTGTGATGAAAGGGAAAACTAATTTGAATAAGCTGCTTTCACTGCCTTTGCCAAACACCACTTAGCGTCTCTTGTCTCATCTCTGAGAGCCCCTCAAGAGGTGGCAGGGTCCTTTGTGTTTACTAGCTTCCTTTTACTCTGTCTTTCTGGTGTGTCCTTGGTGGTCAAGTTTCCAGATTTCCATGTTACTGTAGTTATTGTGCTACAGAATTGCCTCGTCCCCGGTGAGGGAAATAGAGAATCCTGCAGGGTCTTGAGACAAAAACAATTAGTCCTTGGCCAGGAAGAGAAAGAACACTTTCAAGTTAAAACACTCTTGGGCATGGTGACACATGCCTTTAATCCCAGCATTCTGGAGACAGAAACAGACAGATTTGAGTTTGAGGCTACCTGGTCTACAGAGCAAGGACCAGGATGGCCAGGGCTACACAGAGAAACCTTGTCTCAAAAAAGTAAAACAAAGTAAAAACAAACAGACAAACAACAACAAAAAGAGTTAAACAGCCAGCTCTGGCATTCCTTTGCCAGGAAAGGTGACATTCAGAGTGTCAATGTTTACTAGCAGTTTCTAAGTACACAATTCTGTACTCAGCGTTGGTTTTTATCTCTAGGGAGAACACTTCAGGGAAATCTTTAGTAAGTTAAGTAACAGTTTTCAGAGTGGCAAAGGAATCACTGGATTAGTGCTCCAGGGCCATAAATGCTAACAGACATTTCTGTGGTTTTGGCTGGGCCTATAGCTTGCGTGGCATTTTGCTTACCTGTGTGAGAACCTGGCTTCAGTTCCCAGAGCCACATAAACTTACTTGGTAGCACATGTGCTGTGGTATAATCTTCTTGTACAATGTAAAGATTTGTCACTCTAATTGGTTTAATAAAATGCTAACTGGCCAGTAGCCAGGCAGGAAGTATGGGTGGGATGACCAAACTAAGAATGATGGGAAGGAGAAGGACAGAGTCAGGAGTCACCAACCAGACACAGAGGGAGCAGGAGATTCATGTGCCATGCTAATAAAGGTACTGCCACATGACAGAATAAGTAAGGAATATGGGTTAACTTAAAATGTAAGAGCTAGTTAGTAATAAGTCTGAGCTATTGGCCGAGAATTTATAATTTATATTAAGGCTCCAAGTCAATTATTTGAGAAGTGTCTGCCCGGTATTTGGAGGCAGGTGGGCAGGACAGAAAACATTTGTTTACACGCATGTAGGGAAGTTTTTATAAAGTTAACTTCAATTTGCCACTGACTCTAAGATTCCTTGGCTTAAAAGAAAAATCAGAGGACACCAGGAGTAGATTAGAATTATTTTAACCATAGTGATTATTTTAGTCTTACTTCATGGTAAAATATCCTGACCAAAACAAACAAACAAACAAACAAAAAAAATCACAGTAGAAAACATTTATTTTATTTCACAATTCACAAAGGTTATAGACCTTTGTTATGGGAAAGTCACCGTGGGAGGAGCTTTAAGCAGCCAGTTCCATCATATTCAGTCAAAAACAGAAAGAAAGAAATGAATGCATACCTGTTTGCCTGCTTGTCTGTTTGCACTCAGCTTGACTAAGTCACTCTTACACAGCTCAGGACACTCTACCCAGGGAATGACACCAGCCACAGTGGACTGGATCATCCCACATCAACCAACTCAACTAAGACAATCCTCTCAATCATCCCCATAGACTCTCAGAATGCAGACAATTCCCATAAAGACTTTCCTCCCAGTTTACTCCAGACTGTGTTAGTTGATGATAAAAGTCAACCGTCATGCTCAACACCTTGTCAACTTGACCTACAAGCACATCACTTGTTAACCACACCTTTCCACCCCTTCCTCCAAGATCTCAATTTTATCCCATAATATAAAATATACTATCTAATTTTAAAAGTCCCAAGAGTCTTTCAAAATTCTAAAAGTCCAATGTCTCTTAACTGTGCCTCGTAGGAAATAGAAAACAAGTTATACACATCCAACATGTAATGACACAAAACAATCAGACAAAAGCAAAACCAAGATCCCACAGAGCAAATATTAAATCCTATAGCTCAATATCATGCATTTGGGGCTTGAAATTGGGCCTCAAAGGGCCTATTCAGTCCTACACTTTCTTAGTTATGGTTTCTATTTCTGTGAAGAGACACCATGACCATGGCAACTCTTACTAAGGAAATAATTTAATTGGGGCTGGCTTATAGTTCAGAGGTGTAGTCCATTGTCATCATTGCAGGAAGGATGGCAGCATGCAACATGTTTCTGGAGAGGTAGCAGAGATTTCTGCATACGGATTGGCAGGCAGCAGGAAGAGAGAGTAAGTCCCTGGCCTGCCTTGAGCATCTGAGACCTCAAAGCCCACACCCAGTGACACACTTCCTCCAACAAAGAGACACCTACTCCATGAATGCCTAAAAGTGCCACTCCCTATGGGTCTGTGGGGGCCATTTTCATTCAAACCAGCACATGTGCCTCCCACTGTGCCGCCTGAAGCACATACAACATTTCTCTTGGACTGAGGTTGACTCCACACTGCACTTGTCATTGCAGAGTTTCTCGGCAGATGTTCCATAGTCTGGTATCTCCAGTATCCCGGGGCCCTTACTGCAAAGAAAGCCTCATCCTCCCAGTTCCACTCAAAAGACCCTCAGGGCCTCTCCACAGACACCCTGACCTTGACATGTAGTACCAGGACTCAGCTGCTCCGCATGACCCACCCAGTCCTTCAGCCCTCAAAGTCCTGAAAACCAGTTCCACATGGACAATTTTCACACTGCTGAGTCCTGTCCCTACCTGAAGATGCACCCCAGCCTCCTTAGACCACAGCTGCACTGGCTGGCCTCTGTCTGCTGACCCTCAGGAAACACAATATTCTTTGGGAATTTGTGACAACAAATTCCTGTTGTCACCATAAAAGAGGGAGTTTCACTCCAGCGGTGCTGTCTTCCTTAACAATGGCAGCTGCTTCTTCAGCCTCAGCATGAATAGCATAAAAATCCCTTGGCAAAGTTCATAAGAAGGGCTCTAATCTAGTTTAAGACCAGTCCCTATTCCCATCTGAAACAGGACCAGGGACTCTACTGTCAAAATCACTCTCAATATTCTCCCAAGATCCCACAAGATTGGCCCATTAACCTCTTCCCCAAGCACTCAATGGTTTTTCTAGCTTTAAATTCTAAATTCTTCTACAAAATAGTCCTAGTCCAAAGGCAAAACAAACAAACAAACAAACAAACAAACAAAAAACAAAAACAAAACAAAACAAACAAACAAACAAAAACCACATATGATTGGATTTATCACAGTAATGATCCTACTCCTGCTTCAAATTTCCATTCTGGTTTCATTTCTGTTGCTGTGATTAAAAAGCAACTCCAGAGAGAAAGAGTTTAACAGCTCCAGGTTACATACAGTTCATTATTGCAGGAAGATCACAGTATCAGGAGCTTGAAGCTGCCAGTCATAGCACATGCCCATTGAAGAGCAGAGAGAAATTAATGCAGACAGTCTTGCCTGCCTGCTTGCTGATTGGTTCTCTGCTTGACTCTCTGCTTCTAAACAGCTCAGGACACCCTGCTTAGGGAATGATACCCTCACAGTGGACTGAGTCTTGCTGTGGGATGTTTTGTATTTTAAATGTGTCGCTCTGATTGGTTAATAAATAAAACACTGATTGGCCAGTAGCCAGGCACAAAGTATAGGTGGGACAAGGAGAGAGGAGAATTCTGGCAAGTGGAGGACTGAGTCAGAGAGATGCTGCCAGCCACCGCCATGAAAAGCGGGATGTAAGGTACCAGTAAGCCACAAGCCACATGGCAACTTACAGACTAATAGAAATGGGTTAATTTAAGATATAAGAACTAGATAAGAACAAGAATCCTGAGCCATTAAGCCAAATAGTTTAAATAATATAAGCGTCTGTTCATTTGTTTTATAAGTGGGCTGTCGGACTGCCGGGGTTTGGCAGGAGCTGGAGAGAAACACTCCAGTTACAGAGTCTTCCCATATGAAATGAACCAATTGAACTAAGAAAATCTCCTATAGACATTCCTGCTGGCCAATGCAATACAGACAACCCCCACCAAGGTCCCCCCAGCTCAAGGTGACTATGCTGTATCAAGTCGATATGCAAAGGTGATCATGACAGTAATGTCTGATTTACTGAGCAAAAGATTCAAAGGAGTGCATTAAAAAAAAAAAATGACTTCCAGTTATATGAACATGTCAAAGGCTCTTCTAAACCAATTACTGTTTTCTTACCAGGCTCCCCTGAAGTATCTTATAGAGTTTGAATGTTGAAATATTTTTTATGGTTGAGCATCTGAAAAAGTAGGAATTACTATGTAGCTTTCATTTTTATTCATTGAGTCATCATGGAGGTTTGGTTTGAGGTGGTATAGTTGGTGATTATCAGGTGCTGGAAACTGTGAGATTCTCTTTTCTTTTAATTTTTAAACATTTTGTAGTTTTGTGGCTGGGTCTCATGGAGCCTAGGGTGGCCTTGAACTCCTTGTATAGCTGATAATGGCCTTGAATTCCTGACTCCCTATTTCCATCTTCCAAGGTGGTAGGATTACAGGATTGTACCACCTGGCTCTACAGGGTTCTCAAAGGCACATTCTTAGGGCATTCAAATGGTCAAAGAGAAGGAGGTTAGGATGAATTGAGAGGAAATAATGACAGAAGGACATTTGAGTGGCTTTCCATAATAACTGAGAGGGTGGACATGCCAGAGACTTTTTAGGATGCATTTAACAGGAATAAAGGGCTTGGTCACTCTGGCCCAATCTCCAGTTGCCTGGAGACACAAAGCCGTGGGAACAGAGGTGTTATGCTCTCAAATAAGCATAGCAGATATGATAAGTACCTTATCTGGTTGGATGAGATGCTGGCTCTGGACATCAAAAGCCTTCTGGGACATGAGACCAGCAGAAACAATGGTGAACAAGCCTGTGCTTTGTCCCTGGGCACTAGACATACTACTCTCAGGTAGCAGAGATTCCTGGTTCCTTCTGCCTTTGAAGGGGCTTCGATTGGCAGGTCCTGTCAGAACACCAAAAGCCAGGCAGACTGCCCACTTCCACCTCTGAAGCACTGGGAGACTGTCACTAGACAACTCCATTAACAGTGGGGTGGCCACTGCTCCCCAGAAGCCCAGCCTGTTAAGCACCAAAACCACACCTGAATTTAGGGAAGGTGGGGAAGAAAGGGGGTCGATAAAGAGATGGAAGAGAACCACAGTTGGCAGTCTCTCTTTCCCCCTTCCCTCTTAGATCAGCTAGAGAGGACTTCCTGTCTGCCTGTGTCTTAGAGATTCAGTTTCTGTGTGCACATAAAGAAAGCTGTAGGGTTTTTTGAATTAATAAGCTCCTTTAAAGATGTCAGCCAAGAAGTGCTAAAGACCTTTCACCAGCTACTTTTCAATCTTGTCATTTCAGTCCTTGCCTCTCCCCTAGGCTTCATGGAAATGTAAAAGGTAATGAAGTGTTTCACATGCTGGTTTCTGTCTTTTCACTCTAATTTAAATCTATCATTTAGCTTCACAGTGATGTTTACTTGAGCTGCAGGGCTATTCCACAGAGCCCAGGAATGATTATTTGAGCTTGTGTCTTAGAAACTGTGTGTGTTGTCACTGGACATGAGGAGCTCAGTGCAAGGAGAGATACATTGCAAAATTTTACAGTTATGTCAGGTTTAACATGGATATCAGTAGTTTTTCTCTTAGGCACTTATTAGGGTCAAGTTAGAATTACTGGCATCAGGGAAGGGTGTAGTAGGATTGTGTTCCCAGACTTCAGAGCCAGCTGATCCTTATCTTTAGACTATCTTAGCTTTATATATTTAGTTAGAAAGAGGGGAGGGAATAGGAATATTTCTATATTATGTTTTTTGGTATTAGTGTGATTTTAGTGTTAAAAGACACCTAAATGCTAAATGTAATTTATTAAGCTTATTTTGCATGTCTGATGATGCTGGTTGTAAAGGACTAAGATGACAAGCCCCTGTCCCTCTGTATTCAGTCCCAAGAGACAGGCAGAGAGGCACATAGATCAATAAAAAACAATGCAGTGTGATAAAGGGAAGGCTAATGCTAAGAAACCTGACTGGAAGTTCCAAGAAGAGAGAGCAATGGATTTGACCTAGAAGTAAACATTAGGAAAAGGAGAAATATAGAGTGATTAATTTTGAAGAATGAATGAAGGGCAAGAATGGAACACTCTAGACACAGCAAAGATCATACGTACCCATTATATACCTGCTACTGGAAACCTAGCCAACTACTCAGGACTAATGAAGTGTATAGAACATGGCACTAATATCTCTCCTTCAGGCTGAATTATCACTTTAATTGGGTCTATTATATTCACCCAAGCTTCACCTCTGCTGCTAATAACCTTTATACTATGAAAAGTATTTTGTTAAAAGATGATCTGGATTAGAAATGGAGAAGAAAGCCATGATAGAAAATAAAATATCAAGAGATCTTTGCCCAATGAGCCTTTTCTAGATTTTGACAATCACACTGTAGTAAAAAATCAGCACTACAGGCAAGATAGAGGCAGCAAGAGAAGGACGCTCTTCTGAACAGGGTGCACTGGCATCCTGCCTGTTAGACATGAAGGCCCTGCCCCATTCACCAGGTGGAGGCTCAGTCCCTGAATGCCAGTGCCAACTCTCAGCTAGTAGATGGCACTTCCCTACTGTGAGGATCCCACTTCACGGGGTTCACTGTACTGTCTGCTTTGTCAAAGAACACGAACACCTTATGTTTACATATGGGGTAAATGGTTTACACTTGGCTTCCTGAACCACTGTTCCCAGGTTATTATTTAATCCCAGTACTTGGGAGGCAGAGGTAGGCGGATCTCTGTGAGTTCGAGGCCAGCCTGGTCTACAGAGTGAGATCCAGGACAGGCGCAAAACTACACAGAGAAACCCTGTCGCGAAAAACCAATAGATAGATAGATAGATAGATAGATAGATAGATAGATAGATAGATAGATAAGTAAATAAATTTTTTAAAAGCATGGAAACTTACTTTTCCCTCTATGCATGTGTCCTGTGAGAGAAACAGGGAAGACATTTCAACATGCATCACAGAGGAGAAAAACAGACCTTGGCACCCTACTTCCTTTAACTCTCCCTTCAATACACATATCAGAAAGATCAGACAAGCAACTGCACCTGTTTCTTCTAAATAGTTCTAACAAACAGGAGCTGTGCACATGACAGTGAGAGGGAATTGGAAAGATAAACAAATAAATCCAAGACGATCAGAGGATCCAGTGTAGGAGTTACATTCCATTCTCAGAATCCCCGATGTGAGACATTTGCACACTCACAGAACCTGAGAAAAATGTTCTCTGTCTCTGTCTGTCTGTCTGTCTCTCTTTCTTGTTTGTGCGTGCGTGTGTGTGTGTGTGTGTGTGTGTGTGTGTGTGTGTGTGTGTAGACCAAATGATTATAGGAAGAATTATAGGGCAAGCAATGGGCAAGTGAGCTCTAGAACTCCACTTATTATGATATGCCTTTGGTCAACCTCTAATCTCCCCATGCCTTATATGCAGCTGAGGCAGAATTTGGAGAATAGTAGGTCCAACCTCATAAAGCTGTTGTGAAATAATATGCAAGTGTGTGTGTGTGTGTGTGTGTGTGTGTGTGTGTGTGTGTGTGTACAAAGCACTTAGCAAGACTAGCACCTGGTAGGATCTCAATTGCAATTACTTCTTATTATAGAAATAGAAAAATAAAGAAGCCAAAGCTCATTGAGCATCTGGGGTGGGAGGCATTACATTAAACACGTTTACCCTTCCTCGTGTCATCATTATAAAAACTCCATAACGTGATCAGGTAGGGTAATTACATAGTCCTTCCAGCAGCAAACAGCTAATCTACATCAGATCCTAGATTTCAAATCCTTCTTCTTTACCACACGATAGGACAATTCCTTTCTCGAGTCTTCATGCACAGAAAGTGATGACAGATGTTGATTACAGAAGTCCAGCTTTCCATCAAGCTAATGATCTGTCAGGGTTGTCCTTCAGTTGCCAGTGTTCAATGTGAATAGTTGAAAATCAGCCCACTGGCTTTCAAAGGAAAAAAATCCCAGCTGGAAGAAAGCACCACTGGACCATAGAGCCTTCCCATGACAATTGCTATGCTCACATCAAATCCAACCAGTCTGGGTGAATGGGATGGGAGTGGAGCTTCTGTGTTTGAAGATCTAATCTCTTTCTTTCCTTGTTGCAGTCCCAAAGCTCTCCATGGAATCCTTGGCCCAAGGGGTTTTTGTGTGTGGAAAAATAAGATGAGTTTAGTTTGTTTGGATTACATACAGAGCAGGCCTGGGTATAGAAACCTCACCTGTGTTCCAAGTCTTCATCATCAGACTTGGCTACATGCAGAAGAAGCTGGAAAAATAATTGAAGACCAGGGGGATGGATCAGTGGGTAACTCATGCTATGCAAGCATGAATACCTAGTTCTAATCCCTAGCACTTACATAAACACCAGGAGTAGTGGCACACCACTCTAACACCGGTAACTGTATGGGAAGTCAGCAATCCTGAGGACTCACTAACCAGCCAGTCTAGTCAAAATGGGAAGTTCCAGGCTCAGTGAGAGATATGATCTCAAAAAATAAGGTGAAAAGCAATAAAGGAAGACAGGCAGTGTCAACATCTAGCCTCCTCACAGTCTTCACACATATACATATACTGTAGATACATACACAACACATACAATAAAGAAAAGAAAAACATTGGCATGTTAAAGAGAAAAGCAAATAGCTCAAAACTTTTTCCAGCCTTGTCTCTCCATATGTGGGAGCTAGAAGCTATTAGCACATCCAAGCTCCTAAAACTACTGGCAATTGGACTTTCTCCATTCCCTTTAACCTATTTATAGAAAAAAAGCATAAGCATTTCTTGGCTTATCTCTTGCACTAAAAGCATTTGAGAACAATCATTATGCTTTTACTCTGCCCTTTTCCAACTGTGTTCCTTGTTCTTCATCCTTAGAGACGTATGTCCCTTTTTGTCCATTATTGCAAATGATACATGAAATGTTCAGCCATACAATAGCAATATTCTAGACTTCTAACTTGGTATGTTTACTTTCCCCCATCTCAGGCTTTCACTAAGTCAGCATTATAATTTCATTTTTTTGATTTCTGTATTAGACAGAGGTTAACTGCTCAAATGAGTAACAGCAAAATAGCTGTAGCTAACACATTACAAATTCATTTCATCTTTGCATAAACTGCAATTGGAAGCATGGGTAGAGCAAAGATCTTGTCTACTCAGATACTCAGGAGGCCCTCCCAGGATTCCTTCCTTCTCATGATTCTATGATTTCATAAGCTTTACATCCATGGGTAGACTTTCTGTCAGGTCTCATGTTACCTGGCAGTATATCATATTATAAACATTATATTGAGAACTTCTCATAAATTCTACATCCAATTGGAAGACAAGGTTTAGAAAATCGGAAAATGTTTTCTACTGATGTTGCCAGGCGAAAGATGACAGGAATTTGAAGTCAGTTTGTCATTGCACCGACTCTGTCTTGAGCTCTGGAGATGCCATCAGTAGTACCACATGATGTTACATAAGATTGAGTATAGCTGCAGAAAGGAATGCTCCTCACTGGTAATGGACACAAGTCAGGCAGTGTCCCTGAAATAACAATGTCCTTGATGTCTGCCTTGAGTGTACACTGAGTAAGATCCATGAGTGTTGAACAGTCACTAAAAGCAAGATATCATGTCATAGTTCCAGCAATAAAGAATTGTTCAAGTCTTATTTTGTAGAAACAGATTTGATTGGATTTAAAGAGAAGACATGACAGGAGTTTTTTCTAACATTCCTTCTAGAAAACACCCTCCATGTTTTCACCATGTCTGAATGCTCTGCACAGAATTCATTATTGTCTTCATGTTCTTGTGGATATATGTTTAGCAAGAGATGTAAGAACCTTAATAAAACAAAGTTAGAAAAAAAATGACCTACAATAACCAGAAGGTGATGCCCCCTGAATATATAAGCATCATATGTACTTTGTTAAAATGCACAAGCTGGGACCAATTTCTGATTATTAGGATTGACCTAAAAGTACCTAAGATAGTCACAATTTGTCTAGTTTGAGAGTCTCTGATCACAAAGACAGTGTTGGTCCTGTTAGTAACTAATATTACATTAATAGCTTTGGGTTTGACCATGTACCACCAGTCTTTGAATATTCCTGTGCTTTGAAAGCTTGAGTATATGGGGGAGTGTTGCTTGGTGCTTCTTCATAGAGTCAAGGATTCTCCCCCGACTTATACCTACTTGAAGTACTGAATGGTCCCATGCATGTTCTGATTTATAACTTAAGCCTGTGAATTCTGATAATTAAAGATGGCCTTTCTGCTTCCCAGAGAAGAATGAAAATCTCTTTATGGTATTGGTATGTTTTAAAAACACAAGACAAACTTTTAGGTCTGAGATTCTCTCTATGTGAGATAGGGTTAGTGGCTAATGCACTACGATTAAGCTACACATTTGGAGCACTGCCTATAGCACATTAGGGAAAGTAAAAGGGAACTGGATGCCTTTGAAAGAACCCTGATCATGCCTTCTTAGTGCTACACAAGAGCCATTCTGGGTCAATGGGAAGTTAATGCTTATTCAGCAGTAGTTCACAAAAGATGGAGTTGGAATGTACATGACCATTACCTAGTCAGTTCCAGCAAAGGACAAGTGGGTCTCTTTATAGAATGATAAACACATCCTTCATTTCTTAAATTATGTACCCAAAACAAACAAACAAACAAAAAACAACAAACCCAATGGCTTTGAAGATTTATTGTATGATCTGTTGTTGGTTGTTTTTCTTACTCTTTGCTCTTTGGGGGCCCTGCCACCCAGCTCCCAAATGAATCACAGGGAGGCTTATTCTTACTTATGAATACCCAGCCTTAGCTTGGCTTATTTCTAGCCAGTTTTTCTTAATTTAAATTATTCCATCTACCTTTTGCCTCTGGGCTTTTATCTTTCTCTATTCTATAAACCTTTCTTTACTTCTTACTCCATGGTTTGCTGTGTAGCTGGGTGTCTGGCCTCTGACCTCCTCCTCCTTTTCTCCTTTTCTTGCTCCTCCAAATTTCTCTTCCCAGACTTCTCCTATTTATTCTCTCTGCCTGTCAACCCCACCTATCCTTTCTCCTGTCTATCTATTGGCCATTCAGCTCTTTACTAGACCAATCAGGTGTTTTAGATACACAAAGTAACAAAGTTTCACAAAGTTAAACAAACACAACATAAAAGAATGCAAAAAAGTCTTTGCGTCGTTGAACAAATGTTCCACAGCATGAACAAATTTAACAGATCTTTAACTAATATTCTGCAACAGTGGTCAGAGGATCCTCCTGACTCTTCATTCTATTGTTCCACCTCTTCTTTTTTTCTTTATTGTTATTGGAAGGTCTTTGGATTGTAAGTCAGAAGAACTGAATTCTGGTTCTGGCATTGTGTTTAGCTGACTTTGTCACCTCAGACATTTCACTTTAGATCTTTGGGGATCATCTCAATGAAGGAAGGTAAGCCAGAGCATTTCTGTGGTCCCTTGAAACTCTAGTAGAATGCAAAGGCTATGGGTTACTTTCCTTGCCTCCAAGATAGTCTAAATGAGTCTGCAACAAAGACTATATTCTACAGAACAATGATACAGGGAAATGAAGTCTCTTCACACTTTGAAAGGTTATAATTTGGAGAAGGCATCCTAGACTTGATTGTAGGCATTTTGTGGGGGCAAAGAACTGTTTTGATTTCTATAACCAAGAAGTTAAAAGGGTTAGCAACTTACACAAAATAATGTTTAGGAACTTCTTGATGCCTATTCATCAGTATTCTATACAATGTAGGAATGCCAGTCCGGGGTAATTCCTCTGGTGTGAGGTACAAGATCACCTTCAGAGTAGCAGCCAGAACCCTTTTACCCTTTACCCCCCTCCCTACCTCTTCAACAAATAAAAATCTCAGACTTCTTTTCTTCCACTGAGAAAGTAATGCTTCAAAGGGAATCCAAGGGATGTTTATTAGCTCTCAGGTATACAGGGTAACTAAAAGGTGAAATTCACTAGGAACCCAGAGCCAGGAGGGAGATGGTAATGATGAGTTCTGATAGAAACTGAAGTGCCACCTAGGTGTGTATTTATAAACAGAGAGTACATCCAAAGCCACCTGGATCTCATCCACAAAGCTCAGTTACCACAGAACACATTGACGGTGGGAAAATGGTAGCTCAATGTGGTCTTAAGATGACATAGAGGCTATGTTGATGCATTTACTCAGTCAACTATTTGCAAATGCTATGAATCAAAAGTGTCTAGGTATGAACCAGGTGCTTGGTAAGGTTTGCTTCATGGTCTAACTAGGGTGCTGGTGGTTGCCTAAGGGTGTGCCCTGGGACAACAAAGAATTCAATGTCAGACAAATGCAGAAGCATAAGTTGGGGGTGAGAGTGGGGGGGGGGTGGGAATAGAGGTGGGGATGTAACAGTTTTACTCTCTCAGAAGGGGAGGGGCCTAAGGCTGAGTCAGCTAAATGAATGCTGGCTTGGGTACTTTATAGGGCCCCTCATGTCCCCTCCTTTTTCCTGTTGGTTTTGTTTAGAAATCCACTTGATGCCTGCTGTTTCCCCTCACCAGCTGTGAGGGGAAATGTCTTCAGGGAACAGAAGTTGCTTTCTCATGAGCCGGCCTTCGCTTTGGTGGTCTACCTATGTCACTCTAACTCCCACTCAAAGATGGAGATAGGTAACTTAGAATCTGGCTAAACAAGACCAAAATCCATAACCACTGGGTACCATTAAGCTCAACTCAACAGCACAGCCTTTTATCTTTAACTTGGTCTAGCTGACCATTTTTATGAATGACTTTTGGGGGGAGGAGTGGGGACATCAGTCAGTAAAGGAAAACTGTTGGTCAGCTCCCAGAAGATGAGATTTCCCAGAGGCAAACACAAAGCCTAAACTCAGTGTTGGGATATTAGCTGCCTAAGAACTGCATTCTTAGCAGCAGGATGTTTAATACTTTGCTATCCTATGAGAGTGGGTTCTCATCTCAGCTTGACTCAACAGTACGATTTGCTTGTCAGTAATAGCCAGGATGGCTCCACAGGGCCCATGCTCAGTGATGGACAGAACGTACTCAAAGGAAAGTGTTCACTTGAGATTGGATTGCCACAACTGTCTAACTGGGCATGCAGATGGACATGCTGATGGACCTGGGCATTTATGGCAGAAGAAGAGCTTGAGGTTGGACATTCCCTTATCATATCTGAGCACTGGCCATGTAAGAGCATTTTAGACATATTCTGGATGACTCTACAGTGTAGAACTGAGGCTAATATGGGAAACAACAGTGTGGCAGTTTGTAGCCCAGCACATGCACATGGGAGAATTGCCTAATGACCTCCTAGAAGTTAAACGCACTAGGTAGCAGGCAGTTTCTCATCCCTAGTAACTGAAACAGAAAGAATGCTCAATGATCAAGATGGAATACAAGCACCATATGGACAAATATTGTCTAAGTTTAACCATGGCATTCAATCTTCAATGGATAGAGTATAAAATGGGAGGGGGGAGTGGAAGCTTATGGATAGTATAGTTGGAGATTAGTTTTGGACAAACTCAGCCTTGATTTGAGCCCAGCTTCTGGATAATCCTGAATGGTATTACATAGGTTCATGTGCTAGGGCCACTAACACTTTTAAAAGCTGGATTAAGTGTTTTAGGCATCATTGATAGGATATAGCAAGAGATCCAGAATGTGAATTAAGAAAAAAGAAAATAAATTTTGGTGTCAGACTTAATCTCTGGGAGTCACAAGGCAGGTTTCTATGGCTTAGCATCTTTAATTATAGAATGAGATTCCATTTTTATTTGAATTACATGTTATGCCTCTAACAGCCCCAGGACAGAGATAGTAAATTATAAAAACACTTGGTGGGGCTGTGGCATGTATTACCAAGGAGGTGTTCCACCTGAGCCCTAACTCTTTTCTTGAACCAATTGGTGTCTGAATACAAATAATCATTAGGGAGAAGGCTGGCTGCTGCTGTGTAGGGCAGATAAAAACCTCTGTGCTTCCCTGTCTTTTCTTCCTGGGAATTTTGCCAGTAGAACTGAGAGCAAGTCTTTGGGTAAACAAGTGGAGTCTGTTATCTGCTTCTGTTCATCCCCACGGGATGTATTGATTCTCTCACATCTGTAACATCAGGGATAAACATGAGTCTAACAGGCCAGGATAAATAACTGTACAGGGTCAGCTCTGCCAGGCTTTCTGGTGGTAGGGGAACCAATAAGATTTTAAAAACTGAGACCATTTCTACTGTTAAGAAGGGGAGTTTAGGGAACTCCTGCTCTTGGAGGCTATTGGGAGAAGCAAAGACCACAGAGATGAAGATATGGGAGGCCCCTGCAATGTCACTTTCTATTCTTATGCTCTACCAGCCCAGGAATTCTAACTACAACCAGGACTTCAGAATTTACCTGCAAGCCAGTATCTGCATCTATGTGCCCCAACCAGCTTTTTAGTCTTATGTGATCAAATTCCCATTTTACACTTTATTTTATGATCACATAGCAAGTTCAAACTCAGCATGTTCAAAGATGGAATTCCTTTTGCCTTTGCATTTTCTTCACAATTGAGTGGAAGCATGATACATTCATTTTTGAAAGACTCCTTTAGGTATTCACACAAAGAGCTGGAAGACATTTACCTGATTGCACACTCTGGGCTCCACAATGTTTACTTGTTACTGCAGTAGTTAAGGATGGAAATCAGGTCCTCAGGACATGTCTTGGTGGGAGGAGATTAATTCATAAGGCCATAAGAATGACAACAACAAACTCATACTAAACAGGTACATGAATAAGAGAATCCCAAGTAACAAGACCTAGAAGAAGAAGGAATAAAACAGAAGGTGAGGTGTGGGAATACAGACAGAAGCTACTGTAGTCAGGGTTTCAGAAATTGATACTCAAGTTAATGATGAAACTCTGAAATGTAAAATGAGGCAATCTTATATAAGTGTTTGTTTAAACATACTATGTGTGTATGTGTGTGTATATTTATTTATTTATTTATATATCACATGTTATGTATTGATACATATGTGTTTGCATATCATATGTGCACATATATTAACACAAAATATATAACTATACATGCACATGAAAATTTTTATACATTATTCATATAGTACATATATATGCACATAAATATACATGAACCTTAGTAAATGGGAACAAATGAAGGCAAACTAACATTAATTATATTAAAAATATAAATAGCAGTATTTCAATATTTCAAGACCATAGCCTCCTGGGTGCAATGGGGTGTAACTATAGTCCCAGCTATTTGAAAGCTAGAAAATGAGGAGCCTTTAAGCCCAGGAGTTCAAGCCAGTAATATGAGCTCCTTCCTTAAAACCATAAGCAAGGCCAAAACCAAGAGCCAACTTGAGACTACACTGATGAGATCCTTACTAAAGAGAGTCCTGGCTGGAAAAATTTCTAGTAATCTGGCTGTTGGTATGGGCACCTGAAAAGAGGTAATGTTGGCATGTACTTTATAGGCCACAGGTATCTCAATCTCTGGGAATCAGAAAACACACAAAGTCTAGTATATTAAAATGTTGATTACTATTATGACGGTTAGCTTGAGTTGGAAACTTGGTACACCCCAGGATCACCTGGAAAGAGTCCCAATGTGGGGTTGTCTACATTGATTTGGTTTGTGGGAGATTGTTTTATCAAGTTACTAAATATAGAAAGACCCAGCCTTCTATGGGCACCATCATTCCCAAGGCAGAAGTCATGAACCGTGTAATAGTGGGGATATCAAGATGGCCACAAGCATCTGTGCTGTTTGCATGCTTTCATTTCTCTCTGCTCTTGATGGTGGATGCAGTAGGAGTAGCTTTTGGTTGAATCCTTGTTTTTATGTTTGAATGTTGTATGTTTTTCTATTATTTTTGTTTTATGTTGGCTTTTGTTTTTATGTTTGAAATTCCTGCCTTGACTTACCCCAAACAATGGACTATAACCTGGAATTCTAAACTGATACAAACTCCTTTCACTAAAAATTTTCTTTTTTATTTATTTTTTTGATATTTTTATCACAGCAACAGAAAAGGAACTATAATAACTATTAACACAATTTTAAATGTTATGAGTAAATCTTTTTTATTATTTTTATTATATTTGTGTTTTAATTTTACACATCAGCCATGGGTTCCTCTGTCCTTCCCCCCTCCAGCCCCGCTCCCACCTTCCCTCCAGCCCCTCCCCTCCATTCCCATCTCCTCCAGGGCCAAGACTCCCCTGGGGATTCATTTAAACCTGATGGATTCAGTTCAGGCAGGTCCAGTCCCCTCCTTCCAGGCTGAGCAAATTGTCCCTGTGTAAGTCCCAAGGTTCCAAACAGTCAGCTCATGCACTAAGGACAAGTCCAGGTCCCACTGCCTGGGTGCCTCCCAAGCAGATCAAGCTATTCAATTGTCTCACTTATGCAGAGGGCCTGATCCAGTTGGGGGCTCCACAGCTTTTGGTTCATAATTCATGTGCTTCCATTAGTTTGGCTATTTGTCCCTGTGCTTTTCCAATCTTGGTCTCAACAATTCACACTCTTACAGTCCCTCCTCTTTCTTGACAATTGGATTCCTGGAGCTCCACCTGGGACCTGGCCAAGGATCTCTGCATCCACTTCCACCAGTTATTGGATGAGAGTTCCAGCTCGACTGTTAGGGTGTTTGGCCATCTGATCACCAGACTAGGTCAGATCAGGCTTTCTCTCAACCATTGCCAGTAGTCTACAGAGGATGTATCATTATGGATTTCTGGGGACCTCTCTAGCACTTTGCTTCTTCCTGTTCTCATGTGGACTTCATTTATCATGGTCTGTTATTCCTTGTTCTCCCTTTCTGTTCTTGATCCAGCTGGGATCTCCTGCTCCCATAAGCTCTCTTTCCCTCAAAACTTGCCCTTCATTACTCCCACTGTCATCTAGGTTGTTCATGTAGATCTCATCCATTTCTCTGCCATTGGGCAATCCCTGTGTCTTTCTTAGGGTCCTGTTTTTTTAGGTAGCCTCCCTGGAGTTGTGAGTAGCAATCTAGTCATCTTTGTTTTATATCTAGTATCCTACTATGAGTGAGTACATACCATGTTTGTCCTTCTGAGTCTGGGTTACCTCACTCAGGATGAGTTTTTTCTAGATCCATCCATTTGCCTGAAAACCTCATGATGTCATTGTTTTTCTCTGCTGAGTAGTACTCCATTGTGTATATGTACATATGTACCATATTTTCTTTATCCATTCTTCCGTTGAAGGGCATCTAGGTTGTTTCCAGTTTCTGGCTATTACAAACAATGCTGATAAGAACATAGCTGAGCAAATGCTCTTGTGGTATGATTGAGCATTCCTTGGGTATATGTCCAAGAGTGCTACAGCTGGGTTTTGGGGGAGATGGTTTCCCAATTTTCTAAGGAAGCGTTATATTGATTTCCAAAGTGGCTGTATAAGCTTGCATTCCCACCAGCAGTGGAGGAGAGTTCCCCTTGCTCCACATCCTCTCTAGCATAAGCTGTCTTCTGTGTATTTGATCTTAGCCATTCTGACAGGTATAAGGTGGTATCTCAGAGTCATTTTGATTTGCATTTCCCAGATATTTAGAGATGTTGAACAATTCCTTAAATGTCTTTCAGCCATTTGAGCTTCCTCTGTTGAGAATTCTCTGTTTAGTTCTATAGCCCATTTCTTGGTGATCTTACCAAAAGCAATCTACAGATTCAATGCAATCCCCATCAAATTACCAACACAATTCTTCACAGACCTGGAAAGAATAATACTCAACTTCATATGGAAAAACAAAAAACCCAGGATAGCCAAAAGAATCCTGTACAATAAAACAACCTCTGGAGGCATCACAATCCCTGACCTCAAGCTCTACTATAGAGCTACAGTAATAAAAACAGCTTGGTACTGGCATAAAAACCAACATGTGGACCAATGGAATCTAATTGAAGACCCTGACATTAACCCACACACCTATGAACATATAATTTTTGACAAAGAAGCCAAAAATGTACAATGGAAAAAAGAAAGCATCTTCAACAAATGGTGCTGGCATAACTGGATGTCAACATGTAGAAGGCTGCAAATAGATCCATATCTGTCACCATGCACAAAACTTAAGTGCGAGTGGATCAAAGACCTCAACATAAATCCAGTTACTCTGAACCTGATAGAAGAGAAAGTAGAAAGTAGTCTTGAACGCATTGGCACCAGAGATCACTTTCTAAATATAACACCAGTAGCACAGGCACTGAGAGAAACAATCAATCAATGGGACCTATTGAAACTGATAAGCTTTTGTAGAGCAAAGGACACGGTCAACAAGACAAAGCAACATCCTACAGAATGGCGAAAGGTCTTCACCAACCCCACTTCAAACAGAGGGCTGATATCCAGAATATATAAAGAACTCAAGAAATTAGACATCAAAAAGCCCAACAGTCCAATTAAGAAATGGGATATAGAACTAAACAGAGTAAATCTTATTGTTATATAAATTAGTAAAATTAGTCTAGAAGCTAAGAACCACACTTATGTTTCATTGAAACATCATTTATTGTGAGCCTAACATGCCAGGCACTGGACTGAGTCCTGTGTAATATGTGAATATATATAAGAGAGGTAGTCTCCCTTAAAAAAAAAAAAATCAGGACCCAAAGGCAGAGAGGATGGCTCAGTTGATAATGTGATTTCTGTATAAGCATGAGGACCCAAGTCTAGATCCTCAGCACCCACATAAAAGTCAGATACAGCAGAGCACCCCTGTAAGCCCAGGATTGGGAGATGGATACAGCATCTGCATCCTGGAGATGTATTGGCAAGCTAGTCTAGACAAAGTGAGAGCTTTGTATTCAGTGAAAGACCCTTCCTTAAAAAAATAAGGTGGGAAGTGATAAAAACATATAACTCCCTGGCCTCTATGCACTCATGAACACATGGTGCATACCTCCCCCACATAACACACACACACACACACACACACACACACACACACACACACACACACACCTCAAAATATCTAAGTGGGGAAAAGAAGGAGGGGACATTTCCCAAATGTGTCTAATTTAAGATAGAGAGAAATGACTCTCTTAATATTCTTGTGTGGCTCAAAGGAGGTGCAATCTATTCTGGGTGGCAAAGACAGGCCTTCAGGGAGGGCAAGTTTTTGAGACTGCTTTTGTGGCTTGATGGGATTTGAACATGGATAAGAAGAAGGCTTTCCAGTAGATGGAACCGTGATGGACAGTAAGAATATACAGGACTACGGCAGCCACTAGCCCTTCAAATATACTCTGATTGCACTAGGGTCATATAATAATACTGTGCATCCCTACCCGCTGGAAGTTCACCATAGCCTTATGGCTTACATTACTAAGGTTACTGATGAGAAGTCTGAAGTTGGTATATGCATAAGAGAGATGTGCATCACTTCTGTGCAGAAAAAAAATGAAAGACAGGAAGGAAGGGAGGGAGGACGGCAGGGAGGGAGGGAGGGAGAGAGAGAGAGAGGAAGGAGGGAGGAGGAGCGGGGGAAGAGGGAGGGAGGGGTTGAGAGAGAGAGAGGAAGAGATGGAGGGAGGGAGAGAGGGGAAGGAAGGAGAGAAGAGGGGCATCAGCTAAGTGCTGACTGGGCCTGGGACTCATGGACTCATGAATGAAGACGAAACATCTGTCACTTGGGTCACTGAGCACTGAAAATGAGCAGAATCCTCCCTTTTTCATAAACCTTAACAAGAGCATCCCTTTTCTGAATATGTAAATAACTACTATTTGCTACCACATCATTCCTAGTGCATCAAATGCAGAAACTACATGTGGTTCAACGTGACGACATAGCTTCAGATACTGGGGCAAGTGGTGAGAAAACAGCCGCACGGACATACCTGGGTATGTCAGTCATGATAGCAACCGTGGGAAAGTACAGTCAAGGCTAAGACTCTCCATGCAGAGAGACTGTTTATATATATCACTGATGGGAGCCCTTAGAACACAAGGTAGATAAGTGGGAAAAAAAAAAAAAAACAAACAGCAAAGAGGCTGAGAGTTTATCTGTCTAGAAAGCATATCAAATTAGTGATGACAGACACTCAAATGCAAATAAAGAGGTGATATTATTTGCCTCCACATTTAACAAAAAGTATTTTAAATATCACGATTCTTCCACATTATTAGTAGTGAAAAATATAAATTACAGAACTTTTCAAGGGACTATGAAGAAGATATATATGCATGGCTAGCTTTACATTTACTTCAGCAGATAATACCTCTGCCAGAAACATCTACGTTTACTAATGGAGTTATTTTATTTTATTTTAAAGTTGGTGAAATCAACCAGATAGAGTTCATCTGAAGAAAGATATTTTCTGAAAATATATGGGTGCATCTCAGACACACAGGGATAGCCAGGCTTAGAAAAGGTGAGAGATTGGGCTCTCTGGTGTCGTGTTTAGCAGAATGGTCCTCCCTTTAAAATGCTGCCAATTGTATGACTTGGCTAGAAATAACACTGCCTTTATCTCCTCTAGGGTAAAATTCCAAATTAAAAAATAAATAGAGTTGTTTGGATCCGGTATACCACATGACACCAATTAGCTATGGTCTGAAGGCAGGATTCCACACCTTAGATATAAATATGGGACATTTGTTGGGAGAGCAGGTGGTTCCCAGAAAGGAGATCTTAGATGGGCAATTTGATATGTATCCTAAGGACATGTGCAGAAATGGGAACAAGGATGTATGCAGAAGAGGCTTGTCCTAACATTATTTATAACTGTAGAAAAAAGAGCATTTTGATATCCACTCAGAAAAAATGGCAATTTAAGGAAAATAATATCCAAAAAAATTAAGCCAGTTAAATTCTATTTTTGTAAAATCTGATGATGTAAGAAAAGTGCAAATATCATAACTGCTTAATTATTTTTTTCCTATAAAATATGTTTAAGAAATACCACTCAAACCTTCAAGTACTGGTTGAATTCTCATGTGAGTGGTAGGTGAAATTAACTTATTTTCTTAATTTCTCCAAGTTGATGACAGTAGGTACATATGACTGTTATAATCCCAACTCAGAATGTTTCAGAGATGCACTTGAGAGGAGCAGTATTTTTTAGTGACTGGTAGTCCAGAGTTAATCATTCTGTTTGCTTGGTTCCACTACTCCTTAGGTGAACAATCCTAGTCACTTGGATTGAACTCTTTCATCAAAAGATTTTACATGTGAAAACTGGAGGAATAATTTCATAGCCTATGGCTTTGTAAACCTTTTGCTTAACATTGTTGAAGAGCTGATAGCTCTTGTCACAGCAGAGGGGCACAAATCTAACCCTGACAGGAACTTCGGAAAGATGTGATGTCTTCACTGGCTCTTCTTTCGTACATTTATTTCTTACAATACAATGCTACTATGAACTGGATTTTCTAAAAATAGAGAGCAGGTGTTTGAGTAGCCTCCCAGAACTAGCTATGCCATAGTTTTATTTGTGGGATAACCCAAATAAAATTACTTTATTTTAAAAATTAAAAACAAAGTTAGAGATTAGTCAAGTCCATAAACACAAACATCCCGTATTGGATGTATTTCTTTCTCCTTAAACATGATAGCAGGTAGTTTCTGAATTGTGTTTAATCAGTAAGACCTGGATCCATATGCCTAAGGAATGCCATGGAGAGAATAATTCCTCCAGGCTCTCTGGGCAAACCAATAGCCCCCTTCCTTCTCAGGCAGGAATGGCTAGAGGTGGGGCTGAAGGTCTAGGACATGTAGGCTACTGCTGTGAATAGCAATGATTTATGTAACCCGGGGACCAATGGGGGTGTCTCATCCTCTGCTCTGCTGCTTCTTTCACATTTCTCTTCCTGCCTTTCCTTCTGACTTACAACCCATTTTCTTCTCAGTAGACAAACAGTTCTACACATCTCCCAAACAAGCCTAAGCATTTGGATATAATTTTATGACTCTGAAGATACTTTAAATTATTTGTGGAAGGGGTTGGGGATTTAGCTCAGTGGTAGAGCGCTTGCCTAGCAAGCGCGAGTCCCTGGGTTCGATCCTCAGCTCCACATACAAAAAAAAAAAAAATATTTGTGGATAATGATGAAAAAGGAGCTGAAGTAATAATTAACAGCCCCAAAGAATGAGGTAATAGTGTCCACCCTCCAGTATTTATTTTAAGGGAAAGAAATTACACAAAAGTCACATGTGTGCTAAAATTGAGTGGTTTTGTTTGTTTGTTTGTTTGTTTTGTTTTTTGTTTTTTGTTTTTCCCTCTCATGTCTTTCTGGCTTTGTATTCCCATGGTATCCTCCTTTTGCTTTTCTAAATTACATACTGAGTGGATTCTGCTCATGGGATCTGTCAATAAAGGCCTGGACTGAGCCAAGATCCTCCCACATGATCTACAGGTGCTCCACCACTGAGTTCATCCCTAGCTTTCTTCCTACTTTTTATTTTGAGTAACTTGTTTTGCAGCCCAGGCTATTCTTGTATCTGTATTTCTCCTGACTCAGCTTCCTGAGTAACTGGGAGCACAGGCCTTAACCAACAGGCCCATAGGATCATTTTTGAATGACCTCCTCACCTTCTGAGACTCCTTAAGTCATGTATGTGATTAGAGCCTAACAGGTCCTCTTAACTAAAATTTTAGTTTGCAAAAGGAAGTAGACACAAACATGCTTAGTGATTTGCTCAGACAGATATTGTAGTTAGAATTAAACCAAGATCTTCAGATACTTGATTACTGAGCCCCTATTCATTTTATCACTTGTCTTGTCTTGAAAGTAAAAGGCAGTGCATTTATGCCTGATTAGCTGCTAATTTTCATCTATAAGATCTCTTTAAGTCTATAAGCCAAGTGGGCCATAAGTCAAATGGAACAAATGGAGCACAAAAGTAATTTGTCTCATTCATCCACTTCTGTGGTTCTCAGACAATGATTCTCAGTCTGGGCTTCCCATTATGTTTTATGTATTAAATAAATAGCACTACAGCTCTCATTCTAGGCTTATTAGTTAGGAATCTCTGGAAAGGCTTGGCAGTGGTGGCACATGCCTTTAATCTCAGCACTGGAGAGGCAGAGGCAGGAGGATCTCTGTGAGTTTGAGGCCAGCCTGGTCTACAGAGCTAGTTCTAGGACAGCAAAGGCTACCAAAGAAACCATGATTCAACAAACAAACAAACAAAATCTCTGGAGAATACATGTTTTCCAGTGTCTTGGAATGGATTTGCTAGCCAACATGACAATTGTATGTTTAACTTGTCAATGAAATGCCAGATTGTTTTCCACAGTGGCCCCACCATTTTATATTCTGAGCAGCAAGGTACAAGGACACCCATTCCTCTATGTCCCACCAATAATTGTTATTGTCTGTTACTGTGATTTTTAGCCATCCTAGTGGCTGTGAAGCAGTGTCTGTCTCACTGTGCTTTGATTTGCATTTTCCCTAGTGAGAATGGCTGAGAATTTTTTTCATGCGCATGATGGTCATTCATATAACCCTTGGGACCTATGTCTAGTCAGATCATTTGCCCATTTCTAAACAAATTACTGATATATTGTATATATCATTTGCTTGTATATTCTTCCATTTTATGGGGCTGTCTTTCATTTTTGTGATTGTGAGTTTTAAAGCATGAATGTTTAATTCCGAGGGACCTGGCATTGGTGTTTTACCACTTGTATCTCTGTTGAAACATCTAAGAATCTGTTTCTGTCATGAAGTTTACCATTGTGTTTTCTTCTCTGAGTTTTAGAACTTTATCCCTTTCACTAAGGTTTTCCATTCATTTTGACATAAACTTGTATGTAGTAGGAGATTGACTTCATTCTATTGCTTCCTTTTTGCCTGTGACCATCTAATTCTTCTTATTTATTGAAAAGTCTAATCTTCAACCATTGGATAATTTTGGTGTTGTCATGAAAGAACAGATTAATTTGGAAATCTTATTGTCTGGGACTAGATAGTGGTGTTGATGCATACATTTGTGAATATATTAAAATGCCTTTTAAATGGATTTTATGGAATGTTAATTATATTCCAATGAAAATATTTTTCCCATTGATTTAGTTTTATTGATCTTCTCGAGCAAGCATCCCAATCTGGTATGTTGATTCTTTCTTGAATATGTATTTCTCTTTTAGTAAGAACCCTTTCACAGCCTCTGTTAGAGCTTTTCATACAATTATTTGTGCAGTTTGCAAAGGTGTAAAGGGTGCAAATAGAGATGGATGTTATGTATAGAGAACATTTGTCCAGGAAGGCTCTGTGCAGGCAGTATTGCCATAGGGAATTTGCCCGACCCATGATCCCAGTCTCACTATTCAGAAATTCCACACTGTCATGGTTCCATAAGCAATCAAACCTGAAATAAAAGTCCAAAACTCAGGAGAGTAGTACTATGTACCCAGAACACTAGAATATTAATTTAGAATGAGATCACTCCTCCTGTGACCATGTGTGGTCCTTTTCCATGTATGTACTAAGTATAATAGGAAAAGACAAATTTGCTTTCTTATTACAATGCTGTGGTTCTAAAGCTTCACTCTGAAGACGTTCCCACCAAAGCAGCTTCTGGCAGGGTGACACCAGACAACACAATTGAACAGCCTTTGTCCCATGGCCCTCTTTCATCTAGGAATTGCTTCATGCTCATCGATCTTGCTTCAGAACCAGGAAGCATTCTATCTATAACCTGAGTTTTTTACAGACTTCTGATCAAGCTCCTGATCATCCCTCATGTGCTGATTTTGTACATTCATCCTAGAGAGCAGCCTTTCCATAGCCCCAGACAGTGCTTGATTTCTGTAGCCCCCTTGAGACAGTGAACCCTGTAAGACAAGGATTGATTAACTGATCTTTGAACATTTCCCAGAACCTAGAATAGACTTGCATGTTAGAAGTAAAGTGAGCTGAACTTTGAGGTCATTTATCATCCTCCAAAAGACTTTTTCCTTTGTGTTGGTGTGTTTCAACAATACCAGAGATTTAATAGTTTGGCAATGTAATTAATGCCAATTTCCTGAATTAGAAAGATAGTCTGTTCCCAAATGAAGTCCACTTAATTCTGAGGAATATACAATTGCTTTATGTAAAGTAATTCAGACAGTTGTGACTCAAAAGCAGTTATTACAAGAGCAATGTTTTCTGTTTGAATGATGTGCAAATGTAGACTGGAATCCTTTCAAGGATTTGATAAGTCACATGCATAAGCCTTATTCAAAAATCTTGGGTCAGGGAGACAGCATTAAAATTCTGATAGACTTGTTCCCGGGTAATACTGATGTCAATGGCTGTGCACTTGTGTAGAGAACCTCTACTCTCCATCTTTCTTAATACTCCATGACTGGAGTCCAAAGTGTGGTCTGTGGGCCCTGTGCACTGGCAGTAACTGACAGCCTCTTTGCAGTAAAGGAGTTTGGGCCTCACCTGCAACAACTGGGTCAGAATCCTCAATGTAGTTAGGTCTCTGGTGATTTATGTGCAGTAATTAAAATTACAGAGAGCACTGGCTTAGAAAACTGGGAGAGGTCACTTCCAGGACAGGACAGAGAGGACCAAGAGAAAGATGATCTAATTTAGAGGAACGGGGACATCCAGGTGTGGGCGCTTGTACGTCTTCGGACAAAGCCGAGATAAGCAACACAAAGTGACTCCATCGGGCAGAGTCCTACTAAGACACAGACAGGATGACTCAGAGGAAATAGAAAAAAGCTGGAATTAAGATGCTACTTGCAATGGTTATGTGTAGCATGAATCTTAAAAGTTCTTATTAATAAAATCAAATCTGAGGCCAGTTATTGGGGTGACAGCTAGAAGATCAGAGAAGCAGAACAAACCACAGTTTCCTCACCTCGCCAGTTCCTCAACTGGTCTTGTTTCCTCAGACTGCAAGCTTCTGAGTCCTCATCCCAATGGCTCTCAGCTGAACTGTGCTGCTCCAAAGCCTGAAAGCTTAACCAGCCAAATGCTGAACCAGGCAAATGCTTAACTAACTTATTTCCTGGTCCTCAGGCTTTATACACCATTCTGCTTTCTGCTATCACTCCCTTGGATTAAAGGCTGGATTTCTGGGATTAAAGGCTGTATTACCATGTCTAGCTGTTTCTAAAGTGGCCTTGAACTCAGAGATCAGGCTAGCTCTGCCTCCCTAGTGCTGGGATTAAAGGCATACACCACCACTGCCCAACTTCTGCTATGGATTGCTCTAACCCATTTTCTAGCCACCATTTCTGGCTCTGTTCTAGTGGCTGTCTGTTTTCTGACCCCAGATAAATTTATTAGGGTGCACAATATTGTTGGGAACACAATACCACAGGTGTGGGCAGAAGCAAACTGACCTTTGATGAGTAGTCACACATCAACAACAACATCAACAAGGGTTGAGGGGAACAGAAAAATACCCAAATTATCATCTTCTCCTCTTTTAGTGTACCAGTGTGTCTTCCACTGGCCAAATCCACCCAGAAGATCCAAGGCAGCAAGCATAGCTAACACTATGTATAGAATTCAGTCTCCAAGGGCCATACAGAGGAACATGAAGAAGGGTACAGCCATCTGCCTTTAACAATCCATTTACCATTCAAATACTAGTTAGAGCAGACCAGGTTGAAAGGTGTGTCTCTGCTAACTCTACAAATGGAAGTTTGTGGGAAAAATCTAAGTAACATAGACATGTAAATCCTAATATTCCCTTTCTATTTCCAAACTTAGAAGTCTCTAAGAACTACTGCCATAGGAAGAAGCACAAAAGGCAGCGAGAAATGAGAAAAATTGTGGGCTGTGGGTCAGTTGACTATTCTTGCTGCTCAAGATGTACACAGAGCTTACCTGGTATTCTACTTGGTCTTTCTTGCCAACTTGGCATGACCTTGAGTCACCTGGGAAGAGGGAACCTCAATTGAAGAATTGCCTCCATCATATTAACTTGGGGGCCATATCTGCATGAGACGACCTTGGTTAATTTTTGATGTGGGCGGTGGTGCTGTCCCTAGGAGGTGAGTCTAGGGTATACAAAAAAACAAAGAAACAAAACAAACAAACAAACAAACAAACACAAAAAAAACCACCAACTAGACCACTGATTAGCATCCCTCCATGATCCATGACTTCTACTCCAGGTTCCTGCCTTGAGATCCTGCCCTGACTTCCTTCAACAATGGATCATGACTCTGGAAGTTGTTTTGGTCATGTGTTTATCACAGCCACAGAAATCAAACTAGAATACGTTGTAAAAGAAGAGGGGATATATGATCATTTCAGACAACTGAGCATTTCATTGACAAGAGAAAATATTTATGGAGGTTGTAAGCATGGTTTCCAAGTAATTGTACCAGTAATAAATATGGTGAAAAGATATGTACTATGTCAGACCTAAGTCAGAACAAGGTTGAAAATCCAATTATGAAGGGTATGTGTGCATCCTACCTCAGTGGGATAATGCCCACTGTCATTCCACAGTTTAAGATGCTAACAACAGTTTAATCCTTCTGTGAAGCCCCATGCAGGATGAGCCCTGATCTATTTGTACCAGATTCTGTTAGAAGCATCCTTATTGTATCAAAATTGAGACATTTCTGTTTATTTTAAAAACTAAAACTCCCTCTGAGCATTCTATTTTAATGTGGTACTGATTAAATTTAGATCAGATAAACAAAGCCTGAAAAAAAAAACAGGTTAGTAAATATTTTACTAAATCATGATAGTTTTGTTCATGGCACCAAAATCTGTATGATTTTAAACCTCTGATTTTTTTTTTCTCAGAACACTTCTAAGGCTACTGCTACAGACAGTCATGGTGGGCGGCCTAGAAAGATTCAAAGGTTAGAATTTTGAGTGGCATAGCACTAAAATTTCCTGTTGCCTAATCTACCAGAACAAAACAAACTCAAAATAAATGGTTCATGTGGAAGGGAAAAAAAGCTAGAAAGTCCACGCAATGATCCGTGGAGTTGACAGAAGCACTAATGCAGCCATCACAGTGATTGAGGGGAACTCCCAGGCTGATGCTACACATAGTTCATCAGAGACCACATCTGCTCTCCCTCACCATGATGTGACTTTGCTGTAGTCTGATCAGCTGTCTGGGGACTTTTCGGCCCTTTTATCCTTTCCCAATATAAATACCAAGGCAAGGACTTTTGACTTCACACTGGGAACTGTCAAAACCCAACAGGTGTAGACCTTTGCTGACCTCCGGGGGCCCTTCATCTCTCAGGGAGGGGACTGTCTGCCCTTTGCCAAAGGGATTGCCCACAAACCGACACCACAAGGCGACAGCTGGTTTTCCCTATGACACATGCCAGGCAGAAGGAAAGCTCAAATGTGACAGCAGAGAAGATGTGGTACCTGCCACCCTTCCTCTCAACTACTCATTGGGGGAAAACTCAGCAAGCAAACTAAACTGCTAAGATTATTGGGGTTCTTACAAATGCAATTAGTACAAAAGTGAGGGACTGGGGGAGTTATAGGCCACCATCAGGAAAACTCAATTGCTTAGATGTAAATCAAAGGAAAAAACAAAAAACAAAAAACAGGAGTTCTCACCATCTCACATCTAGGCTTTTTGGTTCTGAGTTACTGGCCCCCAAATTAGGGGTGCTATATCATGCACTAGAATAGGGAATGCTCAGGGAATCTGATTTGAGGTATCTCCCAAAGTATGGGAGGGGCACAGACTTATATTTTTTTTTAAAAAGCCCTTTGTTGCACTACTTGAAATGCAAATTTAACTGCATGCTTTATGTTTTGCTGAAAATACACTTCCAAGTCCAGCAACCTGCTTGGCTTCCTGATTTGTGATTGTCCTCTTGAGGCCAATAGTAATAGTTCACTCCCAAGCGGAACTTTATTCCAAGCTTTTGAAATAAACAAGAAACCTTAGCCATGGGATTTCAACTGTGTAACCTGGGCTGCCCCTCTCTGCCATGCTTCCCACTCCTCCTGCTGATTCTAATTTTAATACACTTATAATGAACTTGTCTTTTGTGTTAGAATGACTTATTTAAAAAAAAACACTGCTGTGTTTCTTACATGCAGCCCACATTTATTGGTATATATTTTTAAAAATCAATGAAGTGTATGGAACAGGAAATCACACATGGCACTGGAGGTCTGTAAACCACTGATATTATATAGGGAAAATATATGGGTATAGATGCTGAGAATTTTTATAAGAAGAATTTATACATATGTTCTTTTTCCAATTTTCAGTGTTCTATAATCTCCCCAAACTGGAAACCCTTTATCAGAGACATCAGAGAGAATGTCCATTCAAGATAAAAAAGAACGAATGAAAGAAAGACAAACCCTCATTGTGACCAATAAATATATAGAATATATAGCATGAATCCATTCCTACAGAGCTCTTATCATAAGTGCTGGAGAACAAAATCAGAGATTTACAAAGCTTATGTGAAATTAACTTCAGGTTTTGGAAGAAAACTGTGGAAACAGGTGAGCAGAACATTGTATTACAGACTCCTGTCGTTGAAGAAAGAGAGATTTTTCTATTCATTAAAATTCATCTACTCCCTTAATGAGCATGTAATTGCATCCATGGGTGTCCAGAACATTTTATAACTGTTTCAGTATTTACACAGTTCATATTCATGTTAAGCACAGACTCTCATTTTACTGGTTAGTTTTTATTATCAACTTGATACAAACTAGAGCTAGGATGAGGAAACCTCAGTTGTGGATCGACTCCATCAGACTGGCCTGTGGGCATGTCTGTGAGGCATTTTCTTGATGGTTGATTGACATAGGAGGGCCTAGCCAACCTGGGTTATACATTTCCAGGCAGATGGAGCTGGGATATATAAAAATAATAATAAATAACAAAAACTAGCTGAGCAAACCAGAGGGAGCAAGCTAGTAAACTATGTTTATCTGTGGTCTTTGCCCCCAGGTTTCTGCCTTGTCTTCGTTCCATAACTTCCCTTATGATTGTGGGGAGCAGAGGAGGCTCCCAGTGAATGTATAAGGGGTGGATGAAGTCCAGAATGGGTTTACATGAGCACAGCCATGTCAAGGACCCCAGTGCCTCAGACCCATTGAAATGGCAAAGTCTTCTCTTGCTGAGACTCCCTTGCAGAGGTATAGCAGAGCCTTTCTCTGGTCTAAGTACGAGTGTTTAGGAAGACACAACTTCCTCTGGAATGCTTACAGCTGGAGATTGCTCCCCTGCAGAGACTTCCTACCAAGATTAGCTAAAACTGCCTTCTTGTTCTGCTGTATACCATAAACTGCCTCCTCAAGTCAGATGTACACAACAAAGCTGCCTCTTCAGTTCAGATGTATACAGCAAGGCTGCCCCCTCAGTTCAGATGTATGCAATAAATGAGTTGAGTTTCTGGCTTGCAGTTGGTGCCCTGGGAACTAGCACAACTCACCTAGTCCCAGATTTCCTGTCCCCAGGTCTGTGTTTCTGTCCTTCTTTCATTCCCTTTATGTGCCAGTCATGTTTCCAGGACCAAACCATGCAGAACAAGGCAAATGATAGATAGGGATCTGGAAACAATAACTAAATAAACTATTTCCTCTCCAAGTTGGTTTTTCTCAGTGTTTTGTCATAAAAGTCAAAAGCGAACTAGAACACTCTTGAAACCAAATGTTTATAAAATTTAAGGCAATATACTAAATATGCTCAAATATATCCTTTCTGTTACTTTCCATGATATGTGCTGAGAAGGGGATAATTGAGCATCTGTTTTATCACTGAAACAACCCTCAGAAGCCCAGGTTTCTAGTTCCCATTTTATACATAACAATATTGAGACATAACAAAATTAAGGAAGTATTAAGTTACTTCCTTGAGGAAAGAAGGCTTTAAAAAAAGAGGCTTGAAGAGTAATATGCTGGGCATTGGTTGCCAATGCAGATGGAAGCAGATGATGATGCCAGGATGCCAGGGTCTCTGCTCAGCAGAGGCCTTGAGGGGAGTTGTTACTCCGATGCTCTGTTCTCTGCTCTCTGGACTTTCAGGTCTTCTAACCACTTTGCCTTTCTCACTCTTACATATGTTTGGAGACTTTGCTATCTCTAGCATTTTAATTTTGTATAGCTATCTCACCAGACCTGTTATTTTTGTCTCACTCTGTTAACATATTCCACATAAACAATTCACAGGGAGGACAAAGGGATTTTGGCTCACAGTATTAGAGGGCTCAGACCATGCTTGTTTGTACCCATGCTCTTGGACTGAGCATCACGGTGGCAAGCATGCATGGTAGAGTCAGTTTCTCTTAGTGCACAGGAAACAGAGAAAAGTGGAAAACAGAGAGGAAATAGGACAAACATCTTAGTGTCAGAAGCCAGGAAAGCTGGGCTGTTATCCCTTTACCTCCTTGCCTCTTCCAACTGACTGGTCATTCTAACCCTCTCCCCATGGAAGTGTATCCTCATTTAAAAGACCCAGTATTGTCCTCATTCAGTCTCTTCCTTAGCAAAACAAGACAGCTGCATTTTCCTTTGTGGCCAGTCATCAAAACATCCGCTTTCCTTTTCTATATTTCTGCTTTTCTTCTGTGCAAGTCACAGCCACACCAAAAAACAGCATCTAATAAGCTCACAACCAAGAACGAGGAAAATCTGGCTGATTTATGAAAAATAGAGTCAGTTAATTTCATTTTAAAGTTTCACTCAGGGATGATATTTCTCCAGCAAATAAGTTGCTTTAAAAAAAAAAAAAAAGTATCCCCTCTGCAGGAATCAGCAGCCTTTAGCTCCTTTGTGAACTCTCCTGAAAGGGTGCCTCTAAAAGCTCTTTAAGTCTGTAATACAACCACAATGTCTTTTAAAGAGTACTTGAGCATAGTCATTTTCTCATAATGGCGTTAAGTAATGTGACAAATCAAAGGGGATAGCCAAGATGGCTGACAGGACTAAGCAAGCATTTGCCTGACTCCCTGGAGAGCTCTCTCTGTCTGCGCTGTTTCCAACAGGGACCTAAGTTCCAACAGCTACTGGAGAAATGTCATTTATTTCGAAGGTAGGATGGAAGCTGGGGGTGTGGAGGGGTGTAGCAAGTAGCGATTGGTAAGAGCTTGAGACTTGGGGGGAAAGAAGAGTAAATAAAGTGTGGGGCTACAGGTGGAAAGGAAGGATCCTGGGAAGGAAAGCAAGGGTGGGACACAGAAATAAGGCTAATGTCTTCATGTTGTAAGCAGTAAATCCTTCACCAGAAAACCAAGTGAAACGAAACTCCAAGCTTTTGTGACTTGTTTTTCTGTGCCCATAAAAACAGATCCACAAAGAAGCAAAGCAAGACAAAAAAAAAAAAAAAAAAAAAAAATGGATTGAAGGTACATGAATGTATAGAAGGTATTGAAATTCCAAGGAAGTTAATATTGACAGTCAGTTAATGTCTGTGTGGGATAGGAGTATCGTTGACAGGTTTATGTGTATATTCATTAAGTAATCATTCATTCTTCACAGGGCTATCAGACTGGCTGTGTAAGCGATGTCTAATAAGGCAGAATTATGGCACGATGTAGAGTATTTTTAATGTGTCCACACTGTGGTTCTCTTTAAAGACCCTCCCTGCTTTCTCACCCCCATGGCTATGACCTGGGGTCATTCTAAACCAAGGCCATCTTTCAGCTCTCCCTTTCCTTTAAACTCCTTTTTCTCTTCTTCCTTGCCCTCCAGCCCATTCATAGTTTCCTTCACATCATCTATTCCTTCCCGGAGGCAACATGGTCTGCCATCTTTGAAAGTATTTCAAAAGACTAATTCTGAGCTGCTGCACAATCTTCAGTGCTGGGCCTGGGAAAGCCTGATGGCTTTGCAAGAGAAAACGCACACTGTTTTTCCTCCAAACTAGCACTATATTTTGAGAGCTCCATGTGGAATGGACAGCAAGCCCTGGGCGGTCAAAGGGCAGATGCAAATTAGTTCTTCCCACTCAGAAGGGGCATCTATCTAGGTTGGAAGCTTCAATCCAGAATTCAAAGAGGGCATGCTACAAACCATGAGGTTGAGACTCTAGAGGGCTTGTGTCTCAAAAGAAAGCATGACTATTGTCTTAGTTAGGGTTTCTATTGCTGTGGAGAGACACCATGACCACGGCAACTCTTTTTTTTTCCTTTTTTTAATTATTAAGACATTTTCTATTCATTTTACATACTAACCACAGATCCCCCCTCTCCCCAACCCCCAACCTTCTCTCCCAACCCTCCCCCCATTCCCATCTCCTTCAAGTCAAGATCTCCCAAAGGGAGTCAGCAGAGCCTGGTACATTCAGTTGAGGCAGGTACAAGCCTTTACCCCCTTCACCAAGACTGAGCAAGGTGTCACACCTTAGACACTAGGCTCCAAAAAGCATGGCAACTCTTACAAAGGAAAAATATTTCATTGGGGTGGCTTACATTTTCAGAGGTTTTGTCTATTATCATCATAGTGCGACATGGTGGTGTGCAGGCAGACATGGTGCTGGAGAAGTAGCCAAGTGTCCTACCTCTTGGCTTGAGGAAGTGGTCTCTCTTATTGGGCATGGCCTGAGCATACATGACACCTCAAAGCCCACCTCCACTGTTACATATGTCCTCCAACAAGGCCACACCTCCAAGTAGTGCCACTCACTTTGGGCTCCAGTTTCTTTCAAACTACCACATCCATACTTCATAAGAAAAATAACAAGTTAAGCAGGACATTGAAGGTGGATTTTAATTAACGCCTGTGGCATTAGCTGAAGTGAATCATAAGAGCCTTGGTGTCCAGTTGTATAATGAAAAGGAAGGAAGAAATAAAGGAAGGAAGGAAGAAAGGGAGGGAGGGAGGGATGGAAGGAAGGGAGGGAGGGAAGGAAGGGAAGAAAGGAGGGAGGGAGGGAGAGAGAAAAGTTGAAGAAGAAATAAAGAAAAGTCATGACACACTTTACTTTCAGAGAAAAAACGTCAGCCCTGTTGGCTTTCCATGGTTGGCCATTGGCCAGAGACTGGAAACCTAGATTTGGATTCCTATGGTGTCTTCTGCCATTTGGGCCTCTGTACAGTAGGGGGACCAACCCCCATCAAAACCATGGATACTGAGTCTCCTGTCTGTGTCCCCAGTACAGTAACATTTCATACATGGTGTCAGAATTTGTGGCTGGAGAGATTCAGTAGGTCAGGCACAGGGAGGGGACTCTAGGAAACCTGGGCCGGAATTCCACCACACTTTTTCCCTCTACATCCCTTCCCTTGGCTGGCACTTTGTGTCTTTTTCCTAGACAGGTGGGAACTACAAACATGAGAACATTCTGACTCCCAAGAGTGCCAGCAGAACTCAGAATCTTGCTATGGCCAGGGGCAATCATGACCTACTGCCTTATCGCCATCATATAATAACTATGGTTTTTACAATCACTTACTGTCTTTACAATCACGTCAAGAGAAATTTACTTTCATTCTTAGTTTGCTCGAATACTGAAATAAAAAGACATACCCTAGAAATATTTGGAAGATGAGACCGGTAAGAGCTGTTATAATTCTCTAGTTTGCATCGTTAATTAAACAGCTGACAACCAACGGAACAGAAGCTGAAGCCATCAGAAACTTGGGTCTGATGCTTTGCTTCACACTTCTAATTTCTGTCACATCTAGTGCAGCCCCAAGAGGCATCACTTTAAGACAAAGGTTGCCTACCAAAGAATGAGCCTACCTACCAGGGACCTGCACTATCCCCACCCTCCACTGCAAACTACTTACACTGTCTCCTGCAGCCAGCTTCAGGGAGCATGGTGGAGGCTGAAATGCTTTCCTTTAACAGTAGTTGTCCAAATTGAGTCACTGGGGTGAACACAGGTGGCCTCACCTCTGTGGTGTCATCAACCACGATTGTGAAAAACCTCACTGCTTTGAGCATCAGTATGCCTCTCTGTGTAATAGAGTCATTTGCAGATCCTCTGTTTTCGCCTTCTTTTGGCGTTTGTCGGAAATCTACAGACGACACTGCACAGGTGCTTGGAAAGTTGTAAAGGACAACATGAGACTCTCCCCCAAGAACTTCTCCGATTACTTTTTTCTAGGTGCCATATAGGCCAGGAGCTAAGGCTGCTTGGGTTTACAAAGAAAGAAAGTAGGGGGAGCCTGCGACCCAGCGACCCAGGAGATGCTCCGCTATGTCACCCCTTTTAAAAAATGTACGCTGAGACCTGTGTGTTCATTTATAGCCCATAGACTCTGACAAAATGAGATTCCCTTGAAGCTGGAGGTGGCCTAAAGACAATGAAAGCAGCGCTGTGGTATTTAATAGCAATAACTGATACCATCCCGCTTGCTTTACAGCAAAGCCGCACAAGTACGTGGGATGGATTTATTGCTTTCTTGCGAAAACTTGGTTTTTATTGATTTGCCCCCTTCAACACTCTCCTTCTCTAATTGATTGATTTGATGGTTAGAGCTGTGACTTCATCTCTGAAGATGGAGTGGAATAATTACTGCAGCCTGCTGTTTAATCTTTCTGCCGTGCAATTACAGCCACCATTGTGCCCTGCACCAGCACTTGATCAGCTGTGGTAACCAAGGTGGAGTTTAATAATTTAATAAGACACCTGGAAATGATAGCTTGGTCATTATTCAGGGGTAGTTTTGGGGAACTTGCAGACCCTGAAACAGATGAGGGGCTCTGGACCTTTTAAGAAGTGCTTGAGCAGTCTACCTTGAGACCAACTGTGAGTTTCTAGAGGTGGACCAAGACATCCCAGGAAGTCATTTGCTTAGCATCCTGAGCCTGGAAGGTGATATCAAGAGGAGGGAATGAATTCTGTTCTTTTCTAATTGTGCTTTCTGGTGCTTTATTTGTTAAGCCTGTAAAGCTCTTTCCTAGAGGTTCTGTTTGCTCTGAAATTAGCATCCACAGAGCCAGTTGTCTCCAGCAGGAGGCGAAGTATCCTACTAATGCCCTCATCTTGAGATAGGTGAGTTTTCCAATCATCCCTAATCCCTGCACCAAACTTCACACCATACACACACACACACACACACACACACACACACACACACACACACACACACCCCTCCTTGGATTAGAGCATAGGGTATGAGATCTGGAAAATGCCAGGACAGCTCGGAATCTACCTTAACTAATTTCAAGACTCAAGACAAGAACCACATGTTCAATTTATGTGCTCACTATTCAACTTTCAGCATAATGAACACAGCTGTACTTGCTTGGAAAGGTGTTTGAGGTTCTCACTAAAAGGCGTTCCTTGCCGTTGACTTGTATTGGTAGTCTGCTGTATTGCTGTTGCCTAGATTAGAAGCCAAACAATCTGGAAGCTAATTCTAAGTTCCCTTTTTTCTTCCCTGTTTTCTACTTTATTTGAAATTCTAGTATTCACTGAATCAGTTGAAAATGGTTTGTAAGAAGAATAATATAGCATCTGTCCGCCCCCCCCCCCACATACAACATTGACTTTATCACATATTCCAGTCACCTCACATGTGAGCATTGTCAATTTTGAAGTCTGTGATTGGAAAAATGACTTTGTGCAAACAGCAAGGAATAAGCTGCCCGGACTTGCTTCACAATAGAGAACTGTGATGTGTCCCCTCGTTTTGTCTGATGTTTTCTGGTTTCACATAGAGCTTAGGGAAAAATAAAATGTAAGGTTTTTACATAAATTCCTTTAAAGTAATGTAGGAGAGGCATAATTTGCAGAGTTTCTTTTGGGCTTAAAAATTATTTCCCAATCCAATTCCGTCACTATTGAGGAAATTGCTAAATTTGTAAGAAAATGCCAGAGACCTGGAACAATCCATAAACAGGACTTATAAACCCTTTCTCTCCCTCCCCCTTTCTTCCATTATATTCCTATTTCTTTCAGTTCACCATGCTAAAAGTATTTAAGGAGAGCATCTAAGTCTGAAAGATACCTAATGTCTCCCAATTTCCCTTCATTGATAACTTGGGGCATGTCTTAGTTAGAGTTTCTGTTGCTGTGAAGAGACACCATGACCACAGCAACTCTCAAAAGGAAAACATTTCATTGGGATGGCTTACACTCTCAGTGGTTTAGTCCATTATCATCTTTGTGTGACATGGTAGCATGCAGGCAGACATGTAGCTGGAAGTCCTACACCTTGACTCACAGGAAGCAGTCTGTCTCACTGAGCGTGGCTTGAGCATATATGAGACCTCAAAGCCCATCTCCACAGTGACACACTTCCTCCAACAAGACTACACCTCCTAATAGTACCACTCCTTTTGGGGGCCATTTTCTTTCAGACTACCACAGAGCACGAGTAGATATTGCTGTGGTTTCACTATGTGAAGAAGGAGAAGACGGCAAAGGATCAGTACTTGCTAACTTACATGCAGTGAGCAATTGTCTCCTGGCCTTCCCGGGAACTTCTACCAATCTTCAGAAAACATCACTCCATCTGGGTCTAGGAGAGCACAATATGTTCTTGTCCTTTTGAGTGAAGTAGGAGTCTCTTGAGTTCCTTCTCATTTAGCGTATGCTTTTAGGAGACAGTTAAGCTGTCAGGTTTTCTTGGTTTGTGGTCATAGACTGCAAACACTGTGTTTTCTAGAGTTACAAAAGACTCTGATTGGGTGTTTACTTTGTACTGCCAATTCCAGAAATCACTCCCCAATTCTAAAGGATCTTATACTCCCAATACCTTGACTTTAGTCCAGTAAACTCCCCTTTGTCCTCTGGTCTCCAACTAGAAGAAAATAAAATTGTGTTGTCTTCAGGCATCAAGGGAATGGTACAGTATTATAGCAGCCATAGGAAAGCAATGAAAGTGGTTCCATAATAGTTAACAAATAATGGCCATCATTCTTTCACTTCAAACTTTGGTAAGTATTCCACATGTATATTTGTAAGTTTATACCCACAAAGCAGATAATAGTATTGTTCTCATTTCACAGAAGTTCAGAGAAGAGCTAAGCTATGTCCATTTCTCTCCAAACCTAAAACCATATGTCTAAGCTGGGATCCAGGAATGCATATCCACAGAAGTTGATGATCCATGGAGCTCCCCAGAAATCTGCACCATTAGAGTGCAGTCATTCTGTGGACAAGCTTCTAATGTCTGAGGCAACAGAGAATTCACTGATTCTTCACACATGTTCCAAGTGCATACATGCAATACTGAATCCCCATTCTCCTGCAACTCACAGTCATTGAGGGCAAACATAAGCAGACTAAAAGTTGAGTCTTTCATAAGGGTAGTCTCAGAGATACATATGTCATGTTATACATGAAGAGACAGAACACATTGCATGCTCTTGATATGATGCTGATATGTGAGGATGGGAATAGGTATCAGGCAGGCTTTCTGGGGCTTGACACAAGCTGAATCTTGAGGGATGAATTGGAACTGCTCACCTTAAATAAAACTGAAAGATCTTCAGGCAGCGAGAACAGCATATGCTAAGAGAAACCTTGATCAAACTGCAAATCACCTCTGGTTTGACAGGGATGGAAGATTTAGAATGTAAGGGCATAATATGAGAAGCAGCCAGACAGGAGACCAGAAGCCAGGTCACCGAGATCTTTTAAAGCTTTAGTTCCACTGCCCTTTTAATCCTCACTGCCTTTTCTCTATCATTTCATCCAGTCTGTGGCCCTTGCTTTGATTTGATCAGCTCTTTCTAGCATCAAAAAGATGTTGTTCATAACTTGCGTTTTGCAGTTTCAGCATGTGGCTGTCCACAGCTGGCAGCAATGACTATAATGTGGGCTCTGAAAGAGTAGATTTAGTGAAGGAAAAGGAAGTTCAGATCCTGCTAACCACCTCAGGGTCTATCAACAAGACTGAGTAGGCCTGGGAATATGTGGAGGAAGCTACAGTTACTGTATAGTCTTAATGAATAGGATTAGAAGTGACTTTAAATAGAGAAGTTTAAACCTACTTTCTTAGGAATCTCTGCTGAACTCTTCAAGTGAGGACATTACCAAAGATCATGTTGAAGGGTCATTCACAATAACTTTCTTTTGCCTGTACATCCAGAACTAGAGACCACGATAATTCTGCAACTCTTGGTTAATTTATGTCCCTGGCATTAACAGGTTGGATCATGTTCTCCCCAAAATGTGAGCCCATTTATATGATTTCATTTGGAAGTAGGATCTTCATGTTTATTACCCAGTTAAAATGGATTAACCAGAGTGGTCCCTACCCCACAATGATTGATGGCCTTTTTTAAGGGGAGGAGAAGGCCACATGAGAACAAAGAGGGGCTGTAAAAATACAAGTGCACTCCAATGCCAGAGACTGATGGCTGCCACAGAAAAGCCAGGGGAAGGGAAGGGGAATCATGGAAAGAGCTTCGGTCCTGTTACATCTTTTGGACTTCTAGCTTTCAGAACCATGAGAGAATAAAGTGTCTTCCTTTTCAGCCACTCAGTTTGTTATAATATCCCTGAGAAATCAATATACCATCACTTTGAAAAGAAAAAAATAGAGATAAATGGGACTAAATCTAGCAGCCTGTGGAAGAGAAGCAGGCAAAGAAATGAGCTTTTGTTCTATAAGGCTGAAAAACATCGTTTGCAGGGTGACCTCTATTTTAGTCATTGTTCTATTGCTGTGAAGAGACACCATGACCAAGGCAGCTCTTATAAAAGAAAGCATTGAATGGGGACTGGCTTACAGCTTCAGAGGCTTAGTCTATTATCACCATGGCAAGGGCATGGCAGGAAGGAGCATGGCAGCCCTCAGGGCACTGGAGAAGGTGCAGAGAACTACATCCTGATTCACAGGCAGTGAGAAATCAAGAAAGAGAGACGAGGAGGACCTGGTGTGGGGTTTGGAAACTTCAAACCTACTCTCAGGGACACACTTCCTCCAACAAGGCCACGCCTCTAATCCTTCTAATCCTTTCTAATGGTTCTACTTCCTAATGACGAAGCATTCAAATATATGAACCTACACGGGCAATTCTTATTCGAGCACCACAACCACGATCACTGTTTCACTCATTTTCATGTTACAGTGTCTCAGCTGCTTGCTTTCTGAGGAGCCTTGACCCTGGCTTATCTATGGCTCTCCTGTGTGCAAAGCAGCTTCCCCTTGTCCCGCCCAGGTCAAATTATCTGTGGCAAGAAGGGTCTCATGCTCTTTATGGCAGCATTTGCATTTCCTTCTCATTTCTGTCGAAACATCTCCTCGGACTCAGAGCCACCTCTGTCCTCTCCAGCCAAGGATATTTATCTTTCACACCATGAAATATCTGTGACATAAGACAGACAGAAAAGAATGCTTTCCCTGCACACACACACACCCCAACTTGTAAGACTCCTCTTTAGAGGAATATATGGCAGCCTACCCTGAAGTTATTTATTTATATTTTCTTTCATGACCACTTTTCCAGTAATGAGTTTAAATATAAGCAACATAAACCCATCTGGAAATAAAATTATGCACCAGCTTCATGACAAAAGATAATTACATTATAATCAAACTGTCGTTTTGGAAGATAGCAGGAGATGAAGCGTGCTATAAACTGGCATGGGAAGTGTATGGAGTGTTCCTTTGGATTCCTTGCACAGGGGCTGGGGGTATGGAGGTTCCCAGTGCAGAACATCAGAATTCATAACTGGGAAATTCGTAGGCATTAGCAAACATGCTGTTTCTAAGAGCAGTGGTGCTTGTGCCTGGCACCCGGGGCCTAAAGGCTTTGAACTTAGATTGGCTGCAATAAAAACTGCTTCCAGCATGCTTGGCTTCAGACTATGGACCTTGATATTGTCATTTTTTTTTTAAAGCTTGTCATTACCCTTAGGCTATTATTTTACATTTTAGTTTAGTAGGGCATGGCACTGGGATTTTCTGACTGAAATACGGATGGTGGGATAACGTGGCAAAGCAAACTGTATTTTAGGGGAGAAAAAGACTGTCATTGAAGTTATTTTCTCCCTCTCAAGACTCAGTTTTCTTTTACAACAATAAGATGGTTCACTGACTTTTTCACGGCTGGGAGGATTTTTTCCCTCCTTCATGAGCTCTAGGTAGCTACTGGGATAAAAAGGATGTCTCTGTGTCCAATGGTCAACGCGTCTAGCTCAGCAGGAGAAGAAGAGTAACTGAGAAAGACACAGGGCAGAGACCGGGGGATGAAAGCCACAGTGGATGTCGTCCTCTGTCACAGCTTCTGTTGGCAGAGAACTCGCATCTGCCCGCTTTGCTGTCAGGGGAGCAGGCTCTTACCTCTTGTTCCGTTCCCTCCTGTGCACAGGTGAACCGCACATGTGAAGATGCCAGGACCACAAGCCTCGCCTCCTGGACGTTCTTCTGATCTCTGCTTCAGGCGCACTGACCATAGTCATCCCACTCCACGGCATCCCTCCGCCCCTCAGGATCCTGGAATGTCGTGGTGTTTTGTTTGTTTGTGTCGATCTGGAACAAGCTTCTCGGCCCCAGACCTCATTCTCAGTCCTTGGTACATCGCAAACAAGCCACAAGGTTCCCACCTCTCAGTAGGTAGTCCTTGGCCCACAGGGGCCTTTATTATCTGAAACCTGTGAGAGATGCGTACCAGGAACCCAGAGACGTCTAGCCACTGTCAAATGTGCATTTCAAACAAGACCACCAGGCAATGCACATGTTACAATACTCACACACGCATGTTCACACACACATGTACATGTACACACACATAAACACATGCACACACACATAAAAACAAAGTGTATATTTATGTATGTGTACATGTGCATATTTATATCTGTGTGTCATGTTCATGTGTGTATATAAGTGTATGTTTTGTATATTTGTGACACAAATATACAATATATATATAATTTATGTGTGTGTACACATGCATATTTATATCTGTGTGTCATGTGTATTTTATGTGTGTCATGTGTATATGTGTGCATCCAAGTGTATATTTGTATGTATGACTACATGAATATATTTATGCATGTATACATGTGTGTTTATATACACAGACTTACATACCTATTTACATAAACATACACACATACATACACAAATACATGCACAAATATATCCACACATACACATACATACATACACATATACACTAACTTATACGTGCACACAAACACACACATATGCACACACATACACACAAGTACTCACATGCATACACATACACACAAACACACATATGCATGCTCATACAAATACATACACATATACACATATATACTTACATATACATACATGTATGTACAAATACACACATGCACATATATATATATATCTAATACACACACAAACATGTATGCACACACATATATACAAACACACATATATAAGCTTGCACATACTCACATACATATACATATATACACACAGACACATGTGCATACACACATGCACAATCACATACATAAACACAGACACACAGACATACACATACCACACATATGCACACGCATGTATGCACATACATGCACACAAGTGATGAGGTGGTGGGAGAGGACGAGCTCCTGCATGGCAGCCTCAGGTCTCCATGAATGGGAACCATTGAGCTGCTAGCCAGGACTTCCGGCAGAAGCCAGGGTGAGATGATTAACCAGTTCCTGTCCGGACCTCCAGGTGACAACTGTCCTCAGGCCCTGCTGTCCTGCAGCGGAGACCCCGGGTGGGAACAGACATGACAAGGACATGGGAACAGAATCCACTCCCTCCCCATCCCTGCAAGGCCAGGCTGGGAGCTGGTAACTGGGGCTCTGCTCTGTCTGACCAGTTCCTCCCGCTTCGGCTCCTCAGACAGACACAGGATGAGATGATAACACACACATGACCTGGAACACAGGCACAGACACAGGATGAGATGATAACACACACACACACACACACACACATGACCTGGAACATGGGCACAGACACAGGATGGGATGATAACACACACACACACACACACACACACACACACACACACACACGACCTGGAACATGGGCACAGACACAGGATGGGATAACACACACATGACCTGGGACATGGGGCACAGACACAGGATGAAATGATAACACACACACATGACCTGGAGCACATGGCACAGACACAGGATGAGATGATAACACACACATGACCTGGGACATGGGGCACAGACACAGGATGAGATGATAACACACACATGACCTGGGACACGGGTCGAGCAAATGTTCTAAGGAGCCAAGCATTCAACAAAAGCTAGTGTTCTTCCCGTGTCAATTCCAGACACTCAGTGACTTAGATAAGACACCTATCAAGATAATGGAGTAAATTTTATTTTTGGACCTCATTAAACTAAAAGTTCCTCTCTATCTTAAAAAATTGAACTTGCAGAGGATGATCCATTAGAGTCGCAATTAAATAGCAGTGGCCTAAATAATTAAACAATGGGATGTCTATGTATAGCAACTACGAGACAGTTTTTCTCTATTTTAAAGACTGGTGGGTACTAGCTATGCAAATGACTTGGCAGGGATTTTTTTTTTATTCGCATAAACAGTCTGAAATTTAAATAACTCGAGCACTGCCGACGCTGTGAGTCATAGTATTTTCATTTTTCCGTCTACCCTTGAATTCTATGACAGCTCCTTTTCCAGAACCCAGGAACAATGAAGCCTTTGAAGAACCCCAGAGATTTGAAAATACGGTTCACAGAGCCTTTGTTGTCTCCTGGAAGACTTGGAACCACATGGGACACGCCCCTCCGCCTGGGGGACACGCCCTCTGCCTGTGGGACACGCCTCCTATGCTCTGAGAGTCTGATGAGCTGCAGACATCTTCTCTGCTCTGTCTGTATCTTTCGTAAAACCGCAGACTGGCTGCTCACGGCTCTTACCCATGATCCTAGGCGGGAAGTGTTTCTACTCAACTGGATGATAATTCATAATCAGGATTTCTCACTATCGGGTTCCGTTGGGGACTGTGGTCAGGACCAGAGGTCAGAATCCAAAGCAAATGCCTCTTCTCTGAGGACTCGGAGCAGCAGATGGACTGGGAACTGCTCCTGCTGATACTGTTTCTCTGTTTTGGTTTCTACTCATTGTTAGTGATAATGTGACCTATATCAGAAGAAGCAGGCGATGTAGCAAACACGGCCTAGGCTCTGCCTTTCCTGTCCTCTTTTCCATTCCCTGTGCCTTTCCCTCAAAAATTCTAGTTCCCAACACTTCCCATTTGGATGACACTGATGTTCCTTCTGGAGATTCTTTTGTTGTCGTGAAACAACTGTTATCCACCTGGATTACAGAAAGGAAGTATGATGGACAAAAAAAAAAAAAAAAAAATTATGGAAGTTTTAGAGTGTATCAAGCATTTCATACCACACTGTAACAAATACAATGAACAAATGACATCTAGCAATTATTTGCTAACTTCAGTAGAGCTGCAAAAGTTGCTTGCTGAGTATAGCAGAATACCGTTAGGCATCATTACACTGACGTGTGTGTGTGTGTGTGTGTGTGTGTGTGTGTGTGTATGTGTGTGTGTGTGTGTTTCTCCAATCATGTTTGGTTCTATCCTTGGTCTCTGGGCCATCCAGCCTCTGAGTCCTGGCACATCAGGCAGTGTCAGGGATGGGCCACTCTCATGGAATAGATCTGAGGCTGGACCAGTTATTGGTTGGCCCCACTATGTGGCTGGCCGGTGTCCCTGCCCCTCCACTGGAAGTCCCTCCTGGTCACAGGAGATGGTTAGTTCAGGCTAAGCATCCACCGTTGTTAGGAGTCTTAGCTGGTGTCATCCTGGTAGACTCCTGGGAGTTTCCCTAGCACCAGGTTTCTACCTGACCCTGAAATGTGTCCCCCTTTCCAGTCATCTCTTTCAGTACTCTCTCTCTCCATCCACCTCCCAACCTGATCCCTCATGCCCCAATCTCCACCGGCCCCCAGGCCACCAAGGAGATCTCTTCTATTCTTCGCTCATAGGGACATCCATGCATTTTCCCTTGGGCCCTCCTTGTTACTTAGCCTCTATGGGTCTGTGGATTGTAGCATAGTTATTCTTTATAGCTAATATCCACTTCTGCTATATTCATAGACTGGTGACCACCCCAATTGCCATCAGAGAGCCTTTATCCAGTAACTGATGGAAACAGATGCAGAGACCCACAGCCGAGTTTGGGGCATCCTGCTGAAGAGAGGGAGAAAGGAGTATACCAGCCAGGGGTGGGGTGAAGGGTGGGTGTGGGGAGTCAAGGACACCACAAGGGAACCCACAGAAACAACTAACCTGGGCTCATAGGAGCTCACAGAGTCTGACCCTACAGCCAGAAAGCCTGCATGGGACCGACCTAGGAGCACTACATATGTGTGACAGTTGTATAACTTGGTACTTATGAGACTCCTAGCAGTGGGAGAAGGGACTGTCCCTAACACTATGACTGGATTTGGCAGCTTATTCTCATACTGGGTCACCTTGCCCAGCCTTAATACTAGGGGAGGGTCTTAGTCCTATGGCAACTTGATAGGCCATATTTTGCTGACACCCATGGGAAGCCTGCCTCTTTCTGAACAGGAACAGAGGAGGAGTGGATGGGGGGTTGCAGAGAGGAGGGCGGAGGGATCACAAGGAGAGGTGGAAACTGAGAGCAGGATGTAAACTAAATGAATAAATTTAATTAATTAAGAAACGTTTCTTGATGATCCTTTGTTCTTTGCTTGCTGGCTCATTCCTTATTTCATTTAGCCCAGCAGCTCTTGGAGGCTCTTCCTGTTCTCCACACTAGTCTCTAAGTTAGTTATTCTAGTGGGATACAAATGTGGGATTCAGTGGCACCTGTATTGGTTTGTTAAGGTTGGCATAACAAACAGTAAACAACTGAAATTTACATTTTACAGTTTGCAAGCTCACGTTCAAGATCAAGTTACTGGCAGGTGCACTCTCTTCCAAGTCCTCGTCTGTTACAGATGGCTGCCTTCTTTATACTTCTTTACATCGTAATTAACTGCATAGTCTCTTTAAGTCCCAACCTCCTTTTTATTTGTGGTGTGTGTGTGTGTGTGTGTGTGTGTGTGTGTGTGTGTGTGTGTGTGATCCAGAAGCCAATCTCAGGCATATTTCCACAGAGTCTGCCTACTTTGTTCTTTGGAATAGAGTCTCTCACTGGGACTTGGGGGTCACTGACTAGGCTTGACTGTCTGGCCAGTGAGCCCCAGGAATCCTCCTGTTTCTGCTTCCCAGGCACTGGAATTACAAGTTCAAGCTACTGTGCCTGGTTACTTTTTGAGGGCACTGATAAATGATTTATCCTCATGATGGGTAAGAGAATGTACTCTGGTAGTTAATATAGTCCTGGCTAAACAAAACAGAATTACCCAGCCCACTTGGGTGGCAGTAGAGAGATTCTATGCAGCAAATTCAGTTATTTTAAATTATTGATCTGTATGTATGCATATGCAATAGCTCAACTTTTAAACTTTATTTTCCTCTTTTAATTCTTTGACAGTTTTGGACATGCATAGAGTGAATTATAGACATTTTCACCCACCTTGACCTTGTCTCACCCTTTTCCTCTTTGGCTGAATCCTTTCTTCATTCCAAGACTTTTCTTACCTCCCTGTGTTTTGTGTGTGCCCCAGCGTTTAATTAGGCTTACTTGCCTGAATACGAGCAGGGCATTTTTACTGGGGAACTCACCAGTGGCTACTCTTCTGAAGTCAATGATGCTCCTTCCCTAGCAACCATTGGCTGTCAATAGTCCCTCAGCAAGTGGCTTTACAAGCCTCTCCCAACCGTGATGAAACGTTGATGGACCCAGTCTTGTGCAGGGGACCGTGACTGCTGAGCTCATTAGCGAAGCAGTCTTGTCATGTCCAGGAGACAACCTTATGGGGCTCAGATTTCCAGCCTCTAGCTTTTTCATTCTTCTTAGTCCCCTCCTTTCTAATGTTTCCGAGCCTTGGAGGGGTGATAATGTCTCCAGAGCCTCGGAAGGGTGATAATGTCTCCTGAGCCTCAGAGGGGTGATAATGTTTCCTGAGCCTTGGAGGGGTGGTACAGAGGTTGTATTTAAGACTGAGGACTCCACTGTCACTTATCCATGGCACTCAGATCAGTTCAGAGTCTGCATTGTCTGCTGCTCGCTGCAGTAAGATGAAGGTATAAAGCAGCACTAACCTATAGGTATAAACATACATTTTATAACGCAGTTTAACATCATGTGCATTTACCAAAAATGACATCAGTACCTTTTCCATTACCGCCTTTAGTCTTGCCAGGCACAAGGTCTTGCCTGGGTGTACTGCATGCCTAGGCTTTTACATGAGTGTTGAGGGTCGAACATGGGTCCCCATGCTTGAGGGGCAAGCACTTTACCAACTGAGCCATCTCCCCAGTTCCCCGTCCTGCCAGTCTCCTTTTCTTATAGGACACCATTAGATTTGGTTTGGGCCTACCCACAAAGCCTCATCTTAAATTCATTATCTCATTTAATGTCCTATTTCTGAAGACAATCCCATTCTAAGGCATGTGACTAAGGTCTCTGAGGGATGTGATTTAGGTGTGTGTTGCATATCCCCAACACACAGATTTTGGGTGTGTAAGTTACCATTGTTTTATTCATGGAACAATTCTCTATGAGTCTTTACCTCAACACCCCATTCTTCTCCCTGTTCTGCATTCTTATTTCCCACCTATCTTTTATTTTACTCATCTCTGAACATGTTAATATCCTTGTTATTGTTTTGTTTTTAGCCCTCATACTAGAGACATGTGTAGTTCATCCCAGTATTTAAAACAACAGAGCATTCTGTTGCATCTGTAGTTATTCCTTAAGTATTTCGTGCTTTCTTCCTAGTCAGAAGTCTCTTTCAGTTTCAAAACTCCCTTTAGCATTTCTGATACAGTATCAGGTGCTGACAAGTTTGCTCAGGTCTTTTGCGAAAATGTCCTTATTTATTCAGCATTTCTACTGGAAAGCTCTGACAGGCATGTTGGCTTGGGTCGGGAGCTGTTTCATTTTGCTGGTTTCCCCTTGATAACTGTGAATGCCTCACTCCATTCTCGTCTAGTTTGCAGGGCATAGGTTGAGAAGTCTGATGTGAGAGCGCTTTTGCATCTTATTTGTTTCTGCTCTTTCACTACTTTTAAACTCTCCTCTTGTCTTCAACCCTCCATAGTTTGATTATTATACATTTTAGGGCAGACACAGTTGTACCAAGTCCAGCTGCCTAGCAATGACTTGTGGGACGTTAACCCTTCCTATACTGGGATGCTTGCAATTTTTATGTAGGCTTAGGAAAATTTCCATTCTGTTTTTCTCCATCTCTTTGGCATCCTCCAGAACCTCATCATGCCAGCTACTTGCTCTTTTAACACGATCCCAAAGTCCCCAGAAGCTGTCTTTATTTTCTTTTAATTTTTTTTCTCCTCTTGCTGTGTATTTTCAAATAGTCTTTGAGGTTTGTAAATTCTTTCCTTTGCTTGGTCTGTTCTGAAATGTATTCCTTCTATCACATTTTCCGTTCTGTTTAGTATATTTTTATTTTTCATCTTAAGGGTTTGGTTACATTAAAAAATCAATTTCACATAAGTTAGTTTTTTGTTCTAGTTGTTTAGTTTCTTTAGAGCATTTTACTTTAACGCTCTGTTGAGAAAGCAGGAGCGATGGCGTAGGGGTTCAGAGTGTTGCCCCTCTTCCACAGCGCCTGAGTTCCATTATCAGCACCACATTGACTCACAACCACCTCTGTCTTCAGCTTCAGGGCCTCTAGTCCCCCCTTCTGATCTTTGTAGGCATCCACAATCATAGCATGCTCACACAGACACACACACATACACAGACACACATATACATGTAAATTTAAATTAAGATAAATATTTGAATTCTTGGTCCAGTGACTCACAGATATAAATTGATATATGATTGGCTCCTGGTACCTTATTTTACCTGTGAGGTAAAGTTCCCTAAAAGTTCTTGATGCTTGTTACCCTGATGGCATTAATCCACTGAAACATTATTTTTTCATTCCATTCTTGGCAATCCCTTTTTTTGCGTCCATCTATCCAGAAATTCTAAGCATGATTATTTTCTCAGAGCCAATGATTGCTGCTTCTGTTCTGCACTAGATGGACTCCAAGTCTAGGCTGTATGCCTTCTGTGGTTCATGCGTTGTACTGATGTAGTCCTACATGGCTCCCAAGCCTGTGATTCTCCCACATATATTGCTTATTTATTGTTCTTGGGGTGCCTAAAAAGACTACAAACACACACACTCTGTCTTGAGTGAGGCCAGCCACTATCCTATGACCAAGAACCATGGTGCTAAACCTCACCATGGGGACGAGTCCCAGTCTCCCAAATACTGTGTATACCTCCCTGTTCTCTTATATGGACAATGACTCTTTCTTTCTTGTATGCTTTGTTTTCAGTCCAGTGAGAGGTCCAAAGGCCACCAATGCTGCAGTGCTGGTTTTCATCTGAAATCTACAGTACTGTGAGACTAGCACAGCACCAAGCAGAACCAAATCTCACATCGCTATGACCTATCTACCGCTCAGGTATGTGTATACTTATGACTCAAGACTGCTATAGTCAGCTAGAGGTGATGCCAAATAGAACCCAAGTCCTCCAGGAGCCTTGGGTTTCTGCACAGCACTGGGGACAACCCAGAGATTCCATCTGCAATCATTTTCTTTAACAAGGGGTTGTGTAGCTCTGCTTAGTACTGGGTTTTAGCTTGTCAGGTCTAGTACTGGGCTCAGAATCTAAAGCTGCAACTTAATTCCCTCTGCCATCCTCAGTGAGAGTCACTCTTCTCTAAGATGAATTACTTGGAGTTGACAGAGAGTTGATATAGATGACTCTTTTCTTCCTTCCTTCTTCAACAAGTCATTTCTTTCAATTATCATCACACCAGGTATCATGACCTTAGCTTACATGATGGAAGTTTCATGTATGAACAGTTGTTCAGAATGATGTTTTTATGGGAAGATAGTTACTGAAGGATTCCTTATGGTCATTATTTTTCAATACCCATCTCATGGTTCACAACATTTTGGAAACGAATTTCTCTTTTGTTCTAGATTATCTACTTAAGTATGCTCCGGCCAACAGCTTTGGAGGGTAGTGATGATCTGACCTAGTGTGTAATGTTATTTTCTACTATAAAAGATACATTTTTCTTTCAGAGTTTCTCAGGTGTGATTCAAGCTAATTGCATGTGGAGATCCTCTCTTCACCTGCGGGGAACTTGAGCAAATGTGACATCCCGGCCATTTACTGCACCTTAAGAAATAAAATCCTTTCTGATGTAATGCTGTGTTAGTGCTGTACTAATATCTTAGGGTCTCTGAAGTAGTAGGATGGGTAGTTAGCATACAAGCAGAGTAGAATCTCGGATCCTTTCCAGTCTCCAGTCACTTCAATTTCCACAACGCCAAGGACTACAGAGGATGTTCGTGCAACTTATTTGTTTTCCAGATACTGTTTTTTAAAAAGATTTATTTATTTATTTATTTATTATGTATACAATGTTCTGCCTGCATATATGGCTGCAGGCCAGACGAGGGCACCAGATCTCATTACAGGTGGTTGTGAGCTATGATGTGGTTGCCAGGTATTGAACTCAGTACCTTTGGAAGAGCAACCAGTACTCTTAACCACTGAGCCATCTCTCCAGCCCTCCAGATATTATGTTAATGTTATCTATTTAAAGATTTTTTTCTGCTTTATTGTTTGTTATTAGTGAAATTCAATATTTCATCAAATGTGTGGTCTGTAACCATTTCCTCCAAATCTGCAGGGTTCTTCTTTGATGGTATCTTTAGAGAACAAAGATTTTAATTTGTTACAGCCTGATTTGTCTATTCTTTCTTGTATGGCTTGAACTTTTGTTACCAATACAAGAAAAATTTGCCTAACTAAGATCACACACCTTTCTCCTAAACATGGCAGTTTGTGGCTTTACATTCAAGTCTACTATCCATTCTGAATTATTTATTGTCCTTGGTATAAGTGATATATTGTGTGAAGCTATGATGGTATATGACTGTAATCCTAACATTTACAATCCTGGGTCAGAAAGGGCACAAATTCAAGGCCAGCTTGACCTACATAGTGACATTTTGTCAAAGAGCGGGAGGAGGAGGAAAAGTGAACAAAAGGAGGGAGAGGAGAGGGAGAGAGTAAAAAGCAAGACAATAAAAACAGGAGAAAAAGAGAGAGATCAAAGTTTTCTTGTTTTATCTTTCTTTCATATGCTTCTCCAGTGGCTCCCAAACCATATGTTGAAAATGTTATTTGTTCTCCATGGAATTGCCTTGGAAACTTTGTTGAAAAACAGTCTGAAAGAAATACATGTATAACAAGCAGAAAGGGACCTTTGAAGGAGAGGAAAGGATATTAGGTTAAGAGGCTGGGAGAGGAGAGAGGGTCCTGCAATACATTTGATATGAAAACAGAAGTGAAGTGCATTTGAAAGGCAGGAGGGAACTGGCAAGAGGAAGGCAAGAAGGATGGGGGGGAGGGGAAGAGCAAATTACAAGGACACTTGTGTGAAAATGCCACCGTAGAGCCCTTTACTTCTTCTGCTAACTTTATAAACTGGCAAAGCCATGCAAATCTTTTGCTGAATTACCTGTTCTCTTCTAACAAACTAGTTGTGAACATGGCTGTCAGTCCTGTGCCATCTGATTACTCTGAGTTTAAAACAAGACAGGAAGTATAACCCTGTCAGTTCTTGCCTTCTTTCCAAAGCTCGTTTCTCTATTCAGGTGTTTATCTCCCTCCATATGAATATTATAACCAGCTTGCCAATTTCATATTGAATTCCATAGACTGATTTGGAGAAAATTAACATCATAACAATATTGAGCATTTTTATTGATGAGTGTGTTTAGTCTCTATTTTTCCTCTACCTTTGACTTTCATCAATAATATTCATCTATTTTTTAAGGCAAAATTGAAAATGATATTGTTTTATTTAAAATTTCAGTTGCCTAGTTCATAGATAATGTATAAGGACAAAATTGATTTCACTCACGTTTAGTTTATATTCTGTTAACTTGCAAAAGTGACTTATTTTGGGTACTTTTTGTAGATGTCATAGGATTTTGCAAATACACAATTGTGTTTACAATTTGTTTGGAAATAAGAAAACTTCATTTCTTTATTTATAAATTGGTTTGCTTTCATAATTTTTTTACCTTATTGCACTGGCTGGAACTGTCAGCATTATGTTAAATAGAACTAGAGACAATGTTCATTATTTTCTCATTTCTGTTCTTATTCAATCTTTGTCAATTAGGTACCAGCTTATCTTTTATTCTTTTTGTAAATGTCTTCTATGTACTTAAAATTTCCCTTATTATTAATTTGATACAATTTTTAATTTAAATTTGGATTTGGATTTTGTCAATACTATGTTTTCTTTTCCTTCCTCCATTAGGATGGTCAGTATTTTCTTTTTTGGTCTGTTGTGATAAGTTTTATTAATTAAAGTACATGTTGAACATTTCAACAACCTTTTGAACCGGGATAATCTACAATTGCTGATAACATAATATCATTTTTACATATTTTATGGTTAGATTGGTCAGTCTAAAGTTTATTTACAGTATTGCACAACTTTATTTGATCTTTAATTAAATTTTTTATGTGTACGATTGTTTTGCCTGCATCTACATTTGTGTACCACGTGCATGCCTGGTACTGGTGGGGGCACAAAGAGAGTAACAGTGGTGAGCTGTCATGTAGGTTCTAGGAATCAAACCCAGGTCATCTGGAAGAACAGCCTCTGCTCTTAACTGCTGAGCTGTCTCTCAATGCCCTGCACCCATTTTAAAAGGGGGTATTGGTTTGTAGTTGTCTTTTCTTGTCATAATGTTGGTTCTATCATGAGAGAAATTTTGGTTTCATGAAATGAGATGGGATGGTAGGTGTGGAATTCCTCCCTTAGAGTAGATGGACAGAGGGACCCCAAAGATTCCCCAAATGACATGGTCTATTGCCACTCCTCTTGGTTGCCCACCAAGACTTGATGACAAGACCTGTTGGTAAAGACATTACACAGTTCAGCCACAGGCCATGAAGAAGTCAAACTATTATTGACATGAGAGGTTCCTTCCCTCTGGTTAGCTTCTGTAGTGCTGCAAACTGCTACACAGACTGCTGTGGGAGCAAAACAAAAGAAAGTCTTGTCTATGTGTGAAACCTGTAAATGATAATACAATAATGGCCATTCTAGCAAGATATGTCCGGTGGTACAATAGTGGCATGAACATTTTGGGCATAACCAACAGCCTTCTATACTTAAGGCTCACCCACAGAGGGAAACTCATGCCTGGTACTTCACACTTGGATAGAAAACCTGTGCCTTGGGAGGCCCGAGAACCTAGGGGAGAGTCTACTACTATTATTTTGCTAAATGCCTTCTAAATAGTAATCTTTACACCTATAAATTAGTTCATCTCACAACCCTCACCAAAGAGGCTCCTTTTTGTATGGATGGAGGTTAGTATCGAGATTTACAACGGGTCATTGTGCAGAGGATGAGAGACTGTGCAGTGCTGAGCACGTAATGGGACATCGATATCACACCTCCTGCTCCATAAGACTCAGAGAACATTACAGAGTACAGCAGGCTGGGGAGTGGCCGAAAGATTATACAATCCAGAGAACAGATATAAGTAATGTATTCAGGCCCATGCACTTAAGAACTCACACCAGCTATAGTTGCCTGCATAAGACCTGCAGAAGATCAGGCTAACCAACATTTTAATACAGATAGGGGAGGGGCTTATGAGGCCCCACCAATAGCTGAGAAGCTACTGGCAGTTGATGACTGCTGAGTAAGGAAAGCCAGTTTTTATCAGCAATGTGCCTATGATAGATTGCCTGGTGAATTTCTCTACAACCATATGGGCAGCACTTATTAGACTCAGTGAGTTGAAAAAGATGAGTAAGGACGAGGAGGAAGAAGAGATCCAGGAAGAATTGAGGGGCAACAGCAACAGATATGGTCTAAATACATTGCATATATATATATATATATATATATATATATATATATATATATATATATATGGAATGAATAAAATAAAGAGCTGGGAAATATTTCTCCCACTCTGGTATTCTCTAAGAGTTTTTCGTACAATTAAATTATTTTAAGCCCATTGTAGAATTCATTAGTAAAATTCTCTGAACCTAAGTTTTCTTTGTAGTAAGGATGAAAGAAAAAATACTTATTAATCCAAAAGCAACTTTAGGTTCAGGCAAAAATTGACAAGATACAGAGATTTCTTATATTCTTTTGTCTACACCTACATAGCACCTCCCTGTCACCAAAATCTCACATTTCTGATGATTTATTACCTAATTAATTAGAATACATTATCACTCCAAATCCAGCCTGTCTATTCCCTCTCTCTCTCTCTCTCCATATATATATATATATATATATAAAATCTGTCTTTACATTAATAGAACACATGCCTTTATAAAAGAAACCCTAAGAGCTACATTTCTTGTTGATCACCTGAGAGCACTGAGCAAGTGCTATCTATGAGCTAGAGTAATCTCCAACCAAATTTCAAACCTGTAGCCACCTTGCTTTATGCCTCATAGCCACCAGGGCTATGAAATAAGCTTCTGTTACCTTGGAGCTCCTTGGCCTGTGATAATTTATTGTAGTCATTCAAATAGACTAACACAGGGATGCATTTAAAATCTTAGTGCTGTGTGGACTGTATTTACTGTTTTAAGCATCCTTTATGCCCCATCTATTGGTCTCTCATGTTCACACTCTTAATTTTATTGTCTTTGTACTTACATACTTTTCAGTATGTTGTATATTTGGAATCATACAGCATCCTCAGGTTGGATGATCTTTCACTTGATATAGTGAACGTGGGTTCTTCCTTATCCTTTCATGGCCAGTTGACTTATTTCCTTTTATCACTGAACAGCATTTAATGGATTAGTTGTATCAGTATTAAAACAATATGTTCACCTGAGCACACTGCAGCCACTTCCATGTTTTGGAAAAAAAAAAAAAAAAAAAAAAAAAAACTTGATAAAGCTGTTATAAACATGATGCCTGAGTATTAGCACGCATATAAGTGTGTTGATGTCTTACTTTTAGGTTATATAAGAATATGCTGTTTTATAACAAATTGCAATCTGCCTTCCAATAGGGATGTACCATATGTACACTGTCAAAAGTGATGGAGAGCTCATATTGTACTCTTCATGACTACCTGATGCCAGTGTTCCAGATTTAGGTCTCTGTAAGAGTGTGTAGGGCTAGCTCACAGCTTTAACTTCCACTTTGTGGTGATGTATAAGTGTGGCATCTCCTCAGTCATCTCAATCTTCTCATATACCCATCTGCAGTGTACATATCTTCTTAGATGAGTGTCTGGTGGGATGCATTTAATAGTTCTTTGTATATTTGGATGACAATATTTTATCTCATACATCTTTTACAAATAGATTCCCTGAACCCTTGACTTGTGTTCCCATTCTCTTGACAACAATATATATATACACACATACACACACAGTGAACAACTTTAAAAAAAATCAAGTCCAGCTCTTTGATGATTTCTTTCATGGGACACAGTTTCTAAAAGGTCATACTATCTACAAGGTCATTTAGGTTGTTTTTCTCTATATTATTTTTTGAGGGGTCTTACAGTTTTGCACTTCATATTTAAGTCGATGATCCATTTGGATTTCAGATTTTGAAAGGTATAAAAAACTGAGGGAGTCAGCTCTCTCCTTTTATCCTGTGGGTCCCTGAAATTAAATTCAGGTTATCAGGCTTGGCAGCAAGGACTTTACCTCCTAAGCTACCTCATCAGTCCTAAGTGGCAAATTTCTTGACACAAAGTTACTCTATATATTCTTTACTATTTTTAGTATCTGTAGGCTCTGAAATGATGCCAGCAATATGTTCTTGAACTTTAAAATTTTTTCTCTTGGTCTTAGTCATTCTGAGTAGTGGTTGTTGATTTTTGTAATGTTTTCCTGTTGCTTATGTATAATCTAATTTTTGTTTATTTTATTTTGCTTCATTTATTATTTCTTCCATTTCCTACTACAGTAGCTGAAGCCATAGATTTGAAATCTTTCTTCTAAAAGATATATACAGTATTATAATTTCTTCCTCAATATTTTGTTATGGAATAATCTTTTTGTACACTGTAAATGTGTACCACTTGTGTTAGTTTAATAAAAAGCTGAATGGCCAATCACCAGGCAGGATTTTTGGGGCAGAGAGAATGCTGAGAAGAAGGACAGAGCCACAAGGAGATGCTGAGGAAGCATGACATGTAGGAGATGAGGTAGCAAGCCATGAGCCATGTGACAGCACATAAATTAATAGAAATGGGTTAAATTATAAGAACTAGTTAGAAACAAGCCTAAGCTACAGCTGAGTTTTCATAATTAATAATAAGTTTCCATGTCTTTATTTGTGAGTTGGCAGCCCAGAGAAAATTTTGACTACAATATTTATTTAGTTGTATCCCCCAAATTTCTATTGTGTTTTTTAAAATTTTCACTTGTTTAAAAGTATCAAGGTCTTTTGATGTCTTATTTATCTCATTATTCACAAAATATGTTCTTAGTTGTTGATTTCCATATGATCAGAAATGATACCTTGTTAAAGTTTTTGAGATCTCTTCTAGAACTCAGAGTATACTCTACCTTGGTCCATGTTCCATGCGCATTTAGGGAAGTGTATCTATAGTGGGCAGTTAGACCCTGTTGTAGATGCACTGTTACAAATCCATTGGATCCTTACTGTGTTCTAAAATTATTAAAAGAAATGCTATTGGTTGTTTTAAGATATTTATTTGTCTATTTTCCTTTGCAGTTCTATCAGTTTGAGCATCATATCTTCTGATGTTCTGTTAAGTTTAGAATAGTCACACACTATTATAGAATTTATCCTAATAGTATTTCTCACTTTGTAATATGTTGAGTTGACACTAACAGAGCCAGTCCACTTAAATTTTCTTTTGATTGCTTTAGCTGGAATTTTATTTATATCTTTCCACTCAATTTCTATTTTTTATTTTTATTTTTTATTTACATATATGAGTGTGCACCTGTGTGCCATGTGTGGTGACTGTGGAGCTCGGCAGGGTGCATCAGAATGCCTGGAACTGGAATTACAGTCTGTTGAAAGCTACTAGCCATGGGGGTGCAAATCCAGCTTTGGTGCACACTATTAACCATTGAGTGTAGCTAGAGTTTTCTCTCCAGGTTCTGTCAAGCCCTGGCAGTCCAACAGCCCACTTATATAATAATCACTCAGATGCTTATATTATTTAAACTGCTTGGCCATTAGCTCAGGCCTACCATTGTCTAGCTCTTACTCTTATATTCAGCCCATTTTTGTTAATCTCTATGTCCCCATGTGTTCCGTCGCTTTACCTGCTGCCTTTACACGATGCTCCCTGGATGGCAGGCTGGGATCTCCTCCTCTCTGCCTTTCTGTTCTCTCAATTCTCCTCTTTGCCAGTCCTGCCTATACTTCTTGCCTGGCTACTAACCAATCAGTTTTTTATTTATCAATCAATCATCCATAGCACTTCCCCTTTTTCTTTTTTTCAAAAAGGAAGGTTTTAACTTTAACATAGTAAAATTACATATAACAAAACAATTATCAAGCAAGAATTAGACTCTAAACCTATGGGCTGAATACAGATGCCCCAACTTTACAAAGGAACTTTGGATAACCATCCAGGCTGCCAGCTATCTTTGTCTACTCTCTCAAGTCTCCCAAAAGTTGCTTGTGTCTGTCTCCCATTTCTCAGATAATATTATATCCTTCTGAGGTCTTTGATGAAGTTGAAGACTAGATAGTTATAATTTCCTCAGTATGATAAAAGATAAGTTAGATATAAAACCTTAGACTCACAAATATAAGATAGATAGGCTATCTTCTTTAATATTGTAACTGTAATTCTTGCTTGATAATTATTTTGTTATGTGTAATTTTACTATGTGAAAGTTAAAACCTTCCTTTTGGAAAAAAAAAAAAGAAAGAAAAGGAGAAGTGCTGTGGATATTGCTTTGTATAAATTAAATGCTGATTGGCCAGTAGCCAGGAAGGAAGCATAGGCGGGACAAACAGAGAAGAAAAGTCTGGGTAGTGGAAGGCTGAGGCAGAGAGATGCTGCCAGCCGCCGCCATGAAAAGCGTGATGTAAGGTACTGGTAAGCCACGAGCTACATGGCAACTTATAGATTAATAGAAATAGGTTAATTTAAGATATAAGAACAGCTAGCTAGAAGCCTGCCACGGCCATAAAGTTTGTAAGTAATATGAGCGTCTGAGTGATTATTTTATAAGTGGGCCGTGGGACTGTGGGAGCTTGGCAGGAGCTGGAGAGAAAAACTCCAGCTACAATTGAGTCATAATCTCTCTAGTCCCACAACTTTCTACTTTTAACCTATTTCTTTCTTCATATTTAAGTTAGATTTCTCATAGGCAGTATATGCTTGTATCTTTTTCTTCTGTGAAAATGAAAAAATACATATGTCATTACTAATACATTTAAGTCTAAAATTATCAACTATTTTCTCACTGTTTCATATGGGTTTTTTCTGATTTTCTTCTATTTTGATTGTTACACTCAAGAAGCGTATTTAAATAGTCATATTTTATTCCCTTTCCTGTCATATCAACTGCATATCTGTTATGTTTCTTTAATGTTTGCTTTATGGTCTATACTGCATAGCTTCATCATACCCTACCCGTGAGTGATGCTTTGCCACTCTACATACCACTTGGGACTCACAACAACAGACTACCCTTGTTCTGTATACTCCATAAATCCCACAGTAGATTACTTATTTTGATTTAAACAGAAATTATTTAAATTGCCAAACTATTAATAAAATTGCTTTTACAATTTAGCTATGGAGTTTCTTTTCTTTTGTTATTATCATGATTTCCTTCAAGCATCATTTTTAGGGGCCAGAAAGACTGTACAAGCCAGAGGATCAGCACATCTGCTGTAGGAAAGAGTCTTTTCTATGTGGTAGGGAAGCTGAACCTATGAAATCTTAGCACTACGGTCCCCTAAAAAAGCCCTGTACAGTGACAACATCAGCTGACAGCCCATTCCTTTATTTCTGAAGAATTTCCTTTAATATCTCCTTTGCCTCAGGTCACTTTTTGATGATATTTTTCTAGTTTTCATGTGTCTTAAAACTATTTGCCTCACCTATAATTTGAAAGATTGTCCCGGAATTAGAGATGGTGGCTGCTGTTCTTGCCCTTTAGTGATTGAATGTCCCTTCCTGACTTCTGGTTTGCTTTGCTTAGGAGGAGAAATCTTCCTCATTCTTATCTCTGTCTCCCTGGTGCACACATTATGCACCTAGTGACTGCTTTTACATGTGTCTATTTGTGATAAGACCTAAACAAACATTACACCAATAGACATGCTAACATGGAAGGGGGTGATATGATGGATATTATGGAGCCCAAACCCTAGATAAAGGACTACAAGCAGTGAAGGAAGGCTGAGAGCAGCAGAAAATAGTCTTCCTGGGGAAAAATACCCATTCCAAATAGGTTATCCTGTACCAAGGGGTCAGCCATGAAATCACATACATACAAGTAACACTATATGGACTGAACAGATATATATATATATATATATATATATATATATATATATATATATATATATATATAATATATATATATGCATGTATACACACATGCACGTGTACACACATACACATACACACACACACATACACACACACACACACACACACACACACACACACACAAAACTGAAGAAAAAGATGTCAGTACCCATGAATAGACCAGGGGGATTCATAAATATCATTTGCTCTAGAGGCAGTGGGACCTGGGAGAATGGAGCCAACACGAGGCAGACTAAAGCCTCACACAATAGCCAACATTCCTGAATGCATCAGATAATTTATACTCTGAGGGTTAAGTCACATGAATAAAGTTCTCATGAGTTCACACCATATACAATCACAAGGAAAAACCACACATGGCAAAAACACATTTTTCCATAGAGGCGTATAAAGATAGTTTAACCATTTACTTGAATAACAGCAGCCAGCCATAATGAGTAATCTGAAGTCAAGTCACGCCTACCAGCTGCATTGGGAGGAACACCAAAACACTTTCCAAGAACAGTTCTGTGTTTTGAAGAAACTGAGGTCACAAGACTCTCATCTTGTTTTCTTGGAGCCTTCTCCCAAGCACTCAGAATTCTCCTCGTAACTCACACAATTCCCTTCCTGGACCGTGTTCTGACACAGAAAGGGGTTGGAAGGAGAAATGGGAGAAAGGAGGAAAATGATGTAATTATATTTTAATTAAAAAGTTTTAAATTCTGTTTATGGGCAGTTGCTTGTGGAGCCACAGCCAGGCAGCTGGGTTGAGCCTGCCCATTTTTCTGTATTACTTAGGAACAAATAACTTTCTCTTTTTCATGGGTTGGTTTCTTTTTCCTCCTCTGGAATCTTGTTTGCTTTCTTGGACACTCTGGGCTTTCTCACTCTTCTGATGACGTTGTCCTCTGACCCTTTCCTCCCCACGGCAGCTTACAAGCGGTATGGTTGGTTTTCTTTCTTCCTCTTCTCCATTGCCTTCCTTCCAACAACTGTGGGAGCTTGCAGTTTGCCTACCCTCAATTTTTTCTCCTAAACTTGAATAAAATTGTCCCGCAGTTTCAGAACAAAATATCACTTTATGATACTATAAATAAGTTTCCATACATTTCAGCCATCCCTTCAAGGGTTTCTTTCTGTTCCCAATCCACTTTTCCCCAGTGATTCAAACCACACAGCAGGAAGTCACCCCATAGATTACTGATGCTGTTTTCTGATTTCCCAAGCTTTTTTCTACTCTCCCCCACCCATTTAAGATCGTGGCTATCTCCACACACTCTTACTTTTATAATTTCAAATCTTTTATTTATTCTATCTAGTATAACTTTTATTCCAAATATTGCACATGGTATCTTTATAGTTTCAATGTTTCCTTTCTGACGTCCATATTTTTGCTTACCCTGTGATTGCCTCTAGCTCCAACAGCACATAGAATGCAGTCTTGGAAATTTTCTTTTTATTCTTACATGCTACTTTTATCATGTCTTTGTTAGTTTTGACTGATTCTTGCTTCCCGTAGCCCTGAGTAGTTTACTGCAATGCTGTAGCTAGCTTAATGCTGGCATTGATTAGGAAAGGAGGAAATACCACATGCCTCTCTCAAGATCTCTCTCTCTCTCTCTGTGAGTCTCTACTGTGTGGTACTTGGCTTTATAATTCTTGGTCCCTGGGTGTCCTGCAACCTCAGTTCTGTGATTTTTAACTCTTTGAAAGTGATATAATCCACCTGGGTTCCACTCCATGAACTGTGGCTCAAAAGCTTTCCCCAGCCAGTAAGGAAGTCATCATAAAAGCTGGAGCTATCCATTTCATGTCTTAGTGAACATCCCTTCACTCATTGATGTCCCATTTTCAGAAAACCATTACATATTTTTTCATTTAGAGTTTTAGTATTTTGTACCAGAAAGCTAATCTGATCCATGAAATTAGTAGCCATTAATTGTAATGGCTTTTCTAGTCAATCTTTTCTAGTCAATTTTATTTTAACAAATAGCAACAGTGACAGTATATGTATTTTATATTGTAAAAAAAAAATACTGGTGACAAGATAAAATGAAGACTCATTCTCTGAATTTCTCAGAATTTCTCTTTCCAGTGCAGCTTTGAGTGGATGGGGACCCACAAAACAGTACAAGGGCATAAGGGAAACCATCCTTCTAACATAGAAAAACATATCTTACATATGATAAGTGTTATATTTCCTCCTGAAAACCTATAATCCTTCTATGAAACACCATGTTTAAAATCTTACTCCTAATTTATAATGTCTTCTATGCGTGGTGAATACTTAAAATAATTTGAAGTTGCCTTTGCAGTCATAATTTCAGACATTTAATTTTTTTAGATTACAATATAATCACATTTCTCCCTTCCCTTTCTTCCCTCCAAACCCACTCATATATCCCTCTCAACTCTCCTTCAAATTCATGGCCTTCTTAATTTTCACTGTGTTCATATATGTATATGTGGTATAACTACATATAATCTGTTCAGCCTGTATAATATTACTTGTATGTGTGTTTTCAGGGCTGACCACTTGACAATGAACAACCAGGTGGTGTTTTCTTCCCTGTGGATGACCACCTCTTCTGCTCCCAGTTTTCCTCAGCTGTCTACAGTTCTTTATGTCAGATTGAAGACTTGTGGTTTGGAAGGAAATGGCCCCCAAAGGGAGTGGCTCTATTAGGAGGTGTGGCCTTGTTGGAGGAAGTGTGTCACTGTGGGGGCGGGCTTTGTGGTCTCTTCTTCTCAAGCTTCCCTCAGTGAGACAGTCAGTCGATTTCCTTTTGCCTGCAAGATGTAGACCTCTCAGCTCCAGTACCATGTCTGCTTGCATGCTGCCATGCTCTGCTTCATGATCATAACGGACTGAACCTCTGAAACTGTAAGTGAGCCACCCTCAATTAAATGTTTCCTTTATAAGAGTTGCCATGACCATGGTGTCTCATCACCACAATAATAAACCCTAAGACAGGTGTCTTGGCCTTTTTCATGTTCACTTTGGTGTGTCCAGTGGTGTTCTTGTTCAGCTCACAACTGGACAATCAGTCACATTGGTGACATTTTATGGATGTCGCTTCTGACATTACTAAGAGACATAATCTCACAGCAAACTACCCCATCCTGCATCCATCTTTTTAATATGAATTTGACATTCTCATAGCCAAAGCAGAGCTCAGTTGTACTTGACACAGTTTCCAGTTTCAAAAACACCTTAATAGCTAAAGCTAGTGGCCAGAGGTAAGCCCTTTGACACATCTCTCCTGCCCAGCATTCTAGGCTCCACTATCCAGCTGCTTTTTTTTTAATTAATATATTTATTTATTAAATTTTTTTTCATTTTACATACCAACCCCAGTTCCCCCTCATTCCCCTTCTCCCACCTCCTCACCTCCCTCCCACTCTACCCCCATCCACTCCTCAGAGTGGGCAAGGCCTCCCATGGTGGTCAACAAAGTCTGGCATACCAAGTTGAAGGAGAGCCTAGCCCCTCTCCCAGCTGCTCTTTATAAGGGGGGCATCAGGCATCTGTTCATGAACTTAAAATGGCCCCAAAGAATTCCCCAATATCCTCCACTAGTTTTTGCCCTCTTTTCCTTCTCTCTGATTGTGCTCCCTAACCTATGTCTGTCTGTATGACCCTGGGCATGTGCATGCTCTCAGGAGTCTGTTCTAAAATCTAATTTTCTATGTTGTATTATTGAAACCCTGACAGCAATCCAACACCATGAGGCCACCCTGAAGAAATTTATACAGGAAGATGCCTTGCTTAGCCTCTTCTAGGGTCTGGGAACTGTAGTTACCAACTAGTTGATAGAAAACTCAAACTCTATTTCTAATTAAGCTTTCTAGCTTGCTATTCTCTAGTGGATTATAGTATCTGTATTGCTTGTTTTTCTACTGCTGTGACAAAATGCCATAATCAAGGCAACTTACGGAAGAAAGAGTTTATTTGGCTTACAGTTCCACAGGGGTAAGAGTCTGTCATGGTGGGAATGTGACACATGGGGTAGCTGGAGCATGAAGCCAAGAGCTCACATCTTTTGCCTTAAACATGAAACCATGAACTGGAGATGGGAGAAGTATATAAACCCTCAAAGCCAATACCCTGTGACAAACTTCCTCCAGCAAGGCCACACCTCCCTGAAACCTCTACAAATAGTGACATTCACTGGGACCAAAAGTGCTTGAGCCAATAGGGGACGATTCTCATTTAAGCCACGGTGATGTCTACAGCCTATTTGTTGCTCTGTCTGTACAATACCTGGCAGAAAGTCTACCCAGAATATGCACTCCATAAAAATTTGACCACTGCAGGAAGGGGTAAATTGATTAATATAACAAACAGTTACAAAAGAAAACCTATGAATTAAATAATAAAATGTCAATGGGCCAAAAGAAAAAGAGATGGAGAGAGAAAGAGGAGACTGGTAACTAGGTGGGTTAAGCTGCCCCAAAAGGAACCACAAGGTCATAGCCAGAGCAGAGAAAGCAGACCAGAAGGACGTGCTGTGGATGTAAGAAGTACTCAGTGTGCCTGGGGGCTTAAAAAACACAAGCAACAACAGGGAAAGAAAGCATGGGGCAGTCTAGGAGAAGAAGGCAGAGGTAAGGACAAAAACCTCTATGCATGATGAGTAGGGGAAACTCACGGAAGTTGTCTTTGTAACCATCGCTGCTGTTGACATGCGACAGCTCTGTCACTTAGAGGGTTTACTGCCACTGTTGGTTTTAATGCTTCAGTCGTAAAAAACGGCAAGGGTAATCACGTCCTTATCTTCCTGGATTTTGTTAGCTTTTTCTATAGCCTTTGTGACAAAGGCCACGAAGTCATTTATATCAAACAACTCAGTTTCTGCTTCACTCTTAGACATTCAAGTGTATTTTTGTTCATTTCTTTCCTTGAAAAAAAAAAAAGTTGTACTTTAGCCGAACAAGATTTACCTCTCTGTCCTTTCACACAAACACTTGAGAATAAGAGCTGGGCTAAAATTTGTGACATGATTCCCTACAGCAGGGCCATGCCTTGGTGGCTGTCCTCCTAGAACATGAAGATCTAAAGACTAAGAGAGAGGCGCAGCTGCTAACTGGTCCCCAGGAGGAACAAATTAGCGATCCCGATCGCTGAAGGAGCCAACAGGGTGTGATTCTGAGAACTAAGTGCCTCAAGAAATGTTCAAATTAATAATTTTACGTTTGGACAAGGACAAGCACCCCAGACAGACAAAAGGCACTTTCACTGGGCAGAAAAAAAAAAAAGTATCTGAAGCAGATAGGAATATTTGGGGAATTGCCCTATGGCAGAATGCCTGACTTTCAATTTCATTCTGAACAAAGATGGTTTTCTCTGTGTGGGAAGATAAATTGTAGCAACAGAAAAGGTATCATTTTATTTTTTGGTAAATAATGTATTTTCTTTGTAAATCACCTTGGCCAGCTATGATGTCAGTCAATAACACCACTAACAACACTGCTTCAAATGACAGGAGCACTACCTGGGAAGGTGACAGAGATGAGCGGGGATGCCTTGGCCCTCAGCCTGAGTGAAGGACAGTACCCAAAACTTTCTAGACTCTCCATGGGAGCTGCTGCTGTTCTGTGTTCAACCGCAGACCCAGCTTTCTCTTTGAAGAGCAACTTCGATCTTAACAGAGCTGGAGAAGCCTGTGGAGAGCTGACTAAAGCCTACTCACCCCTTCTCTCCCCGACAGGGAGCCATGTGCTCATTCCTGCTGAGCTAAGTACCATGGCTCCCAGCTCCCGAACAAGCCACGCACATTCTTCAGGATTTCCCACACGGCATCTTCTGTGCTCTCCTTGGAGAACCCCTGCTCTTTTTCTGTTCCTGTCAGAAACTGGCAAATTCAACTAGCCTTGCAAGCACTTCAGATGCCACCTCCTGAAGGACTTTCCTTGCTGAGGCTTCACAGAGCCCCGCTCACCATTCTGTGTACTACACCATCCCTTAAGGTGGGGCACAAATTGCACTATTCATAATAGTCTAAGTGAGGTGCCCATCAACAGATAAATAGATGAAGAAAAAAGTGTGCGCATCTCTCTCTCTCTCTTTCTCTCTCTCTCTCTCTCTCTCTCTCTCTCTCTCTCTCTCTCTCTCTCTCTCTCTCTCTCTCTCTCTCTCTCTCTCACACACACACACACACACACACACACACACACACACACACACACTGGAGATTTTGTTTTGCAAAGTAGCAAAGGATTCTACTCAAACACAAAGGAAAAAACTCAGGCTAAATCTACTCACTACAAAAGAAGATCAGGCTATCCTTGAGTCTGCCCACAGGCACCAGTTTACTGTTTGAGGCTTTTTGAGTTAAAATATGTTTTTTATTTTAAAATTCAGTTGTATTCAGCTGTAAGAAAGAGTAAAATTATTTGCAGAAAATGGATAGAACTAGAGATCATCCTGTTAAACAAAGTAAGCCAAAATCAGAAAGACAAATGACACAATTTTTATTATATACAGAAGTTAGATTTTTGAAAGCAGGAAGGGATTCTGTCAGGGGAGGTCAGGGAAGGTTAGGGAAGAAAGGCACCTTAAGAAAGAAAAAAGCATGAGCAAGAAAGAGTAATGGAAAGGCAAGAAAATGCCATGTATGTCTTCATCATGTATGTATCCATGAATGAGACAGGAAAGAAGAGGAGGAACTGTGGGAGGAGCCACAAGGAGGAGGCGTCATGACTAATAATTAACTAGATGAGTACAGATCAATGAGTCAGTCCGGAAGCTACGTGCTACCATGATTTCTGCATCAAATCCTGCCTGACTCCTTCAGTGATGAACTATGGCCTGAAAGTGTAAGTAGAAAGAAGTCTTTTCATCCACTTTGCTACATTTAGTTGGAGTGTTTCAACACAACAGAGAATAAACTAAAACATTACCAGAACATGAAATTTTAATAGTCCATGGTGGCAAATTAGCAAAGGTACTGAGCACCTTTGGAGTGAGTTGGGGAGAGTGAAGAGGAAGAGGAGGCTAAATGTGGGTCTGACACAAAGAATTTCTATCACCTACATGGAATGTGATGCTACAGACTGTTAAAAAGAATCCAGAGATCACAGGCTGTGCTGCAATTGCCACACTGGGCACAGTCCTCATACTGTTTCTTGGTGAATGAGGGACTTTATAATAATAAAGGCCCATGGTTTGGAGCCTTCCTATGTATCAGTCAGTGCCCAGGCATTTTACATGTATTGGGCTAATTTTTATTTAAAATACCCATGGAAATGGCATATTACCATTCCAATCACACAGACAGGGAACAAGAGAATCGGTAGAAAACTAAGTAGGTGGGCTCTAGGACTTGCTCTCGTTTAACCTTGACATTGTTTCACTCTATGTCTTAAGTCGATGCTATAAAGGGGCACACACTACATAACCCATCTATCTCATTATACCGTCATGGAGTATGGTCTGGAAATGGTGAGTAACTCCTGGGGGGTCACTTAGTAAGGTGTGGACTTGGATTAAAATGCAAGTAGCCTAAGGGTCAATGTGGAAGCCCACCTCTGACTCAGTTTCCCAGTTTGAATCTGAAGTCTATTCTGAGTCAATAGAGTTCAGCTTGCTGGCTCCAGGGCCGTGAGAAAGTCCTGATTAGCCTGTAGAATCTCCTTGAAGGGCTGTGAGAAAGTCCTAATTAGCCCATGGGGAGTAACATACTATCCAGCTAGATGCAGCCTGCTGACACCAGCTGGAGGTACATCAAGCTAAAAATGAAACTGCCTGCTCCTTGACTCAAGGATAGGATAGACAGTGGTTGAATGCCTGTGCTATGCCTTCAAGAATGTTTATAAGCTGGCTGTGAAATAAACTCAGGACTGTCAGGCATTGACTGGCAGGCCTGTGGTGATATTGTGTCCCCCAATATATTGTGCACCTTAACTTATGTGGGGTCAGAGAACAGCCACTAGATAGACATAGAAGTCAGAAAATGGTGGCACACACGCCTTTAATCCTCGCATTCTGGAGGCAGAGATCCATCCGTATCTCTGTGAGTTCAAAGCCACACTGGAAACAGCCAGGCATGGTGACAAACACCTTTAATCCCAGGAAGTGATGGCAAGAAGCAGAAAGGTATATAAGGTGTGAGGACCAGGAACTAGAGCCTGGTTGAGCTTTTAGGCTTTTAGCAGCAGTTCAGCTGAGATCCATTTGCATGAGGGCTCAGAGGCTTCCAGTCTGGGGAAACAGATTCAGCTGAGGAACTGGCAAGGTGAGGTGGGTGTGGCTTGTTCTGTTTCTCTGATCATTTCAGTGTTCACCCCAATACCTGGCTGTGGGTTTGTTTTTATTAATAAGACCCTTTAAGATTCGTGCTACACAGTCTTCCCAACTCTGTTCTGTCTTCTTCGTTGCCTCTACAATCCACACACCTTCATCTAGATACCCAGTCAACTTGTCAGCAGGTTCTGACAGGTCAGCCCTTATCTACTCCTCTGCAGGGACTGAGAATGTATGCTTCACTGAAGAGAGGTTAGGAGTAAAGGACTCAGGCTGTTAGACAAATAACTAAAACTCAAAGCCAGAGGGGACCCCTAGACAAACTTCCCACTGCATAGCTCTCTTTTTAGTCTGAACCATTCAGATTCCATCTCAAACATGCTCTCTTCCAGCTCAGGAGTTCTCAACCTGTGGTTTGCAATCCCTTTGGCAGTATCATATCAGAAGTCCTGAATATCAGATACGTACATTACGGGTCATAACAGTATCAAGATTACAGTTATGATGTAGCAATGTAATAATTTTATAATTGGGAGTCACCACAACATGAGGAACTTATTAAAGGGTTGCAGCATTAGGAAGGCTGAAAATCACTTCTCTAGCTTAATTTCTGTTGTTGTGATAAAATACTCTGACCAAAAGTCACTTAAGGATGAAAGGTTTATTTGTCTTATATTTCCAAGTTACCATCCATTTCCATGGATAGGTCACAGAGGCAAGAGCTTGGGATAGCTGGTCATGTCACTTTCATAGAAAGAAGAGGGGAAATTAACTTGTCCATGCTTGCTTTTGCTCAACTGGCTTTCTTCACTCCAGGACACAAATAGTGAAATGGTGCTGCCCACATTCAGAATGGGTCTTCCATCTCACATCAGTTAAGGCAATCAAGTCACCCACAGACTCACTCACAGCCCAAATTGAGCCAGACAAGTCCTCTGTTGAAACTCTCTTGCCAGTCCTTCTTGTCTTTATCAAGTTGAGTGTTAAAACTGGGACACGACACTTTGGCTGTTACTACCAACTCAAAGATATGGAAGAAAACTGAGTTAAGAACAGAATCCATAAACAGGTACTTCCTAAAGACAAGCAGCAGTGTGATAGAGAAACTGAGACTTGAACCCAGGTTCATCATGTAATACTTACTTTTCTCCTTGTTGGTACAAAATATCTTGACCAAAGCAGCTTAAAGAAGGAAGAGTTTTGGTTCACAATCTGAGGGTACAATAAGTTCATCATGGTAGGGAAGTCACAGCCTCAGGTAGTTGAGCACTGTGATATTGTACTCCAGGTCAGGAAACAGAAAGCTATGGGTGCTCAGCTCATTTTCTCCTTTTAATGCAGCCCAGGACCCCAATCCACAAGAAAGGTGAAACCTAGAATTGGCAGGATCTCCAACTTCAATTAACCTAATCTAGATAGTCTCACAGGCATGCCCGGTGACTTGTCTCCTGAGTGATCTCTTCAATTTGGCAGTCCAGATTAACCATTGCAGTCTGCCTCCAGACCTGTGATTCTTATGGCAGATAATCTGAAGCAAAGACTGGCCCATAACTATCATAAGCAGTTACAATGAGGCTATCTCTTTCTTTGTTCAAATACATTTCTTGTACCTAATTATTTCCATTTTTCTGGCTATAAATATATCTTTGTTATAAGGCCAGACATTCACAGCCAGTTTAGATCTATACTGGTATATGATTTTAGAATCCAAAATTTAGACAATGAAAATTGATAAAACTTGGGGCTGGAGAGATGGTTCAGTGGTGAACAGCACTTCCAGAGATCTTTAGTTCAATTTCTAGCATGCTCATGGTGTCTGACAACTGTGTATATTCCAATGGGATATGATGCCCTCTTTTATGTGCAGATGTATATGCAGACAAAACCATCATATACAAGAATAAATAAATAAATCATTAAAAAATGAAAATCTGTGACACTAAATTTTTAAATTTTATTTTTCCCACCATGCATAACACTAAAAAAAGCCTAATAATCAAGTCTTCATGGTGTAAAAGAACAACATAGATACTGACCTATATGTAACAAATGCCCAAGATTTTGACGCTCTTATTCTTTTCCTGCTATTGTTTCCAAGATCTGGTAGATGCTCCTAAACTCATGAACATGAAGGCAGCACTAAGTGGACTTAGTGGGCTTAAAAATAATAATCACATGAAATTATGAGGAAAGTGGGGGGGGATTCAACAGTGTATTTGATCAAAACACATTAAATGTATGTATGAAATTCTCAAACAATAAAAATATGTAAGAAAAGTAACTTGAAGGGAAAGATAATAAAGAGATGACAGAAAAGAACGTCTTTTCTATTGCCCAGGGTCTGTCTGTAGAGTCAAGAATACCTTTCCCACAATAGAAAAAAAAAAGGTGAATAAAACCATCAAAGGCATCTAACTATCATACTATTTGATAAACACATGAAATAGACCAAGATGACTGCCAGGTGATCTTTGATTTATATTTCAAGTAAAACTTGGTTCTCTCATTCAAAAACCAGAACATTTTATTGGACTTTCATGTTCAAGAAAGGAAACTTACAATTGTAAATTGTACATTTATAATTTACAGCTAGCCTCCCAGAAAGGTGTGTGTGTGCTATTTTATCACTCAGAAAATAGCTCAGCAATAGCTGTGCCCAAGGATGCGATTTGCCTGCAAAGGGATGCCCAGAAATACCACTGACCACAGAAGCTTAGTGTATCAGAACCAGAGCAGAACAAAGCTGAGCAGAAACCACATATTATGGTTATTATTATTAATTTTGAGCAAGAAGTAAACAGGCAGTGTTGCACCTTGACAGAGTAATCAAAGAGTCTGAGGTCTCCTCAGTGGTTCAGAAATATTGCCCAGCATCTGCTTCCTAGAGCCCAAAATCTCAGAAGTCTTTGGATTTTAAGTATTTTCTGTAAGGATTTTAAGATGTACCTGAAAATGTAAAATCTCTTGTTTTATGACTTTTCCTGCTGAGACATGAGCAAACATCCATTCAGTCCACATAGGGCACAGATGGCACGCCAAAGAATTTGTTCAACCTGACTTTCATGCACTAGTGAATTGGCAGGTTTACTTAGAGAAGCAGGGTTGAAAAGGCACTGAGAGGAACACGGATAACTGGAAGACAGCTGGATCACCATGAAGCTCACCCAAACCTGTGGGATGAATGACTCACTGATGTGGCATTTCTGGAGCTCCCTTCATGAGTTGTAGAGGAATGAGCCCATTAGAGTCCCTTCTTCCTGGCAGTTGTTACAGCTTTAGATAACCTTGAGGAGAGGCCTTGTGAATTTTGTTACTTTGGGGATCTTCCTAACCCTTAGATAGTTCCTTTTTTTCTAGGGCCTTGTGTATTTTGTTTACTTGCTGAGTCTGATAATCCACCTTGGTCCTCCAACACTTCTCCCCCTCCCTGTTGCCCTGTCTGTTTGATAAGGTTTACCTGGCTTTCTGCTCTTGGAGATGTAGTCAAAAAATTCTCTCCAAGAAGTAAGCTAGAGATATTTCAGGTTTCTTTGGTTTTCTCTCTGCCATAGTGGCCACAGTCATGTGTCATCTGATACCCAACATATGACACACAGTGTTATTTTATTTTGTCTGGATTTTTGGTTGTGTGGGGTGACTGGATAATCTTGCTTAGTGTAGAAGTACCAAGGACCCTCCTCCTCCTCCAAGACACTACTACTTTCGGATACTTTGACACAGTTATTGTACACAAGACTTGACATAATTTTGAAACTAAGACCAACTCTACAGCTTTAATCTAAGTCACTCAGTATTCTCAGCCTTAGAGTCTTGTTTCCTTATCATTGATGGGGGTTGGAATAGGTCAGTGATGCTCAGTTCTGTGTTGTCCCCAGCATATCTCAGTGAGACAACAGAGACTCCCTATGGGTTGATTGAAAGAGACCTGGGAATGGTGAGTTGGTGCCCTTTCTCTTTAGAGGATGAGGTAAAGGTGGAGATATGCAATATAGGTCTTTATTGGGATATACCTATTCCTCAGCTGACACTCTAGAGTAGATGACCCAATCCTATGAACATCTGTTGAGAAATATGTGCAACCATGTTGGGCTCTATGGCAGAGGCCAATATTAGTAAAACTACTGTGATGAATCCTAGTAGTACAGAATGTTTAGTGACGGTGTCTCAGACTATGCTAAAAGCAGTCTGAAGAGTGTAACAGTGGAGATAATGGGAAATCGCAATCAAAATACCAGGATAAATTGAATTATAACATTTCTTCCTAAGATCTCACATTTTTTGAAGCCTAGAAATCCAAGGATATGTGATGTGGCATATTGCATTGTGAATTAAATTCTGGAAGCAATCCTTAGATCTCTGGAAACTGGCAGGCAATTCAATCCACAAAAAAGTGATTACAGGTCTTTTTTGTGTTTTCACAAATTTATTTTCAAGATAATTCTAAACTAAGCAAACTGTTCTAAATACATCAGAATACCCATATATCAGCTTAGTAAAAATTCATAGTCAATATTTATCCATAATTCATTGACTACAAATAGGATTTTATTTGTGTGTGTTATACTTTAGAGATAGTTAAACACTGACATCATTTTTTTTTTTTTTTTTTTTGCAGTGAGCTGGAATGCCCAGTAATTTTCCCACTTAGTAGACTTTTTCATTTCTTACCTACCCAGTCTAATATAATTAATGCATTTATGGATTAAGTGCCTCAGACTGTGAAACAGTTGGTCCAGAAATCCCACTAATCACTAATTACTGTAGATTCTTTGAAAATCATGTTCAATGTGCAGACCCAGGGGTTTCTACTCTAGTTAAAGGTTTTTTGAGTGGGATATGCAGAACTTCAGCCAATCTACACAAGCTGATGCTGGCACAGCTAAGTGGCACTGCAATTTAATCAAAGTGTGCATCACCAGGGACTCACGGATTTATACACATGCTTTGGATGGGAATGAAAAGAATTGTTTAAGTGTGAGCTAGCAGCAGACCAGCCTTGCTGGCTAATCCAAACTCACACTGCCACGGCCCCACTCTCCTGTGTTTTACTATACAATCATATGGTTTGTTCGTGTTGTTTTTTCAACTGTTCTTTATTAATAAGATTATTACCTGATTTAAAAGAACAGAGATCAGATCCTCAAGAGACACAAGGCCAGTTTTATACTGTTACCATGGGTCAAATAGAGCTATGCCCCTGGTACATGCTATCCTATGGCCAGAAGATGATGGTCTCTCTTCTATGTGCCCCTGAGTCACTTAGAGAAGTTCTCATCTCAGCCACTAGAGAGTCTGATTTAATAGTTCCAGTGCAAATCTTGATTTTTTAACTAACTACTAGTTTAATTCTGATGAAAGTAGCCATAGATTGCTTGTTACCAAAGAAAGGAAGTGGCTTTCATTTTCCAAATTATCACTGCTCTGTGTAATTTCTTTTAAAATTTAAAATTTTTTTAAAAACTAATATATGCAAATATTGTTATCATTATTATAAATTATTTAAAACAAAACACATTTTCCTGTCCCTCATCTACATAATTTATCACTAAGAGAATCTCTTCAATTTAAATTCTCTGACCCTGTAATATCCCCAGAATGAAATGAATATGCCAGCAAATACTCCCAAGAAATCAGGAGAGATTCAAATTTTTAAAAATTTTTTTTATTAGGAGATTTTCTATTCATTTTACATACCAACCACAGATTCCCTTGTCCTCCCTTCTCCCACCCCTGAGCCTTCCTTCCCAACCCATCCCCCATTCCCATCTCCTCCAAAGCAAGGTCTCCCCTGGGGTCAGCAGAGCCTGGCACATTCAGTTGAGGCAGGTCCAAGCCCCTCCTCCCTGCACCAAGGCTGTGCAAAATGTCTCACCATAGGCACTAGGCTCCAATAGCTGGCTCATGCTCTAGGGACAGGTCCCAATCCCACTGCCTGGGGGCCCCCTAAACTGTTCAAGCTAAACAACTGTCACACTTATCCAGGGGGACTAGTCCAGTACCATGGGGGCTCCTCAGCTATTGGCCCACAGTTCATGTGTTTCCACTAGTTTGGCTAGTCGTCTCTGTACTTTTTCCAATTGTGGTCCCAATATCTCTTGCTCATAGAATCCCTTCTCTCTCTCATCAATTGGACTCCTGGAGCTCTGCCTGGATGAGAGCTTAGGGGAGCAGGAGGTTCGAGCTGGAATGGGTTCGAGCTAGGAAAGAGATACCATGATAAATGAAGACACAATGGGAATAGGGAGAAGCAGAGTGCTAGGGAGGTTCCCAGGAATCCACAAGGATGACTCCACCATAGACTACTGGCAATAGTCGACAGGGTGCCTGAGCTGGCCTACTTGATCGGATGGTTGAATACCCTAACTGACATCATAGAACCCTCATCCAGTGACTGATGGAAGCAGATGCAAAGATCCACGGCCAGGTCCCAGGTGGAGCTCCAGGAGTCTTTTTAATTCTTAATGCTCTGCCAAAATGTGTCTCCCCTACCCTTCTGGATTCCATATAGCAACATCCTAGCTATGAGATGCTTCTGGGCTCTTCCTCCCCATAGAGGCACTGGGAGGTGCCTGATTAGCTCATGAAAGAGTCACACAGGGAAGCTATACAGTGAGTTCCAGGACAGGCTCCAAAGCTACACAGAGAAATCCTGTCTCAAAAAACCAAAATAAAACAAAAAGGAAGTATAGTAAAATCCACAGGATTGAGGAGCCAATTGCTATGTCACATGAGAACGGTAAGAGATGTTTTGTATGTGTGGCCTATGGCAACTCTTTTTGGCCTCCCTTGTCCCCTTTCTTCTAGCATTCCTTCCCTGCACATTCCCACAGTGGAGGGAGACAATCAGGACCTGGTTGATCTCTGTATTCACGTCCCCTTAGGTTCCAGGGTTAGATCAGCAGAGGAGGGAAAGAACTGTTAACCTTGTACTAAGCCCCACCCACCCTTCTAATAGTTTTATGAGCAACAAAGATAGATTTAAAATGTCACATACCTGCATCTTTTTCTCTTGCTCAGAGCTTCTGAATTTCTATAATATTCTAGTTATGTTTCTATTTTTTTTTTTTGGTAAAATACCCTGGCATAAAGCAACTTAGGGGAGAGAGGGTTTATTTCAGCTCACAATTCTAGATTCCGGACAAGCATAGCAGGGAATTGAAGGTGGTAGACGCTTAAAGTAGGTGCTCACATCATGTGCACGGTCAGTACTAGACAGAAATGGATGCATGCGTGCATGTTTCCACATAGGCCACCTTCTGTGCTCTTCTCTATTGCCCGACAGGAAGCACAGGGGATGGAGCTGCCCACATTGGAGACTTCCTACTCCAACTAACCAAGTGAAGACATTCCTTCACAGATGTGCCCAGAGGCAAACCTGATGTAGCCAATCCTTCACATCAAATTGATAATTAAAGCCAGGCACTACATATATAAAGAATGTGTTCTACTAATTGATATCCATCATTTAGATTCCAGTTCATCAACCTGAAGCTTAATAGTACATTTTTCCCTTTCAGTCTTTACATGGGTCTTTCTGTTTTACAAATTCCTATTTCATGGCCTTGTAAACAGCAACAAAACTTCCCACCACTCAAGAAATATACAAATTACTTGAAGTCCTAGTGAAAAAGAACATCTGAACACAGAAACACTCTGAATTATTGGGTCAATATGCCAACTCTGTACTCACTCTCCTATAGCAATTTAAACCATGGTGCAGAATTCACTTTAGTGATATTCTGGCAACCTAAGAGATAGAGAAGCTACCCATATCATTCATATTTTATCTGTGGGATATTCTCACAAAACCAACTCCAGCATGACCAGGCCAGAGCTGTGGAGCTTTGAAAGAAGAAAAAGGATGCCAAGGCAATCCCACTCTGTTCATGCCACTTGAACACACAGAAAGGCATTTCATGTGTGTGGACTATGAGAACTTTTCTTACCCTCTTGTCCTCTTTGCTCCAGCCTTCCCTTTTCACAAAAGTCCTTCTTCTCACCCAGTCTAGAACCTTCTCTTCTCATTCTCCTTGAGCCCTCATCTCATGATCCCTTTTGTATGACATAGCTTTCAGAAAATGCCCCTGGACAATTATCCATCCCTGCAGAGATGTACACTGTGGAATGTGCATCATTTCCTTCCAGGATTGCAGTCAGCTTCATTCCTCTCCAGTTGGTTGCAAGAAAGTGAGGTAGATGCTAAGCACACAGTGTAATGTGATGTTATTTCCAACAGCTGTATGGGATAATGGCAAGACTTTTGGGAGAGTGGCAAAGGAGAGCAAGAGAAAACGGTGAGCTTCTAACTTCAGTGATTTTGTGCTTTATCACCTCAGTATCGTGGAAAGTCTCCAGAAAACTACCTCTACATAGCATCTTAGCATAATTCTCCATGGTCACAGTAAAGATTTTGTGTGTTAGCATTTTGATGCTTAGCGCTCACTTTGATGAAGCTCACGGTATTTCACCAGGCTTTTAAACCATTGTCTATTCCTATGACCTCATAGTCTGTGGGAGGAGAGGCAGGCAAAGGATCTGTGCCCTGCATCTTGGAGATAGATAGTTCATGCTGCAGTGATTTGGCATCTAGATGACGTGTGAATCCTGACTTTTCATATCATCTGCAGGCTGCCCCCAGGCCTGATGTCCCATCATGGGTACAGGTTCTGAGGGTAAAATGCACAGCCCGCATGCCAGCCCATGTAGCCCACATTATCTGTTCTGACTGGCATGAATTTAAGGAAAAAAGTCAAGAAAAAATAATCTCCTTTCTGAATATGTCCTCTCCCCAGCCTCCGAAGCAACTCACACACTAGAGAAGATTCTTCTGTGATTTGAGCATCAATCGGTTTCCCAATTGGAGGCAAAACAGTTCCACTGAGGAATATTTTTTAATATGTAATAGAATGCTTGGCTAGCCTCTCACTGTTAAGAAGGGAAAACAGACTCCAGTCCTCTTAGGTTGTGTAACTTTCAGTAGCCATTTCTTTCCTCCTCTGTGATAATAAGGAGCAAAGAAGACTATTTGGTCATGGCCAAAGACGCTGGGCCTACTTCGGACTCAGATGCTGCCTTGTCCTTCTCTGCTTAGGTCCCAAAGAACTAAATCTCCCCTGAAACATAAGAAGAGAATGAATACTGTGAATTAAATCTGCTTTTTAATTCTTTGGAAATGGGTCTGTACCTATTGACTGGCCTACGCAGTTTCTTATCTGAATTGTAAGTCTGTACATGTAATTAGACACTTTATTGGCAGAGTTTCCCTGTGATAAGATTAATTTCATAGCAAATTTGTGTTAGACAGTTATGTAACCAAATTTAAGGTGAAAATATTGGAAAGAGCAATCGTATATGTGGGCCAATGAGACAATGTTTTAAATTTAGACAAGAGTTATGATGACTATTGTTAAGACCATGGTATCTATGCAGACTCTCCCTTTGAAATAGGTTATGAATGACAGAATTTTCCATACTCATGAAACCAGGTTGCAATAGAAGATTATTTCTTATTGAGGTCATTTTGTTTTAATAAATCAAAATAGGGCATAATATCCAAAATAAAATGTAGTATGCCATATCTGTATGTGCTTTATAATATTAATATTTGGCTCAGGGTTTGGGGAATAAAGCTGTTCCCCTCTGAGATTTTTAAGGGTTCTAGTGTTTTCTGTTTTTGTTATATTTAGAGAGAAACATGATGGAGGTCTTCCCTGGGACCTTTGGTACACCAGATGAAGGAGAGTCCGTCTTAATCTGTGTCTGTCTGACACTACCCTGCCTGCCGAGACCAGAGACCACTGATTACCTTATATCCTAATCCTTCTGTGTAAGTTTTACTTGAACTGTAATTTATAATCTAACTTCTCCTCTTTGCCAGACAGCAAACAGGTTTGAAGAATATATTCTCTCTCTAGCTCTGTCTGTCTGTCTGTCTATCTATCTATCTCTATCTCTATCTCTCTGAACAAAATCATATGCAAGAATGTAACTTGAAGGGATGGATGAATCAGCAGTTAAAAGCACTGGCTGCTCTTCCAGAGGACTTGGGTTCGATTCCCAGCACCCACATGGCAGCTCACAACTGTCCTTTGACTCTAGGTCCAGAGAATCAGACATTTTCTTAGATATGCATGCAGGCAAAACACCAATATGCCTAAAGTAAATAAAATAGAATTTTAAAAAGGAAAGAATATAAGTTGAAGTTCACCTGGATAATATGGCAGTGGTGCTAGTGGTTACGTGAAGGGATTTTGAAGTCATGAGGACAGTGTAGGCTTGGCAATGGTGTGCAGAGTTGAGGGGGAACGGTTCAAAGGGCTGAGTATGGTGATACAATTATAGATGAGGATTGTGTGCTCTGTATCCTAAAAGAAAAAAGAGGAAGAGGGATTCACTCAAGTTCTTTTTATTTTTAAAAAATGAAGAGAGATGTTTAACCTGATTTAAACAAAATAAACTATATATGTGTATGTAGAAGCATTACCCGGCATCCAAAAACATACACAAATTTAAGGTTTTCATGGATGACAAGAGTAACTATAATTGATTTTTCAAAAGACTGAGAAAGAGCAGCTAGACTAGCGGGGAGAAGAAGGAAGAAACTCACGGTGATATAAGGATGCATTGACATCATATTGTGGTATGTGCATCAGCACTTCCTCTTCTACCTCCAAAAGCTTCTGGTAAAATCTGCCTGTGGTCTGGGGTCCTCAGAATTTAGTTGTAGGTTTCTACAGGAGGAAAAGGTTTAATACTGTGGTTGCCTAAAATGCTGAGAGCAGACTCAGGGCAAGACTAAAACTGAAGAAAGCACTGTGTGAATGAGGACACCCAGTAGTGGTCCATGGCCACTGCCACTGTATTGTCTGCCTGTCTGTCTACCTGACTATCTATCCATCCATATAGCTACTCATCTACCTATCATTTATCTATCTTCTAGTTGGGAAAGAATAAATAATACTATGAAAACTGAGCTAGGGTAACATGTTTCCTACCATTTAATAGCCTTTCAAAAATAAGGTTCTTACAGCATGAGCATTAACCCATCAAGCCATGATTTATTTGTGTTCAAACAGTGTTTGCAATTTCTGACTTGATTGATGGACTAGCTCTCTGAGACCATATGCTCTATATCACTCACCCAAAAATATGGACTGAGGCTGGGAAGTTTTTCTTATTATGCGCTACACCCCTCCTTTTGTCTCCTGGCTAGGGCTTCCCCTGCCTAAACATCCCGCCTCTTTCATCAACACAATATAGTCCAGGGTGCAGTTTTCCAGAGCGGTGACAAAGATTCAGTCAGAGCTATAGGCACTTCACAGGCTTAAATTTCAAAAGTTTGTATATAAATCAATTATTTTCAACTGGAGCTGCCTTTTTCCTTTGAAACTATGTTATAAATTATGTAGGCGACTTCATAAATCTTTGACCTAAACATTCTTTAAAATATATTCTCTTTACCTGGTAGGATGGATTTTTTTTCCTTCTTTTAAACTTGGTGTATATTTAACTGGACCAGAGGGACTGAGATCTTTCTATTATAATTCAACCCAGGGAAGGAGATCTTGTCTAATCAATAAACTTGGATTGGTACAATGAAAAGGCACACACTAGAAGCAGTGCAGGACCTATCCTACATAATCCATAGATAGATTAGACCATAGTGAGGCCTTTATCATGCCCCGCTGCCCTTCACTTACAACTGAATGAAGGTTATACACAAGTGCAAGATGCTGAATGGAAGCAAGGTAGCAATAGTGTGAAATGGGTAGTGGAGAGGTGGGGGAAACTCAAGGAAGAAGATGGTGGATAGTACTGGTTAGCAATTTTAATGTTCCTGTGATCAACTGATGGTCAGCAGAGCTTAAGGGATAGCAATGTACAATCTCTGCCAAAATAGTAGGAAGGTACTAAGAAAAACATAGTTAGCTCTGGAGCTTCTATACTTGGGTAAGGGGGGTCACATGGGGTTGCTCCAGACGGAGGAGTGGCACTCTGAAGAATCAACAGCAAAGGGAACCATGCACAATAGAGATCAGTAGGGATATGTAGCAGCAGCTAGAATCATGCAGTTTATACAAAAATTAACTCCAAGGAGCATTTCATTGTGTCCCACTGTGTAAACCCTCTTACCTAGGCTTCATGAGAAAATATACAGAAAGCACCCGAGGTTCTGAGTCATCTGAAATCATCTCTGACTGATGGGCTGCAGATATTTTCCAGTGAGGGCTCCAAAAACTTTAAGGTTACAAAAGTAAAAGTTGCCTATACCCGCCAGCAGTTTAATTAGCCAGCGTTAAGAAACTCGGAGACATTTGGTTATAGAATTAACCCTATAAATACAGTTCAGACACCTCCCTACAACTATCCATTAAAATGCTTGATGGCACTGATACTGTGTGGAGCCCTCCTGTAAGTGAATAACAGTTGGCAGAGTTTGAGGTACGGGGATTTGTAATTCCTGTCAAAATAGGAGAAAGCTACTGAGAAAACATACTTAGCCCTGGGGCTTCTCTGGAGCCAAGTTTCCATACTTCTTAACTCTTGAGCTTCCAAAATTTTTGGCAAAAGGAGAGGCTGAAAGGAGAAAGAGCTAACCTGGAAGCTTTGATCATATTAAATCAAAATGTGAAGAAATTGCTTCCCTTCCTTTCTTCCTTCCTACCTTTCTTTCTTTTGGTAGTTTATAAATGAGAAAAATGCTATTTTTTTTTTTCAGATAGACTAATGGTTCATGTTAAAAGGCCTCCAGATCTGCTTCGTGGTATCCTGGAAACCTCTCATATAATGGTTCTAGACCATGCTCCTGAGAAAGGTGGAAGTGAGGTACAAATCTGTGAAAACAGCTGGAAATCAGCTCTATCTGAATTCACCTGTAAAGATCAATATGCCAATAATACCCTCATCTATGAAGGATCATTTCTCATCATTCTGAAGTCAGTGTTTTCCAAGCCCCATGATTTCCCAGGAGGACAATGTCCTGCCAATGGTCATCAGCCTCTCATTATCTGAGAGCCCTTTCCCCTGGGCCAAGTCTCAGGTTACCACTAGGGCGTAAAGGAAAGCATCTCTTAAGGACCAAATAAGGGGTGCCATTGGGTTCTTTATTTCTCAGGCATGAGGCTCTCCTGAAGCTACTGTGCATGCTTTTACTAGAGGATTGGGAATAATGAGTTGAAATTACAGCACAGAAAGATTATTTAAAGTCAAATATCAATGTCATTGTCAGCCCGGTCATAGGTGTTACAGCTGGAGTCCTGGAGAGTAGAATCAAAGACAGGGTTTAGTGTGCAGGGTAGAGTGCTCTTGTGATCAAAACTGTGGAAAGGAAGATAGCAAAGTAGAAATATAGAGCTTAGAAAATAGTCCATCTTTTAAAAAAAAAAAAGGGGGGGAACCAACTTTTGTTATAGTAGCTACATGGATGAATTTAGAAGATATTATGTTAGCTGAAATAAGTCAGACAAATCAACAATTACTGCAAGTCTCATCTATATGTGGAATGCCAAAAGGTTAAATTCCTAGTAGTTCCCAGGGGCTGGGCTCACAGAACAAAAATAAGAATGTCTGCTAAGAGGACAAGCATTGGTTTTAACCTGAATATGTTCTGGAGAGATATATGCAGGATGATTATACTGCATACTTAAACTGCAGGAAGAGAGTGGATCTTACATATTCTCTAGCACACACAAAGATGAGTCTATAACATGATTGTAGGTTAATTAGTGTCACTAGGAAACCATTTCACAATGCATGCTTTCATTGCAAGATCCTGTCATATACTTTAAATACAATTAATTGCCAATAATACTTCAATCATAAAGTAATTCTTTTGATTTGGGGGAGGGTAGCAAAGAAGGGGAGTGACTAAGAACAAAATATAATAGCATACATTATGAAAATTTGGTAATGAAACACATTGCTTTGAATACTAGATTAAAAATAATTTTTAAATGATTTTTTAAAAATATAAAATTATACTTTTCCCCGATGATAATTTTCTTACTGATTCTTTACCTACACTGAAATGTTGTGTTCTCTTTGCCTACACTAAATTATGAGTAGAAACAATGGGTCTGGGGCAAACGAGAGTCTCCCTTCTCCAAAGCAAATGTAAATAATTTTGTAGCATATGTAAATATATTATTTTTCCTTCTTATAATGAATAAACAATAAATGAAATAAGTTTTCATAAACTTTTAATGATATGAGGGTTTCATACACTTGTATTTTATAATAAATGTATATCTACAATCTTTCAATAAATGATTAGATGTTTTCAATGGCTAAACCAGTCCACTTAATTCTTTTTCTTCCACATACAGAGATTTCCTCAAAACATTTTGAACTAGTGCATTATATATGTGCTTTCTGGATTCAGGAGTGATTTTAGAAATACCAGAAAGGTTTATCAATACTACATTTCACAAACAAGTTGAAGAATATGAACAGAAAATACATCAACTATTTCTGAGATTGTACCCTGTTTCAGCTACTGTGTATGTCACATGTCATTGAGTCCACATAAAACCTCAATGTAATCCCCATTATGTGGATGAGGGATTTCAAGCTCAGAGGTATTAACTTATTTCCTCAAAGCAGTAGAGATATTTAATCTGAAATTCACTAACCCACAGCAACATCGGATTTCACCCTTTCTACCATAATGCACCACAGTAACTTGTCTTTAAACAGCTGAATACTCTGGAGCCTTGGAATGATCACTTTGGCCTTTTCAACCTTTAGTATCTCATCTTTTAGTTCAATTATTTATAGCTATGTCTGCTACAAATTGTATAATGCAGTGACGCTGAGCCAGTTGATTTTATATGTATACTTGGATAGTTTATTTTGAGAAAGGAGAAAACTTGACTCTGGGTAATTTTTCATGTTATCCGGTCCTAGTTTTAGCTTCAAACCTACTTAGACATATGGTCTAAAAGTCCTGGTAACATCTCAAAATGGCTATGTTCTTTTTATAAGAAAGAAAAATGAAATTATTCAAAGTCTAGAAGGAATTTTATGTTGGTACAATAAATTGAGAGAAAATGTGAATCCATTTATTTCCTGCCTTAATTGAAAGCACACCTGCAGGTTTTATTGATTAGGCATCTTAGCAATAACTATGCTTCCTTAATTAGTTCTCTTGCAATTACATGGAGATTAATTTTCACTCTGAGTATCAAATCATAGGAATCAAATAAAAATATTTATTGAGTGTCTACTGAGTGTGAGCCACTGTGAAATGAAAATTAGGAGAAGCTAATGAGGTCATTCTGTTGTCCTCCATTAAAGAATGTTGTTGTCTTTTCCAATATTATTTCTAGGTCCCTATTGGACATAACTGTGACTATCCTCTCCTATGTAAAGAATTTTTTTCAGAGAACTTTGTTTGTCCAGATGATCATGGGTCCTTTACCCACTTGCATGGACCTCTTCTATTCTTACCTGCAAATCTTCCACTATTTGGATGCCCTTAAGATGAAGACATGGTAAAGGCATGTGCTGTTTTTCTTTCTCAAATTCTGTTACCTATTCTGGCCCTAGTTTTCTGGTTGTCATTTGAAAAATGATGTCCACATCATTCCCAGTGCAAATGCATAAAGAGTCCAGTATGAGTCCCACACTCTAGTAGAAATCATCAAACCCAAGCATAATTTTCTATAGCCTCATACACTGTGAGTGATTTAGTGATGAACATATGACTCACTGAAGCCTTTTCTGGGGTTTTACTGGGGTGATTGAGCCCTGCCTTTATGTTATAATTGCCTCTAAGTCTGGGTCTCCTGGAGGTCACTATGTAGATAAAGTCCATCATTGTGGAGAGCTAAGGAAGCCTTGAATGAGTATTAAGGAGTGGAAGAAACCCTGAGAGAATGCATGTTATTGACAAGGACCAATCCCTCATACCCATGGGAGCCTTCAAAGCCTCCCTCTGGTCAGTATCTTGATACTAGCAGTGTGTGCAAAAACTAGTCATTACAGCTTCTTCTCCCTGGGTGTTTACAACCTGAGACTATTCCCTTGTAGAGATCACCCTCAGAGACTAGCTTGCCTCTCCTTCCCAGACTACACATAACAAAGTGGTTGAGCATCTGTGTTATTGCATAGTTGGTGCCATTCCAACAGTGCAATCACAGCCTACCCAATCGCAGCTTTCCTGTACACGTGTCTTTGTTTCTGTCCTGTCCATTCCCTTGTTTCCCTGGTCAGATTTCCATAATAACACCATGCTAGGTGCAGCATATCTGTGCATGAGATTAACACAGGGCAAGTAGAGATGAGGAAGCTGAAAAGAAAACCAGAAAGTGGGCCCAAATGCTGTCATTCCAACCTTTGGACGGATCCAGCCTCTGGAGTCCTCCAATGCCTGAAGCCATGAATTACCATTCTGAAATAGTGAACACAAGCTAGACTTCAGTACTTATCATCCAACATGTGTGATGACACATTTCCCTTCCAACTACAGTGCAGGGGAGGAGGCAGCAGTTACCCTGGTTGTAATTACTGTAATTTATATAAAAGCCCTTGCCCTTGTAATTTATATAATTTCTCTCTGACAAGTTTTTATTCTTTAAGCATCTTCACTAAGGGACTCAACACATATTGAATTTGGGAAATCTTGTGTTAAGCCTTTCTAACAATTGATTATGAATTGAGCTCTGCCCACACCACCTAAAACAAGTATAGGAGGTGTGTTATAGCTTGGGATCCTAAACTGTCATAGTCTTTTGTGCTTATCATTTATGAAATAATGGCAGCTGTCAGGTAAGACTTAATACAGCAAGAATATAATTAAGGAGTTTTCACAGAGTCACGAAGGTGTTGGCTGATTCCTAGCATGTGAGCACACTTGTCTTCATTAGCCATTATTATTAATTATTGTATTTGAGGTGTGCTTCACAAGGTGACAAAAACATAAGGTTGGTCAAAAGATTCTGATGACTTTTATTCAGTTTGTCTGGTGGTGTCATTAAATCTCAGGAAGTTCTACCTTCATCATGGAGCTTGACATCGTGTGTACTAGAACATCCCAATTCTGGTTTAAATGACTTGTGATTTTTCTAGAACAGTGGCTCTGTCCTTCAGAGTCTTCATTTTTAATCACCAGTGCATAAATACCTCAGAACACAGGAACCTTGACTATTGTTGCATCTGCCTGTGCCATTATAGTTGCATGCAGTAGATCATGACTTGGTGGATTTATCACTGTGGACACAGAGGCCAGCCATAATTCTGTACTCCTTTCTCTTTGATCTTAAGCAAACTGTCTGGCTTTTCAAGATCACTTTCCAAATATGAGCACGTGAATATTTCTTTCAGGGTTGCTAGACTTCGAGTAAATATACAGTCAATACATAATAGTACAGCACGTAGTATGCCAGAGACACTCAATGAGTAGTGCATCTCTTTGATTAAGTAACAGTGTTAGAACCAAGGCCAGTATGAATGCAGCCCAGCACATTTGTAGACAACCGTGCCACATCACAACTTCAAAAGGTTAGACACGCCTAGAAGCTATTGGATTTTGCTCCAGTGTCCCTCCTGCTTGACACAACCTTATGAGACATTCCAGAACCCCCACCAGTTCATGTTTGGTTCAGACTGGAATTTTGAGTTATTTGAAACTAAAATGTCTTTTATGCAGGATGTCTTAGTTCAATGTAACTCAATGTAAAATATTTGACAAATCTGTCATCATAAAAGATTGGGAGAAAAGCAGTTAGTGGGAGTTTGAAAAAATAATGAAGAATTTGAGGGAAATCAGACAGCAAATAGGACCTTATAATCTATCACAAATTTCTAAGACTCTTTACCCAAATCAGTGTCAATTTTATCTGAGTTATGAAATACAAATGCCAATTATACCTCATTTCAGTTTGAAATATTTTAAGTCCTTAAAAGGAATTCTTCAGTGACACTATAGTTTCAGATTTGGCATGCAAGGTGACCTTGTTATGGTTATTATTATGATCTGATTTTTATCGGATGTTTAATCTGCCAGGCATTCGTGCTAAGTACTTTACACATTGATTTTGTTTACTCATACCATGATTCTTTGTATCACTTGTATCACGTAGTGCCAACATTCTGCTTTATAGGGGCGGACAACCAGAGCTCAGGAGACAAGAGCCACTTGTGTGTAGTAAATGGCAGAGAAGCATAAAACCTCTGGTTGTCCACTTCCGACTCCATAGACAGAAAGCACCAAGCCACCCACAGACGTTCAGTCAAGGCCTAAGCAGAAACTAAAAACAACCCTTGCTCCCCCTGTAATGCCCCCTGGTACCACTTCATTCTCTGTTTCATCTGGTCTCCTACTTAACAGCCATTTGACTCTCAATTGTCAGCCATTTGACAAGTTAAGGAAGGGTGAAGCTGTCACTAATTGACTTTAAAGTAAGAGAAATAATGGTTCTAGGTCTGAAAAAATATCACACTTCACCATGAAAAGAATAGCTGTCATTATTGAATGCTTTCTCCCAGTGACTAGAGTAACGTTGCCTGTAGTGGTTCTGAGATAGCATCACCCCTGTGGGAGCTGAGGCATATAAATCTGGTTACTTCAGTGAGGTCACTCTGTTAGCAACTGAAAAAAGGTCAATAGCCTCGATAAACTCCTGTCCTGAGAATGAAGCTGCTTCATCTAATCGTTATGACAACACTGCCTTAATTAACTCTTCTTCTTCTTCTTCTTCTTCTTCTTCTTCTTCTTCTTCTTCTTCTTCTTCTTCTTCTTCTTCTTCTCCTCCTCCTCCTCCTCCTCCTCCTCCTCCTCCTCCTCCTCCTCCTTCTCTCCTCCTCCTCCTCCTCCTCTCCTCCTCCTCCTCCTCCTGCTCTTTCTCAATACAGCCCTGGCTACTCTGGAACTCTCCATGTAGACCAAGCTGGCCTCAAAATTACCAAGATCTGTCTGCCTCTGCCTCTGCCTCTGCCTCTGAAGTGCTGCGATTAAAGGCATGTGCCACCACACCTGGCTGTGTCTTTAGTTTTTCCAAGAATTATTTGATTGTTGTACGCACTTGTGTCTGTGTGAGTGTTGGACATGTGTGTGGGAGTGTCTGCAGAAGCCAGAAGATGGGGTCAGATCCTATGGAGCTAGAGTTGCAGAAAGTTATAAGCCACCTGCTATGGATACTGGGAACTGAACTTGGTCCTCTGCAGGTACATGAAGCACTATTAACTGCTAAGCTATCTCTCCATCCCTGTATTCAGTTTTCATATGGGGCTTATATGTTTTTTATTCACTTAGCTTCATTAGATAAGTACTTTGAAACATCATTTATTTTTTTTTTTCTTCTTCCCATTTCTTTTCCCTTTTCCTACAAGGTATAATATAAAATAAGCCATGCAGAAAAAAGCTGAGTGGGTAGCTTCTGTGGTCTCCTCCCAAGGTGAATGGGTGCTTGAGAGCTACACAATACAATCAACCACATTTCTTCTGTCCTGCTACCTTGTGTTGACCAGCCCTCTTCTATGAAGAAATCCCATAAACCTTTCAAATCTATGATGAGTTCTTCCTTGGGCTTGTGGTTTATCAGGGTAGGCTATTTTTGTGTCTGTTTTGATACATGCTGTATTGACACAACCATCTTTGAGTGCATGAGGTTACTAAGAACCAAGTCTCAAGTGGGGGATTTTCTCTGAGTGAAAGTATGCTGGGGGCTATAATCTAGGCCATCTGGTTACTTGTTATTACAGCCTTCATCGGCAGAATTTAATGCCCCTCTTTCCAATGCACACACTGTGGGTTCAGCATTTGGAGGAGAATTTATAAGGTCCTGGTCAAAAGGTCAGTGGTAGCAGAGGAGACCGTGTAAGTGTGTGAGTAACCAAGTTCTCATCTCCCCTTCCTTCAAGAAACTCTGCCCTCTATTGAATACCTGTTCACAATAGCTTGTAGCAAAGTGTTCATCTATTAATACATTAATATAATCAGTTTTTTGCCTCACCAAGCACCCTCAGAGAAATTGGGCCACACCCCAAGTTAAAAACATGCAAGGTTCCCAGCATCAAGAAATTCACTGTTTATCCAGTTCATTTGATAGACATGTGAAAAGTTCACATGTAAAAACTTTTCTTACTAATTTATATTATTGAAATACTGTTAATAAATAGAAATTACTCTTATTTTCTGTATAAATAAATTCTTTTAATGCTCAAAATAGCACAAGAGGCCTATAATACCAACAAGGTTGACAGATTAAAAATGAGGTATATTTTCCAAAGATTTGCTTTTATTTTTATTTGTGTGTGTGTGTGTGTGTGTGTGTGTGTGTGTGTGTGTGTGTGGTATGTGTCTGTGCTCATGCATGTACTGGTCCCCGAGGAGTCCCTACAGCAGTGTTAGAAACCCTGCAACTGGAGTTACAGGCAATTGTGAGCAGCCTGATATGGGGGTGGAGAACTCAATTTAGGTCCTTGGGAAAAGCAACAAGTGCTCTTAGCCACTAAGCCATCTCTCTCCAGTCCCATAAAATGAGGCTTCCAGCCATGAATATCTCATATAGATAGCCCAAAAGATAAGTGGCAGGATCTGAATTGTACCCCAGGTCTCCAGCAGGAAAGCCCACTTTCTTTTCTCAGGATTACTATGATATCACTGTAATGTCACTTGGAATTAATATTTATGTTGTCACTTGACTTTCAACATCTTTTTATTCCAGCCCCCATATTGTACATACACAGATACTTTATGCACAAATATTGACACAGCAGTAACAAGTCTTAGGAAACTTTAGCCAGTTGGCTCAACCCCTGTTTTCCACTCTAGTACCCCTCCTCATCACTATGGCTCACCACAGCACTTCCTTGCAAGTACATAAAATGCTTCTGGAACTTCTTAGATGTTAACTCTGCTTATGATTATCTGAACAGAGATTTGAATCTGTTTTTGAAAGATTTTTATGAGATGGCCTTAATACAACTTCTCAGATGAGGCTAGTAGTAGAAAAAGGATTGTAGCCTTTAGTTTACATGAGACTGATTTCTAATTGTTTGAGGGGTTTTGTTTTTGATTTTCATACAGGATGGCCTCCTTGCAGTCCCCCTAGTGTTGGAATAACAGAGGCACCAGGCATGGCTATATCAATGTCATCCAGCAGATTTGGTCTTCTGTATGTGCAAAAGAGATTCAGAAGGAGCAAACAGATTGACAGTTGATATTCTAAACATCTTAAGGGTTCCCTTGGACCTTTGTAACTTGATCATATCTAGATAGTCATTGTAGACAGTGTTATCATTAAAACACTCTTTGCCACTGTAACAGCACAAACATATCTGAAAATAATAATGTAACATATTTAGAAACACAAAAATGTCACATACAATAAGTTACATGTGGTGTCCCATGTGCTTGATAATGCTTAGAATAATCAGGATAAAACAAGTATTTCTGTAGCCTTACATGTTTTCTGAAGTAATATGGGTAAATAGTGATTTTTTTTCTTGAAGTTAAACTAGCCATCATGATCCTGATTCAGAGATCTTTTGAGGTGGTTCATTTGAAATAAGCATTTTCAAATTGGAAAAGCTGATACAGTATAACTGTTGGATAGTGAACCAAAAACACTAGGTGATCTCAGTTGTGAAAGTAGAGGGAATGTGGAGAGCATGGTTACTGTGAATATACTGTGTGCTGCATAGGGTGGTATTTTAATTATTGCAAATGTGTTTTTTTACATATTTGTTATTATGAGTAATGTTTTCCATTCAATTTTTGGATGTGTCATTGCAGGTATGTAGGAACATGTGTTAATTTTTGGTTTTTTTTACAAAATGTTTTACAACAAGCAATCTTATTTCTATTACTTTTTCCATTTAATTTTGTCTGATTGGCAGCAATCATATAATCTGAAAAAGTAAGACATTTTGCCTTCTTTGCAGAAAAGATTTCTCTTAATGAAGGGACAGCAACACAGCACTGAACATCTTTTGTAATAGCCAACATCCTTATTTTATTCTGAGTTTTAATGACATTACTGTGAGTTTTTGCTGATGGTTGGTTTGAAATAATATCTTTTAGTCAAGAAAGTATGGGCTCCTGTCTGTGTAACTTGGGGTTTTAAGAAGTAATATGTGCTGAATTTCTTTTAGAAAAGATTTTGTGGCATCATATGGCTAAGATGCTGATAGCACAGAGTTCTGTGATTGGCCTAAGGCAGACAGGGTGGCATCTTCAAGCTGACTGTAGTTGCAGTGGATGTGCAGTTCTGTGATTGGCCTAAGGCAGACAGGGTGGCATCTTCAAGCTGACTGCAGTTGCAGTGGGCATGTCAGTGCTGAGTATAGAGTCTGATTCAGGAGGCAACTTGATGCTGATGAGAAATATGAGGACCCTAGAGGTATGGACATGAGCAGAAACCCTAAACTTGAATTCTAAGCTCGAGAGACCTAGACTTAACCAATAGAGTATATCAAGGGAGACACAAAGGGAAATATTAAATAATAAATGGGTTTGAAGAAGTTCTGTCTCCTGGTTTTCTTCATGATCCTCTGTATAGAAGTCTTGTGTGAAGATCCAGATAATCACTGGAATGTGAGCTAATGATGGTCTGGTCACTCAACCACAGCTGCTTGGAAAGAGCCCATGCAGGAGAGCAGTCCAGTAATTCCATGGGTGTGAAGTCAGAGCAGGAATAGAAAAACCTGTGTCTGACCTGTAGAAATATCAGCCTTAATGGTGCTGCCGTACATGATGGAATCAAGGAGGAACGGATTAAAGGATTGCAGGACAATGTGTGTGTGTGGGGGGGGGGGTGTGTACACACACACACACACACACACACACACACACACACATATGAAGTTAGAGAATCAATGGACATAAAATCAAGATGGAACTAGTGAAAAACAGAAAAACAAAAGATGGCAACAAAGGTAAAATCCCCTTTCCTTAAACTGACTGAGCAAAACTGGAAAGAACTGAACAGAGATGGCTGTGGCTCAGAAGAAAGGCGAAGGTTAGCCGTGCAGGTTTCCATAGGCTGTAACAACGGCAGCAACGCTGGAGCTGCCAGTTAGTGTGTTTTTCAAGGACTTGGGCAAGACAAACAAGCAACCAGCTCAAGGATGCTTTTCTTTAGAGGGTGAGTACGCGCACGCTTAGGGGAAAGAATGAAAGAGGCGTAGATGGGAGAATGAGAGGAGACGTAGAAGAGAGGAGAGAAGATTTTCAAACTAGCCAGATATAAAAGATTATTGATCGAAAAATTTAGAGATCTGAACAATAGGGAAGTTTTAGGATTGGAGATGAAGAGGCAAATGCAAGAAGGCAGATGTCGCAATTAATCTGGGAGTGAGGATGGGTATGTAAACATATGTAGAACTATGTCTAAAGTATATACATAGATACTTTGTGGGAGAGGAAAAGGAAATGGCCTTGTTTCTTTCTTTAAGAATAAGTAGGATTATTAGACCAAGACAGGAAACCAGGCATAAGAATGGAAAAAAAATTCAATAGCAACTTTAACATGAAAATTTCCAGAGGATTAATTGGAAGAAAAAAGAGAGTTTCCGAACATTAATTAGGAGCAGCTGCCTGAACGTATCAAGGGTTAGTGGATGGAGAATGCAGGGCACTCAGTGTGAGGCCATTGCCTGCTGTTCTCCAGGGCATGAGGGTTCAGGAGTTGATGACTGGCAAGGGCAATGAGATAGAAATACAAGGAGACAGAGGGCTGAGGGTCACAGTAACTCCACCATCAAAGGTAGAGTTTTATAGCCAAGCCTTGGTGGGAATTCAACAATAATCCAATGGATTATTATAGTCTGTTCAATATTGATGTCTTACATATAAATTAAAAGAAGAGACTCAGGTGTCATTTCTATGATATCTGTATACTCCCACACATAAGGAATCTGGCCTTTGATCTTCCCAGCCTCAGCAGTAGGGGCTCAGTGAGCCCTGGTTTAAATTTAAATGTATGTTTTGTGGTATTGCTGTATTTTCCCCAACCACCGAAGTAAAGTAAAAGGGAAACTGAGCTGGGAATGAAGATGTCTATGTTTTAGCTTTAGTTCTGCCCTAGAAATGTGTAATTTGGGTTTTATTGTATCATCTTTTAGGTCTCAATTCACCACAGAAAAAAGATATGGGGAGGGAAGGAGACAGAGAGAGAAGGAAGAGAAATTAGAATAGACAGATTTTCAAGATGCTTCCCCCAGCCTTAACAGTCTATAATCACAAGCATCGCATTATTTTTGTATGTGTGTGTGTCTTTGTCTATGCACAGATGTGCATGTGAGTGCAGTGCATGGGGATGCCAAAAGAGGGCATCAAACTCCCTGGAGCTGGAGTTACAGGTGGTTTTGAGTTGCTCAATGTGTGTTCTGGGGATAGAACTTGGGTCCTCTGAAGGACAGTGCATGCTCATAACTTCTGAGACATCTCTGCAGTTCCATAAAGGAGCATTGCCTGTGGTCTGTAATATTCTTTTTGGATGAGTACATGAGATCCTTTTCTTCTTCAATTTACTCCAGGAGAATTATTCAGCTTGTTTCCAAGAAGTTCATTCTTTGTTTAAATATCTGTCCCTCCTCTTCTCCTTCATAACCCTAAAAAAGGATGGAGACCAGGCTACTGACAATAGAACTTATTTTCATCACCCAAATATTCCCTATTCTCCCATGGCTCCCTATTATTAGGCTGATTCTCTCTCTCTCTCTCTGTGTGTGTGTGTGTGTGTGTGTGTGTGCTGTGTGTGCATTTTATTTTTATTATCATTTGACTCACACTGCAGTAATACTGCTAAAATATCTAATATTTTAACATTATTGTAATCTTTCTTTTTTGAGACATGGTTTTTCTACACAGTCCCAGCTGTCCTGAAACTCACTATGTAGACAAGGCTGGCTTCCAACTCAGAGATTCACCTGTCTCAGTCCCCTGAATGCTGGGATTAAAGGCATGGACCATCAAGACCTACTGTATTATTGTGAAGTTTCATATCTTTAGTTAAGTCTTCCTCCCAAATAATCATATATATACACACATATACCATAATATATGCATATGTTATACATATGTGTATACGTATGATGAATATTGAATATGAATTTCAAATTCTCAACCCTTCTTTTTTTTGTGGAGCTGAGGATCGAACCCAGGGCCTTGTGCTTGCTAGGCAAATGCTCTACCACTGAGCTAAATCCCCAACCCTCAACCCCTCTTTAACTTCTTTCCTCTCTATCTCTGGACCATTTCTCTTCCCACCCCATACAGTCTGCTTTCTACTTTCATTGTGGTTGCTTTCTCTCTCTCTCTCTCTCTCTCTCTCTCTCTCTCTCTCTCTCTCTCTCTCTCTCTCTCTCTCACACACACACACACACACACACACACACACACACACACACACACACACACACAGAGTCTTTCTGAGCTTGGCCAGCACTCTGCTTCTCCCATGATAAGCTGGCCCAGAACTGTTGTGTAGTTTTCCTACTCTGACCCAAGAATTAGCTATATTTTCCAGGAACTCTTTAAATTCCAGATCTCTGAGCCTGAAAGTGAGATTTATTTTCACATGAGTGTTGGAGGCTTGTGCCACTTTGCACATCATCATCCAGTTTATTAACGCATATCTTCTTTTCTATAACCAAGTCTGACATGTGACTGAAGAGGGCTCATCAGTTATCAGAAGGCTTAGCGTCATGCATTTAGCCAGATAGATGCCATCCGTACAGATATATGCAGTGGTCAGATAGATGCCATCCGCACAGATATATGCAATGGTCAGTATTATCCTCTTCTAGTCAGAATTCTGGTGGACAGAAATTATTTAGCACCTGTTCTGAGAAAAAGGCAAAGGACTTCTATGGTTTTGAATCTAATATAGCATAGTGTACATTTCTTAATTAGTGCTTTCTAAATATATTTTCTAGCCTATCTACCCTGAAATATGTTGTCAACATTTTTGAGCCCTGGACAGCTGGACAGAGCTAAATGTAAGCTATTATCCTCCCACGAGCCATATGCTCTGGGAATTACCCTGTTGACAGATTTATAGTCCTTTGCTGTGATCAAAAGAAGAGTAGATGTGATCCAAAGTATACCTCACATAATCCAGGCACAACAAGGCAAAGCAATAATTTATTACCTCTTCTCTGGTCTTATGAATACAAAACAGGCAGAAAGTAGATTGTCGAGCTGAAAAAATACAAATTACAGTGGTGTTTTTGAGCAAGTACATTTTACCTAAAATGCTCCTTTGTTCAATTCATATATATATATAATATTTATAGCTACTCTAGATGCATTGAGTTTGTTTATGGAACTCTAACATCTAAATACCTCAGGAAAAAGTCCTAACATTGAAAATTTTGAGAAAGGACTTTCTCTTAATAACTTTATTGTCTATGTAATGCAATGCATTCTCTTTAGTGATAATTTTCTTTACTAATGGTCAAAATCAGTAGCTTTCCTATCAATTTTCTTAATTTTAATGGACCAAATACTACTAGAATACATTAAACTGGATGCATATAAGAGCACAAACATGCTGAGGAAGAAGCTAATTCAACATCATGTTTGAGCATGGAGAATTGCTATGCCCTCTAAAATCTAGTTCATCAAAACCATTTATTTCGACAGTTCTGCTTCTGCATTATTGACAGAAACTTCAGATAACCTTATTTCCTGTATGGTCTGGATGCGTTGCACTGCTCAAATTTTACTCCACCTTATTACTTACAATGTCTGTAGCTCCTTAGAAACAAACAAGACAGAGAAAGGAGGAATGGTTGCTACTAGTAATAATGACAACAATATTATCAGATGTTAACATGTCTGTCCAATGTTTCCTTGTGCTCTGTCTTTTTTTTTAAACCCACGGAGTCCATTTAGTGATGCTTATATGTATATGCATGGAGGTATTACTATCTATTGGAACATGAGTAGCCTCTTAGGGGTTACATTTCTGACTAAAACTAATTCTCCCTCCTTCAGTAGCCACCAATGACTAATAGCCCCTCAAGCCCTTCCTCCATCCATGCTGGGCTTGACTTTGTCCCTTATAGGTCTTGTGTAAGCAGGAACAATCACTGAATTCATGTGTTCAACAGCATTGTTGTGTCTGGCAAATACTGCCTGGCTACAAGTGTACCTTTGGCTTTTACAGCCTTTCCACCCCCTTTTCTGAGATAATCCCTGAGTTCTGTGGGGATGGGGTGTGCTACAGCTGTCTCCTTTAGAGCCAAGAACCCTGTAGTCTTTGTTCTCTGCACTATGACTAGTGTTGTGAATCTCTATACTAACCATGGTCCATGGCAAAAAGATGCTTATCTAATGGGGGTTGAGAGCTGATATAAAAATAATAACTTGGAGGTCAGTTTATTACTCTGTTCAATTAACAGAATGATAGGACTAGGTTCTCCACTCAGGCTTGTGATCTAGCCAGTCATAGAGTTCTGTCTAGTTAACAGAAATAAGCATGGGCTCCATCTTGTGGAGTGGCCTTTAAATCCAATCAGAAAATAGTAAGTCATTCCTATAACATTTATGCCACTATCACACCAGTGGACATATCTTGTTAGGCCATCCATTATTATAGTTCCCAGAGTTCAGAGCTGGATAAGACTGTAGACTATTTTCTTCTCTTGGCAGCATGCATAGTACCTTCTAGCACTATAAAATCTAGCCAGAAGGGAGGGAAGCTTCAGGCTAGTTCTACCTTGATTTCTTCATATCCCATGACTCAACTCTATGGTGTCATTAGGAAACAAGTTTGACTATCAAGTTTTGAAGGACATCTAAGAAAAATGGCAATAGTCTATAATATTTGCAAGGGGTCTATGGTACACCACTGGCCAACAATTCAAAAAGAGGTAACCCATAGCTGGCACTTGACTTTTTATTTGATAGCCTATATCAAGGGGAACATTGTCCCCATTATAGGTCAATGCCATTTATTGTATAAAAACACTTCGATAGTAGTAGGTTTCCATATGGCTGGTTCAAAGGTCTCCAATGTTAATTTTCCCGCCCCACACTCTGTCCTCTACTTTATATTCTCATTTCTCCGCTATTTAGTTCTTCCTGTGTCTTTACTCCTCTTTACCCCTTCGTAATACTTATATCCTATTCCTGTAAATCTGAAATCCCCCATCCATGGCTTCTTACTAGTTTCCTACCTTGTGTGGGGGTTCCGATGTGTGATATGTGAAAACATACATATCTGAAGATTCTAACCTATCATCCACATATGGTAAGACTATTTCCAGCTCCATCTATTTACCTCAAAATCATATAATTTAATTTTTCTTTACAGTTAAATTACATGTGTGTGCTACATTTTAATGATACATTCATCATCTGATGCATATCTAGGTTGTTTCCATTTTCTAGCCATTGAGAGTAGAGCAGCAACAAACACAGATGAGCAAAGGTCTCTGCAGCTGGTACTCCTGTGAGTTTCTCTGGGATAACAAGTCAAAGAGAGGTTCTTGAGGGTGGTTGCAAACACTTAAATACTCTCACTAATAGCAGCATCAGAACATCAAGTAAGGATGGGCCAACAGACCTTCCTTAGCCACCCAAACCATCAGAGGATTTTGAGGGCAGAGAGCCTTCCCTTATTTCAGATTTCCATAATGTTCACACAGTCAGGGATGATGGTAAAGAAACTGTATACAAACACAAGGGTGGGTACAAGCAACTGCACTGGAAACCTTTGAGTGGAGAGGAGCTTAAATATATGAGCTTTAGAAAGTGATAATTCTGCTGTTATTTTCAGTTTTATCAATCAAGTTCAAAGCCAAAAGAGGGATTATGATAGAACAAATGGCAGAGCCTACAGTTGCCAAGTTCTCCTTAAGCTCTGCATTCCAGCAACACCAGTTTCAGCCAAAGACACTGTCTGATCGAAATACTAGTGTTCAAGCTTAGAGACCCAGAGATTCCTTCATCATTATTAGCTTGACTCAGTTTGCTCAGGCTGAGAAGTTTTCCTCCTCCTAGAGCCTCACCAAAAGATAACTGACTCTTTCCCTTCCAGAGATCATGATCATTTACCACAGACAGGAATATATATTGTAAAATATATCATGATGTGTACAGATATTATGAATATAACATATTCCTGTATCTTCCTATTTCAAGGAAACACTACTGAATTCAAGGAAATGAAATTGAGAGAATACATTTTTAGAAGTAAAAATGCAACCTTCTTATTCATACCATATCAACCTTTCTATTACAAAAAGGCCTTTTTGTACTCCTTCTATATCAAAGTTAAACTACTAGTTTTGTAAGTACAGTGTTGTTGTTTTTAAATATAAAGGATGAATGGTTCTTAGCTGGCTGTGGTAACACACATCTGAAATCCCAGCACTATGTAGACTGAGTCAAGAAAATTAACTTGAGTTTGAGACCAAATGGGCTACACAATAAGTAGGTTAGGCTAAACTGTAGAATGAGTCCCTCCCTATCTTCAAAATAAAAAAACCAGGACAACAAATGCGACTCTTCATGCATGTTTATGCATGTAGACCTTTTTTTTTTTTTTTTTGGTTTTTCGAGACAGGGTTTCTCTGTAGCTTTGGAGCCTGTCCTGGACTAGCGCTGTAGACCAGGCTGGCCTCGAACTCACAGAGATCCTCCTGCCTCTCCCTCCCAAGTGCTGGGATTACAGGTGTGTGCCACCACTGCCTGGCATGTAGACCTTTTTGACAATATTAAGCTTATATTCAATGTAGCAAAGACAGTGAAAAAAATTCCCATCTTTACTGATGAATTTTGCTCTGCAAAATGACAACATTGACTCTATAGCACAATGAAAATTAAGAATCTACAAAGGAAAAACTGCCTCTGGAAAGCAATCCTTGAAACCACATCAATACAGATATACTTGGCAGAAAATAATCTGTGGATAGCAATGCAACACATTGTCATGCAAGCTGACTACATAAGTTAAATTTCTTGTCAACAATGCTTAGATTAATTATATTACTTCACACATCAGGCCATATGTTATTGAGAATGGAAATGAGGAGAAGATTCTCACTCTAAAGAGACTGGCACATTACAGAATATTTCAAAGTATTTGCTAATGTGAATGTTTGCTAACTGTACTCTGGAAGGTATCCTACAAGAGTGTGCTCTTTAGTTGGATTGTAAGTATGGATGTCACAGTTAACAAGTAACTGAAGTACCCAAATGAGGCTACTTAACCTTTCTGATACCTTGTAGTCAAACTCCTGGGTACTGAGAACAGCATCCTCTTGGTATAAAGGATGTCTTTAGAGTATTTTGAGCATATCATTATCTTTCAAGTCAATGTTTAATATCTGGAATTATGTAGCTGTTGCTGTTTGGGCACAAGATGATGTGTTGTGTTAAGCCTTTTGAGCAACGCTGGTAATAACTTTCTCTTTAACTGCTTCTATCATTTTATACTGCAGGAGTTGGAGATGTAGTTGGATGTTACTGGGTTGGTTCATCTCTTTTCTCAGCTAAGAAACTCCAGAGATGGTCAAAGTGCAGAGAATATGTGTCAATGGAGTGCTCAGCCACAACAACATCTATGTTGCCCCCACCTCATTCCTATTACCCCGAACCCCAGCCAGACTTGGGGACCATTATGGAAAAGGGATGAGAATGATGTAAGAGCCAGTGGTCAGGGAGAACCATAGTGAAATGGTATGTTCTAGACATGACAGGACCACTGCTTTCATAAACTTAAAGCAGCTGTGATTGTCTGCAGTAGACCTGCTACTAAGCCAGTCAACATTCTAGTGTGGCGTATGAAGGGGTTTGTGAACTTCCATCCCTAACTTAGGAGCTCTAGACAGTTGATGGCTTCTGGGGAAGAGAGAATCAGTGTGTGTCCATGATAGGTCTGTCATGCTCCAGAGGATGGCCCTACACCAAGCTCTACAGGAGTGACATCAACTGGTCTCTCTGGTGGGTTTTTTTGTTTGTTTGTTTGTTTTTGTTTTTTCGAGACAGGGTTTCTCTGTGTAGCTTTGCGCCTTTCCTGGAGCTCACGTGGTAGCCCAGGTTGGCCTCGAACTCACGGAGATCCACCTGGCTCTGCCTCCCGAGTGCTGGGATTAAAGACGTGCGCCACCACTGCCCGGCCTCTCTGGTGGTTTTTTAAAGGCCAGAAATTCCCAGTAGGAAGATGAGAATGAATCTTAGAGGTGTTCGGGAAGATGAGAGGGGTTATGCTCAAAATACATTTTATGAAATTCTCAAAGAACTGATAAAATGTTTTTATAAAAGAACTTGGAAAGGGAAAAATTAGAGCCATACTGAAATACTTGCTCAGGCCACCCAACTTGTTATGAGCAGAGTTGTTCTCAGCCTTGTGTCTAAGCTCAAGTGTGTTAATAGTAGAGGTTCAAAGAGAACTAGACTCCTAATCTACAGGTTTTATGTTGTTGATGTTTGTTATTTTCTCCTGTTATTGTTTTGAGGCATGGGTCTTACTCTACAGCCCAAGCTGTTCTAGAACTTACTGTGTAACCCAGGACAGCTGAGTGATCCAGCATCAGCCTCTGAGTTCTACATTTCAAAACAACCACATCAATTATTGGTTTTTTTGTTTTTTTTTTTTGTTTTTTTTGTTTTTTTGTTTTTTTTTTTTTTTTGAGCTGAGGATCAAACACAAGGCCTTGCGCTTGCTAGACAAGCGCTCTACCACTGAGCTAAATCCCCAACCCTGGTTTTTTCTTTTTTTTTTTTTTTTTTTAATTTTTCTTTAAAATGAAGAAGAGATGAACATCCCTTTGTGTGTTCTGAACTGAGGCTCTGGACAGAGCAGAGGGAATGTTGCTTAAATATCATTGTGAAGGACTATCATAAGCTGCCTTGTTAGGAATATGTGCAGCTGTGAGGAATGAGGGCAAAGAAACAAGAGCCCATGAGGACCGACAATGGGTGTAGAAAACAATGACAAACAGGTCGTTTGAATGTATACACAAAGCGGGGCATTCCTCTGTGACTGGCTGTTAATGTCTGCTGTTAGCAGAAAAACATCCACTGGACAGTGACATGACCAGTAATAGCTGAGAAAATGAAAGGCTATTAAAAAGGAATAATAGCATCATACAGACAGAGAGAAGTTCAGAGAACTCATCAATGAAAGGAAAGAAAGCAACTGGCTACAAATAGCCCATTCTCAACGTAGCAGCGTATCCAGGGGGCAGAAGAATTGCCAACAAATTCTCCAACACTCGAATTCATGGTAATGGAATATGAACACATCAGCACACCAGGATAACGCACTCATCAACCAGGAGAGTAGGTGGAGGAAATCTGTGCCCTTCAGAAACACATCTTTTTAAACTTTAGGAAGCACAAGTTGAGAGATTTCTTGATGAAAAACGCCTCAAGTCCTGCTACCGCATCAGCCTTTATGGCTGGGGTTTAGAGTCGCTGAAAGCATCCAGACATCAAAGCAGAAGGTGAATGCCCCAAGTCTGATGGAGTGTCAGACACATGAGGAGAAGCAAAGGAGAGTTTTCTGTGAGTGCCAAGGGCATGCTCCCTTGGGCAAAGGGAGGACAGCTGTCGAGTTGCTCCCTGATGGGGTTAGCCTGACTTATTTTTTGCAATTGTTTCATCTTTACTGAACCATAGGATAAAAATAGCAATGTGTGTCAGGGCTTCACAATTTTTTTTAATGCTTCAAATTACATGGCTTTTAATAGACTGTGCTCACACTCACCTTATATGCTCATGTGTTTGTATCTTTTGAGCTGCTGTGTGCCAAGTTGCAGTCCCTTTCACTTTGTTCCCAGCCACCCTTCAGTTCTGTGTGATCCTACCCGGGCAGCCTCCCTCTATGCTAAGGCCTGATTTGGTCTAAAGCATCGACTCCCATCTTCTTACCTCCCTCTGCCCTTTGAACTTTCTAAGGTGTATTTATTTTTATTTTATGAGTATGAGGATTTTGCCCGCATGTATATGTGTGTATCACTGACCAAATGCACCTGATGAGGCCAGAAGAGGGTGTCAAATTTCATGGAACTGGAGTTATACACTGTTGTGAGCTACTGTGTATGTGTGTGTGTGTGTGTGTATGTGTGTGTGTGTGTATTAGGAAATAAATCTATATCTACAAGAGCAGGAAGTGCTTTTAACTACTAAACAATCTCTCCATCCCCCCTTTATGACATCTAAAAATTCATGAGTACAAAAAAAAAAGTGCACATGCTTCAAAGTCTTAAAGTCTTCCACCTTGCTCTTTGTAATTTTTACACTGAGCTCATCATGGAAAATTCTCTCCTAGCCCCTGTGATGGGTTGGAAATAAACCATAGTATTTGCCTGATTTACCAATATCTAAGATGAGCTTATATATTAGTTAAGAAAACTAGAGACAAGATTGAAGCAGAAGCCAAGATCATGTGTCTCAGTAGTGGTTGAATTATAAGCCATAATCCACTGAAACTATGTCCAGTCTTCAATAAGCTATCCATTAGTCATCTTTTATTCTCCACTCAACACAAAAGCAACCTCCCTCTCCCCGACACCCATGTGTGTCCATCTGTATGTGGGATAGGATCATAGGGTGTTCTTCTTTCCAGTTTTGCAAGGAACTCTGTTGTTTTCCAAAGGGTTATGCTAATTCTGCATGCCAGTGTTTTTTGTTCTGTCTTGTTTTTGTATTAGTTTTAACTGGGGTGAGCTGATACCTAATTGCTTTGATTTGAATTTCCCTGATGGCTAACAGCATTAAGCGTTCTTTTTCCTTTTGCCATTTGTATGCTTCTTTTAAGAATGGCTACTCAGATCATTTGCCTGTTTTTAAATTTACTTGCCTACTTTTTTGTTAAATTTTGAGTTCCTTATATATCCTGGATATTAATCTTTTTTCAGACCAATTCTTAACAAATATTTCCTGACAGTCCATTTAGTTGACTGTTTTCTAGGTGTATAGAAGCTTCTTGAGTTGATATAATCCCATTTCTCTATTCTTGACTTTGTGTTACTTCTGAGAGTATATGCAATATAAATATCATTATGGATTCTAATGTATTAAAATATTTCTTCCAGTAGCTTCATAGCTTTAGTACTAAGTGTTAAATTTTTTATCCATACCAGCATAAAAAGACACAAAGGTATTGTGGGGTATTTAGATCACACTCTGACATCCCCAAGACTGTCAAAAAGTTTACTATGAATCAGAGGGTGGAGCTAGCTATTAGCTGACCAGAATTAGAGGTTTTGGAGGACCCAGGACATATAGAGAGACACAGGAAGTAGTAGGGAAGGGCATAGAAAGATTCAAGGTCTTTTGGATGGAGGAAGGAGAGAGAAAGGAGGTCACTGATCACTTCTCCACTGCTTCTCTGATCATTCAGGTTTTAACACCGTATCTGACTCCTGAGTTTTTATTAATAATAGTACAATTTAGATAATCATCACACAAAGCCATGGAACAGATCCCACAAATATAAACCAGGCAACTACTGCCCACTGATTCTTGGCAAATGTGCCAAGAATATATTTCAGAATGAAGAGCTGGAGCTGGAGGGATGACTCAGTCAGTGCCTGATGTGAAAATAGGACTTAAGTTCAGATCTCCAGACCCATGCAAAAGCGGGGAGGGGGGTTGTTTTTCTGTAACCCTGACTACAGGGGACTGTGAGGTAGGTGAAGGGAGGACAGCCAGGTCCCTGGACTGAATTCATTGATCAGCTGACCTAGCTGAGGAATCTTGTCTCAATAAACAAGATAGGAGCTATAGAGAATGATACCTCTATTAGCTTTTGTCTCCCTCCTGATAAAAATACCCTCACAAAAGCAGGAAATATTTTGCCTTATGGTTTGAGAGGGGAGACAGTTTGTTGCGGTAAGGAAGGCAACAGCAGCTGGAGAGTGAGACTGGATCACTGCATTGCACAGAGTGAGGCTGCATCACTGCATTGCACAGAGTGAGGCTGCATCACTGCATAGCACAGAGTGAGGCTGCATCACTGCATTGCACAGAGTGAGGCTGCATCACTGCATAGCACAGAGTGAGACTGGATCACTGCATAGCACAGAGTGAGGCTGCATCACTGCATAGCACAGAGTGAGGCTGCATCACTGCATTGCACAGACAGTCGAGACGCAGAAAGAAATGGGAAGAAAGATCAGAAAACAGGGCCAGGTTACACTTTCAAGTCCATCATTAAAGGTCTGCTTCTTCCAGTGAGTCTCCATTTCCTACAGGTTCCGTAAGTTTTCCAAACAAGGTCCAAGTGTGATAGTGGAAATTGCATATTCACCTCACAGCATCTGACATCTGCTTCTGGCTTCTACATAAACACACACACACACACACACACACACACACACACACACACACACGCACACGCACACGCACACGCACACGCACATGCTCACACATGCTTGCAAGCATGCACTCACACACACACAGGAGCTGGTATGCACGCATACATGCTCTTAATTCCACATATATTTGTGCACATACCCACATTAACACATACACACAAACAAACAAAAGGAAATAGAGAACAGAGAATCTCTTTAATAAATGGTGCTGAGAAAGCTGGGTAACTATATGCAGATTGAAATTTGACCCATCTCTTCCTGCAAAAAAAAAAGTTTAAAATCAAATTAAAATGGATTGAAGGCCTGAATGAGTTTACCTTTTATTTCAATTTACTTTTTCAATAGGTACTTTTAGAAGCTGCATTTCCTATAAGGTTATGTATTGCAAAACCGATAAGTTATAAATGCATTTGACGGCAGCATCTTTGCCGTTTCTTTGGACAGTTCCTCTTTCCCAGTCCCCACAATGACCTCCTGCCTCACCGGTCCACAGCTGTGCGATCCCCTGGGGATGATCTACCCGATGATGTTCACTTTCCTAGGACAGCACCCCAGACACTAGACATGTCATTTTACTTATAAATCAGAAAAAAAAATTCCACCGTCCCCTTCTTTGACTCCTAATAGGTGATTTAAAAGTGTGGTCCCTTTAAGGTTCTAACATGTGGAGTGCATCCTCTCTAGGGACACACATCTCACTGGAGAATTTATAATGGCCTGGTATCTTGAAGAAAAGAATGTGCCCTCCAGACACTGGCAGGTGACGGCAACAGGAGAGCTCTCTCTTAGTCTACATAGGAAGGATTTGTCTGCTGCAAGGCTGCTCACGGTTGTGATCAACAGGGCTACCTCTGGCGTTCCATGTAATATGGAGATTTTTAAGTAAGGCTGCATGTACTGATTTAAACTTCATCTTCACAGAAATTTTAAAAAAAGTCAAACATGAGATTTTTTTTCTTTGATTTTCCCTAGACATAAATCAAGTTTACTTACTGTTTCTAGGTTATCCAACCATACACACACACACATGCATATATAGCTGTATATATAAAACTGAAGAGAGAAGTCTGTGGAGCACTCCAAAGAGAGCTGTCAATGTCCAATTTTGTTGCTGCCTTGGATCTTTGTTCTCTCAACAAATGTCTGGGGATGGGCACCATGGTATGCTGCTGCTCTGTATTTACGGTACTCTATCTGCTGATTTTGTTAACCAAAATCACTTCAACCATTGGAAAGCTGTCAATAGCAACTCTTAAACTTTACCCACAGTCCATTATCAATCTGAGTTTGCTTCTGCCTAAGTATACATAGTAATAAACTCCCAGGACAGGGAAGAGACTGATTCTCCTCTTGACTAGAGAGATTCTTCTTTGCAAACTTAGGAACTAGGGCACAGCTATTGAAAGAAAAGCCATGTTCTGAACTTAAAAGTGCCTTAGCTAAAGTTTCTCTGAAGTGATTTTAGCCTTTCTCACCCTGGTCCACTGAGAACTATTTGTTTTCTTCATGGATTCTTCATTGTCCAACAGATTAATTGATTCATTAATATCCAGCAAACAGCATCAAATGTCACCCACAGACCAAATACTATGCTGTATTTCAAGATATTGTGAGAATATTTGGTTTCAGTGCCTCGATTGTGAGTCGGTCTACAGAGATGACAGACCTGGGTAAGTCTGGGATTATAAGCACAATGAGGTGTTCTACGACAAAGGGGGCCGACTAGAGGGGAGTTCCTAGTCTTTGGGGATAAGTAAACATAAATCAATTAGTCAGGCATCTAGAAAAGGCAACCTGATGGAGAGAGAGCAGGAGAGAGAAGACACAGAAACAAGAGAGAGCAGACACTCTCTAGGAATGACAGTAAGGAGGGATGCTTTTGTATGCACAGATTGTAGGGCATCCCTTTACAAGGAAGGTCCAGAATGAAATTTCAGATGTGACCAAGGACCTGGTCAGGTACTGGCATATGCATACTAGGCTTAGATTTTTGTCTTGGCATTTTAAAAGAGCCTTAGAACAATTTCAAGGAAGAGAATGATGGAATCACACTTGTATATTTTATAAGTCAAGCACATGGCTTCACCACACTTTGTTCCACCTATGGGCTACTCCCCAAGCCTTAAGGTTATGTGCAGAAGTGAAAAGGTTCAGGTCTTGAAGTGCTTCTCAGCCTATAAAGCAAACAGGATCATCTTTAATTGTTCAAATTAATACCAGCATCTATGGTTCAGTCTTCTTGGAAATTTGTAAATGTTATTCAAGACCAAAGTGAAATCAAATTCCAGGGAGCAGAAATATCTTAAATCAGATATCAACTTCAGGTTTATTGAACCATTTTACATCTTATTTTTGGAATATAATTGAAGAGGACATTCTGTACTGTACACCATTTAATTTCTATTGAAATCTGGAGATGTCCTTGGCTGACTTAGCATTGTTTCCCAAAAGCAGAGAGCTAAATAACAACTTAGTTCTTTGTCAAGTGACATTGCCTTTTTGCGGAAGCATACTGCTGTGGGAAGCTTACAAAAGTTACAAGTCCGGAATTGTCTGAGTGGCAGTTTTCTCAGGTGAATATATAATAAATCTTCCTCAAAGTCTCACTGCATAAACAAATAGTTTCTGTTCTAAAAAGGGTTTGCTCTGAGGCCCAAGGAGTCAAAACAACTTTTATAGAAATGAAAATAATACTGTCAGCTATTATAAATTATTACCTGATCACAATGACAAATAAAAAGTAGTGCTTGGGCTCAAGCCACAGCATCGACTCTGGTCTATCCTTCTATCCTTCAGGTACCGGGGTTGGCTCAGGAGGCCGAATAAGCAGCATCCTAGGCAACCAATCCATGGAAATGAGAGTGTGGGAAAATCCTAGGTGCTGTCTGTGCACATAGCATAGATTCCAGATCATAGCATACAAGAATTGTGTAAATCTTCATTAGTACTCAATGGAGCAGGCAGGCAGCCTTGTGTATTTGAAGAGCTTAATAAAGTCCGAAGAACTGGGTTTGATCTGTACATTTGATCAGCTAATTTGGGGCTGTAAGTCAGACAGATATTGCCAGGAGAAGGTACATGAGATAACTTAGCACTGGAACACTCAGCTCCCATTTACCGTGGCTCCCATGTCACTATGGATAAAAGCTATCATGGTGATGAACAGGTCATATCCCATGTTTGTCCCCAACAGTAACCAATACTGATAAGGATATGATTGCAGGGGAACCTTTGTACACTTTGAAAATGCACACTAGTGTACCACTTTGGAAATCAGTACAAAGGCTCCTTAGAAACTTAAAGATAGGACTCTGACAAGACCAAACTATACTGCTTCCAGCCATGTATTCAAAAGGAACAAAGTCTGCTTAGTAGAGAAATACCCATGCTTATCAGACTACTGTTCACAATAGCCAAAACATGAAATCAGCCTTGGTGCTCAAGAGATAAATGATTAAAAAAAGTTATATACATATGGAGAGAGAGAGAGAGAGAGAGAGAGAGAGAGAGAGAGAGAACTTTTTAATCCACCATAATTAATTATGGTTTTCAAAGAAAGTGGGCAGAACTGGAGATCATGTGTTCCATTTAATAAATCAGTCCTACAGAGCAAAGGATCATGTGTTTCCCTCATTTGTAGGTACTATGTGGGGCAAAGACAGATAAGAACCTAAAAGCAGGCCTTCTAGAGATAGAGAAGAAGAAGAGAAAAGAAAGGAGAGAATAAGAAAGTAAGGAATTGGTAACAGTGCCCAAAATACTTAATCCAGGTTGGGAAATGTCAAAGTAAAACAGCTTTGGAAAGGGAACATAGGCCCCATTGGCAGCTCTCAGAGAATTCTGGTAACTTGATTGATCCATCTTAGAAAACTAAGTGTAGCCCTAGTTTGCTTTTCTGTTGCTGTGGTAAACATCATGACCCAAAGCAACTTGGGGAAGAAAGGGTTGATTTCACCTTATAGCTCACAGTCCATCATGAAGAGAAGTCAGGGCGGGAACTCAGAGAGGAAGCTGGTGGCAGGGACTGATGCAGAGGCCATGGAAAACTCTGCTTACTGGCTTGCTCCTATGGTTTGCTTAGTTTGCCTTTTTATACCACCCTGAATCACCTGCCCCGGAAAGCACTACTCATAGTGGATTGAGCCTATCTGTATCAATCATCAATTAAGAAATTGCCTCACAGGCTTGCCTACAGACCATTCTGATGTGATGTGGGCATTTTCTCAATTCTGTTTCCTTCTTCTCAGGTGACTCCAATTTGTGTCAAGCTAAAAAAAAAGAACAAACCTAATCAGTGTGGGTACTGTCTGTTGATATTTGAACATGTCTTTAAAGGTTCATCCTTCTACCCAAAGAGGCTTAGCTGATTGTTGATTTCTTCTTCCATATAATACAGACTTATTCCCTATTCTCCCTGTATGGGAGTTTTTAATGCACTATGTGGTATTTTAGTGCTCTAGTCAACTGCCATATTGATGGCTCTAATCAAGTTGGATATCATGTAGCTGAAGAGCAGCTGTACACAATCAATGGAGCTTATTACCATACATATACTTACAGTTTACTAAGTTTATTCAAATAGGCTTATCCATTTGCACTTCTTTTTGAGCAGAGGAGAAGGTGAATGCATGCAGAAGCTCATATATGGCAGAGGTGAAAATTCAAATTCAGGTTCCAAAAATCCAAGTCTTCCTTGATCTATTTATTAAAATGCTTCTAGGTAAAGCTATGTGACAAATCCCTGTGCCTTGCAAAAGGTATACATTGTGAAAGGGAAACAAAACAAAGCAAAATGAAGAAAAATCAAAATGGTTCCTTTCCATTAAGGTGGACATGATATAAATAAAGGGAGACTTTCAGCAACAGTGGGATCTTGGGTGATGTTCCAGATGTGTATGATCACCTAAAATAGATTCTGCAGTATCAATTATCATTTGTCAATGGATAACTATGATACCTATAGGTCAACCTTATGATACTGATGTATAGGAGCCTGAGAAAATTCTTCCCAGTGTCCTGGAAAAGATGCTATGTACTGCATGGGGTATCTGAGGGAAAGGAATCTATGTACACTGCGCTCTTTCATCAGTTAACTTTATTCCTCTATGACAAAATTCTATCTATATGTCCTCAGCTCTGTTCTCACATTCTGCTCCTCTCTGTGCCTAGGTTTTCTGTCCTCATAGTTTTAGTAAGTTCCTATGCTTTTGACCTGATCTTCATTCTCTCTTCCTTCATCCTCCATTTATCCTTCTTGGCTCCTTACCCTTGACCCTGATAAACTTTAGAAGAGATCTGCCTTACCCTCAATAGATAGAATCTCTTTCTTCCTCCCCTTTCTCTGGCCATGTGGTTCTGTGTCTGCCTTTTGGAATTTGGCTCCAGTCCTTACTGCACCCAGTTATGCAAAAAAGCCCCATTGTCCTCAGTCAATTGCTCTGGAACGCCACTAGGCTTGAAGGAAAGGGATGGTCCTAGCTTCATTTACACAAGAAACAAAGCTATGTATCTACAGCCTGCTTGTCTCCTAGGCTCTGTAGGGGGTGTTAGTACCTAGTGGAACAAGGTCTGAGAAGCTTAGCTGTTTGCCAAAATGGACTGGAAGTATTTGAGCACAAAAGAAATTCATATCAGAAGACAGCTGAAATATTAAAAACTGGATAACACCAAATATTTCATAATATATGGCTTGCCTCTAGAAAAATACCTTGAAATTTCTAGGTATAGTTTTACCATCCAACTGAATCTCTGTAATATATTCTTGCAGCCTGCAAGATAAGGGAATGAATATTAGTAAATATAGTAGAAATTTCCTGGAACAATCTGCATGCATTGGAAGCCCTGTTAACCCCTGTATTCCTCCTGACAATAGTGGACAGTCAAAGGCTAATTGACTACTTAATGATATAACCAAACTGAATGTCTCACCATATGTTCAGAACCATTTGGTACATTGTACTAAAAATGATATCTGTGGTTAATAAGATGGCAATTTCCACATCTTTAAAACTCTTATAAGTCAGGTTGCATTTAAAAAAAAATAAGACATTTCAACCAGTAAAAGATTTGTTTAGCTTAAAATTCTGAAGAATTTCAGTACTGCTTACAGGTTAATTTTATGACTTTCACTATTCATTGTGTATAGAAATAGGGCTATACATAAGACTACTAAAGGAGATCAAGGGTATACAAATTTGAAAAGAAGAAATCAAAGTATCATTATTTACAGATGATATTATAGTATACATAAACAACCCCCAAAATTCTTCCAGGGAACTCTTACAGCTGATAAACACTTTAGTTAAGTGGCTGGATACAAGATTAACTAAAAAAAAGTCACTAGACCTCATATACAAACAATATACAGGCTAAGAAATAAATCAGGAAAACAACACCCTTCACAATAGCCTCAAATAATACAAAATTACTTGGTGTAACTCTAACCAAGCAAGTAAAAGACATGTATGGAAAGAACTTCAAGCCTTTGAAGAAAAAATTGGAGAAGATATCAGAAGATGGAAAGATCTCCCATGCTCAGATTGGTAGGACTAATATAGTAAAAATGGCCATCTTGCCAAAAGCAATCTATAGATTCAATGCAATCCCCATTAAAATCCCAACAGAATTCCTTAGAGACATTGAAAGAACAATATTCAACTTAATATGGAAAATAAAACAAAACAAAATGCAGGATAGCTAAAGCAATCCTTTACAATAAAAGAACTTCTGGAGGTATCACCATCCCTGATTTCAAACTCTACTACAGAGATATAGTAGCAAAAACATGGTATTGGAATAAAAACAGACAGGTTTATCAATGGAATCAAACTGAAGACCCAAATGTAAGTCTAAATATCTATGGACACCTGGTTTTTGGAAAAGAAGCCAAAATGATTCAAGAAAACAAAGAAAGAATCTTCAGCAAATGGTCCTGGTATAACTGGATGTGAGCATGTAGAAGAATGCAAATAGATCCATGCCCTGGCCAGTGGGGTCTTCAACGGGGATCTAATGGGAGGGCCAGTGAATGAGAGGGACAAGAGACACAAAGAATGAGAGCAAGACAGGACATCTGATCAAGCTCCAAAATTTATTTTTCTTTCAAGGCATATATAGGTAGGCAAAGGGGGTTGTGAGCAGGAAGGGACTTAATTATGGGCTGTTCGGCCAGCAGGAAATGTTGCTCTGAGGGTTATCTATCTACCCTTGTCTAACTGCCTAATTGCTTAATTGCAGCTCATTCACCTGGTATCTGAGAAGAGGTTCTGGTATCTGTGGGAAGAGGTTCTGGTGCTATGGAGACTTAAGCAAGGCCTAGATCTAAGAAAAGAGGAGAGAAGCCCAAATATGGCAGCATGTGTGTCAAGGGTCACTTAGGCTTATGGCTCATGTCAAATCCATAACTATTGCCCTGTACAAAACTCAAGTCCAAGTGGATCAATGACCTCAACATAAATCCAGATACACTGACTCTGAAAGAAGAGAAAGTAGAGAATAGCCTTGAACATCTTGGCACAGTAGACAACTTCCTCAATAAAACCCTAGTGACATAGACACTATGATCAACAATTAATGAATGGGACCTCATAAAATTGAAAAACTTCTGTAAGACAAAGGACACAGTCAATAGGACAAAAATGGCAGCCTACAGAATGGGAAAAGACTTTCAGCAACCCCACATCTGACAGAGGGCTGATTTCAAAATATATAAAGAACTCAATAAACTAGACATCAAAAAACCAAATGATCCAATGTAAAACTTGGGCATAGATCTAAACAAAGAGTTTTTAACAGAAGAATCTCAAATGGATAAGAAACACTTAAAGAAATGTTCAGCATCTTTAACCATCAGGGAGATGCAAATTAAAACAGCTCTGAGATTCCACCTTATATCTATCAGAAAATGCAGAACAAGGGGAACACTCCTTCATTGCTGGTGGGGTGCAAACTTATACAGCCACTTTGGAAATCAATATGGCTGTTTCAATATGAAAGCAATCTACCTCAAGATCCAGCTATACAAATCTTGGGCATATATCCAAAGGATACTCAATTATACCCCAAGGATACTAACTCGACTATGTTCATAGCAGCATTATTCATAATAGCCAGAACTGGAAACAACCTAGATGTCCCTCAACCAAAGAATGGATAAAAAAAAAAAATGTGGTACATTTACACAATGGAGTATTACTTAGCTGTTAAAAACAATGACAACATGAAATTGAAAGGCAAAGGGATGGAACTAGAAAAAAAGTCATCCTGAGTGAGGTAACCCAGGCCCAGTAAAACAAACAAGGTATGTACTCACTCATAAGTGCATATTAGCTTTAAAATAAAGGATAATCATGCTACAATCCACAGACCCAGAGGAGGGCTCTCCCTGGGAAGGGGAAATAGAAGAGATTCTATGTGTGGACTGGGTGTGTGGAGATGGGAACACGAGGGATCAGGTCAGGGGATGGGGGAGAGAAAGGACTGAAAGAGACAACTGGAAAGGGGTGTCATTTCAGGATCAAGTAGAAACCTGACGCAAGAGAAACTCCCAGGATTCAACAAGGATAACCCCAGCTAAGACTCCTAGCAATAGGGGATGCATAGCCTGAACTGGCCATGTCCTGTGACCAGGCAAGACGACCAATGGAAGGACAACAACCCAGCCACATAACCTTCAACCTGCAGTCTGTCCTGCCTATGGGATACATGGCGTTAACGGTAGCATAGAGATTGTAGGAATGGCCAACCACTGACTAGTCTAGCCAGTGACCCATGCCATGAGCCCACCCTGATACTGCCTAGAGTAACAGGACCCAGAGCCTGGATTGCCCAGAGACCTAGGATGGAACCAAACAGGACTGGAGAAAAAAAAAATGTTAATGTAAGGATGCCTAATGATATTCTGCTATACTTATTGATTGGTGTCTAGCTCAAGAGTCATCAGAAAGGATTCATCCAGCAATCAATGGAAACAGATGCAGAGACCCACAGCAAACATTAGACCGAATTCCAGGAATCCTGCTGAAGGGAGGGAGGAAGGATTGTAGGAGCCCGAGTGGTCAAGGATATCATAAGAAATCCCATAAAATCAACTAACCTGGGCTCATAGGAGCTCACAGAGACTGAACTGACATCCAGGGAGCCTGCATGAGCCTGACCTAGGCCTTCTGCTTATATGTGACAGTTGTGTAGCTTGGTCTTGTGGGACTGTCTCTGACTCTTTTTGCTGGCTTTTGGGACCCTATTCCTCATACTGAGTTGCCTTGCCCAGTCTAAATACAAAGCAAGGTGTTTAGTCGTGCTGCACCTTGGCATGCCATGTTTTGTTGATGTCCATGGGAGACCTGCCCTTTTCTGAATGGAAACAACTGAGGAGGAGTGGATGCGGGGTGGGGGTAGGAGCAGAGGGGAAGTGCGGGGAGCAACTGGGAGGAGAAGAGGGAGAGGAAACTACAGTCAGGGTGGGGTGTAAAAATAAATAAATACTTATTTAAAAAAGGAAAAAGAGATATAGAGCTATAAAGTCCATCACCGGCATATTAAAATAAAAGCTAAAACAGCTTTATTTCTTAAAACCACTTAAAACCAACCAACCAACAACAAAAACCAAAACCTGGAGATGCCAGTTAGGTCTGTACTCACAGGGAACCTTAAGAATGGCTGCATTGGTTGTGCATGGAAGTTAGTCACTGTAAGACCTGAGATGCCACTGACAGCTCTCTTAATTTCTTATTAAAATAGCCTTCAAAATGTAGCCAAGAAATTTGTTTTTAAAGATTGTAATATCACTGCAACTTCAAGATAAGAGAAACTCATATGCCAAAAGTGGAAGGTCAATTAATTTCATTAGCCCCAGGGATGAGCTGAAGAAACAAGTTCTCGAGCTGCAGGACACACACACCAGTCTCTGACCCTGAACCAGCCTGGTGAACTCAGAAAGGCTGGAAAAACTTTGATTCCCTGAGTTAGAAAAACAAGCAAACATTCTCTAACTCCAGAGGATCTAGTCTGTAGCCAGAGAAAACTGGAGTCTTTCTGCCTCCACATTTACCAGGAACATGCAAAAGAGAGTATGCAGGGATAGGAGAAGCTGACCTAGTGTAGTTTAGTCCATTAAGTCTACACAGAGGCAGGATGAAGGCTAGAGATGCAGGTTAATATTTATGGTCTTCACACAAATCCACTCTCAGAAAGCTGCAGATTATAACATACCTCTTTGTTTAGTGAAGGAATTTGATAAATTAAGAAAAGACACGGGGGGCTGGAAAACGTAGCTCAACAGTTAGGAGCAATGGCTTTTCTTCCAGAGGACCTACGTTCAATTTCCAGTGCCCACATGGTGGCTCACAGCCATCTTCAGCTCCGGTTCCAGGAGATCTGATGCCATGTTCTAGTCCCCACAGGTACCAGACATGCATGTGGTACACAGACAAATGTGCAGGCAAAATATCCATATACATAAAAAATAAAATAAACCCAAGTCTTTCGCTTTGGACTTGCTGCAATCACTAACAGCGTATTCCAGACACAAAACAAGTCTCAGGAATAAAGTTTAACCAATAACAATAAATAGAAAAGACCAAATACCTAGAAAATTAAAAAGAAAAAAAAAAACAAATTTCTAAGTAAATTTTGGCTGAACGACACAAGAAAAACACTATGTTTTATCATACGATAATGAAATTTTTATTGTGCTGATAAAGTAGGAACACACACAGCTTTCAGAGGTGTCCAATCTGCCACCTGAGGCCTGCATGTGACCCAAGAGAGCCAGGAATGCTGCCCATTACAATGTTACAAGCTTACTTAAAAGATAACGAGATATTTTCTGCAATACTTTAGTAACTGGACTGTGCAGTTCTCCGGTACGAACTTTATAGATGACAATGTCAAAAAGTCAGAAACGCCTAATGTGAAGGTCTAGACTTAACTTTACAGGCTCGGGAATGTGCCATGACAACTGGAATGGATACAGAGCAGTATCCTCCTGCAGACATCCTGTCTGCAGTTTAGGCCCTTGAAGATATCTAGATAATCCTGCTGAGCAGTTCAGGTTGTGGTTCCCCACCAAAAGTCTAACCCAATGGTTTCAAATGTGGCTTCGTGCCCAATGTCTAGAACAATAGTTTCAAAAAAATCACCTTGCCGCTTCTACCCAATCCCAAGTTGCCAATTCCTGGCTTGTGGTTTTTCCCTATAAACCCCCCCTACATCTGGGCTAATGGCCACCGCCACATTTCCTTCCATCTGCCATGCCATGGCCCAGGTTAAACCTGGATAAAAGGACCCTTACGTACTTGCATCAGAAACGGGCTCCTTCGTGGTCTCTGGGGGTTTCGAGAAATGGGTATATAACACTACAAGAAGTATCTAAGTCAACAAAGGCTCCCTTTTAAGAACTGGAAAACAGAAGGTGGTGGCGCACGCCTTTAATCCCAGCACTCGGGAGGGAGAGGCAGGCGGATCTTTGTGAGTTCGAGGCTAGCCTGGGCTACAGAGTGAGTTCCAGGAAGCTACACAGAGAAACCCTGTCTCAAAAAAAAACAAAACAAAAGAACTGGAAACCAAGTAAAAAATAATAATAAAGAAAAATTAAGGAATAGCAGAGGTACAGGAGAGGAAATTACATTCTCGAGTGGCTTTCCCAAGTCAGTCAAGGGCGAGAACAATGCTTTACATGAGGACTATTTGCCTTCTTTGTTTTGCTTGGTCTTCTGTAGAGAATGAATTATTTTTATAAACATCCATCACCAACAGCAATTTTATTGAGGTGTATTTTACACACTATAAAATTCATAATTTAAATGTATGATTCAATGGTGTTTGGTAAATTCATTGAGTTGTATTATTTTCCACATAATTGTTCAGTTCATTTTTATCACCCATTGAGGGCCCTTCACATTCATTTGTAGTTAAACCCATTTCCACCTCTAGCTCTCGGCAAACTACTAGTGTAACTGCTGTGGTTATGTCTGTCTATCCTTGACCCTCTAAGTCCTTCTCTAATTGGAGCCATAGAATCTTTGGTCTTTTATGACGGGCTTTATTCCTTTAGCACAAGGCTTTCAGTGTCTTTTGTTGAAATATGCATATATTTTCATTAGTTTCTAATTGCTGAGTAATATCCTAATAGATGTATACATCACAACTTGCTTATTCATTTAAAAGTTAGTTGGTATGTAGGTAACGACACATTTCAGGAAATTATGGACATGCACCTGTAAATCTGCAGTAGACGATGCTTTTGTTTCCATCTAGTGGATATAGTTCTGGAGTTCCCAGGGTACATGGTATATTTATGTTTAATTTTTTAAAGAAGCAGTCAAACTTTTTCAGTACAGCTGGTGCCCTTTACACCCCAATTGGTGATAAATGAAAGATTTTTTCAATCATGCCACACCAATGCCAGTATTTCTTTATTTCTGCCTTTTCAACTACAGTCATTCTAGTGAAATGAAGTATTATCTCAGTGTGGCCTAGTCCTTGACTATTCAAGTTTTACTAGTATACAGCAGCACCCATTTGTTTATGCATTGCCTACTGTTGCTTTTATTTTATAATAACAGGTATAATGAAAACCATATTGTCCACAGAGCTGAAAACATTTACTCTTTGGCTTTTCACAGAAGAAGGTTGCTGATTCCTGGAAATAGAACGAGACATCTAGATCTCCCTCATCTTTCTGTTTTGTATTCGTAGCAGAAGAGTGGACAAGAGATGCACATTTGAAGGTTATACAGCAGGAACACAAGCTCATCAAACACTAAAAGCTAGCCACAAGATTATAGAATGCTTCCCCCAGCACACATCCCACCAGACAGACAGGCCTCCTGTGTAATAACTAATGGCTAAGAGCAATAGAAACCTCGGAATCTGCCTGAGAAGAGATCACTGGGAAAACTCAAAGACAACAGGAAAGAAAAAACAAAACAAAAGCAGATAACATAGGAAAAAATGAGCTATGGACACCTATAGCTTCAGCAAATGGTAAACACAGTCTAATTTGTACCCAAACAGAACTGCAAGGCATTCACTTCCTCTTTTCCATCCGTCACAGTCAGCTTTCAACAAAATTTGCCAAACAAGCTAAAAGATAAATAAATAAAACCAAGGCAACATAGAGATCATGCTCCAGAACCAGACTCACATATGGCAGGGGGTTCTGGAATTGCAGGAACGGGAATTTAAAATAGCTATGATCAATATTCTCAAAGCTGTGATGGGGAAATTGACATCAACAATGCACTGAGCACTAAGCAGACATATGGAAAATCGAAGAAAGAATCAAAAGGAAATGCTAAAAATAAAAGCATTCTGCTGTCTGATTTGGTCAGAGATGCTTCTTCTCACAGTGGGCAATCGTAACTGCAGAGACTGATCACACTGCTGATAAGACCAGGTTGCCCTTTAATGCTCAGTCATAAACGAGGTATCTATGCCACCCGCTCCTAGACCCAGAGGACATTTGCAGCAGAGAGCGCACAGAGGGCAGAAGAGGTAAAATCAGTGGTTGTCCACTTGGGGCTTGCAACTCCTTAGGGTCAAACAACTCATTCACAGAGGTCACATATCAGATATTTACACTGTGATTCATAACAGTAGCAAAATCACACTTATGAACCAGCCATGAAGATAACTTTGTGGTTGGGGGTCACCACAACATGAAGAACTATATGAAAGGGTCACAGCACTAGAAAGGTTGAGAACCACTGAGCTAAAGGATGATGTGGAGTGAGATGGAACACTTTTTAAGTATGACATGGCCATAGAACTCTTGAAATCACAAAAGCTGTGATTATTGCACAAAATTGAGCTTGTTAAAATCCCATGAAGGATGGGAGAGGTATTCACAAGGCTCCACTTCTCTAAAACTATGTAGGCAGCTAATAGTTGTTGGAGGAGGGACAGATATTTTCTTTCATAAGTTGTCCACATTCCTGTTAAACAACAAAACCCAGGAAAGTTGATGGGGAACTGGTTGTGACGAGAAAGAGGATTAGCAGGAGGGGGAAGGAGACAAGAGAGAGTTGTAGAGGAGGGATGGGTATGATGGAAATATACAATATTCATTCATAAAATATCATCATGAAACCCATTACCATGTATAATTAATATGCTAGTAAAACTGTAAAAGTACCCTAATAGTAAAGAAGGTTTTTTAATGACCCTTTAGTAGACTGGACAAAGTCCAAAGATTTGGTGAACTTGAAGATATTTAAAAAGTAGAAAGTGAAGATGAATAATGAGAATAAATAGAAAGCCCGTCCAACAGCTATATAACAGTTATATAAGACACATACAATGGAAATACCAGATGACAGGAAGAAACAAGAGAACAAAATCCCCTCTCTCAACAGCCAGTGATTGCCTGCAGCTCTACATCTAGGGGTGGGGGCCTTTGAGATTTTGCCCATTCATATTGGCATGTCAATTGATGCTGTCATTTTTCAGGTCTTATTTGGGCAATCCTATTTCTGAGATTTCCTGGGTGATGCTGTCCCATCCTATCTAGCAGAGGCTCTCTTACATCAGACATCCTGGTCCTTTTACCTTTGTACCCTTCCAGCGCCTCTTCCTTGACATTCCCTGAGCCTTAGGTGGCTGTCTGGTGGATGTATCGATTGGGGCTGGGCCACCCACCATCAGCTGTTTTCTACAATTTGACCAGTTGTGGATTTCTGTAATGGTCTCCATCTGCTGCAACAAGAACAGGGAGACCTCCACTTACCATGGGTATCAGGGATAAGTGTTTAGAATGCGGCTAGGAATTGCTAGGGGATGTCTTCCTGTATGCTGTGAATATTTGTTGTTTTCATTGGTTAATAAATAAGCTGCTTAAGCAGCTTGGAGGCAGGCGGGAAATCCAAGGAAAAAGAAAGGAAGGAGAAAGGCGAATCTAGGGTGACGCCAACACCACCAGGAGAAGCCAGATGTGGAAGTACCGATAATGCGACGGCCACGTAGCAACTTATAGATAAATAGACATGGGTTAAGTTATAAGAGCTAGCTAGCAAGAAGCCTGTCATAGGCCATACAGTTTGTAAGTAATATTAAGCCTCTGAATGACTGTTTTATAGGTGGCCACAGGACCACAGCTCTGGGCAGAACCAGAGAAAACCTTCCGGCTACAAGGAATTATGCTAGCTTAGGGAAGTGGCAGCATAAACTATGCTTTTAATATGGAAACCCAAATTAGGAATTTCTTGAAGGGAGAAATCTGACCTTACTCACTTTTTCATCTCTAGTATTTAAAAGTATTTGGTATGTAAGACCCACAAATTCTTAAGGAATACAGTAAATTCATTTCAGATGAGCTAACAAAAATCATTGTGAAATTGACAGAGAAATCTTTAATTAATTTTTTTTCATGAAGAATAAATGTATCTCTAAAATTGAAATGAATATGGCCTTACCTTAGACGAGGTTGCAGCCGTGGTGGACTAAACGAGGGATGGGTGAAGGAGAAAGGGGCAGTGTGGGAAAAGGCATCCCTCCAGAAAAGTTTTCTTTTACCTTTATTCTTTATCCTTTACTCTCAGCGGCTGTTTCAACAAGTCTGCCTGCAGAGTCCTTGATAATACAGCCTGGGGCTATGCTAAATAAAGGAACAATTATAAACTCCAATAAAGGTCTCTCTGACATGCCATGTTCTCGAAGGGCCTCAGGTGGAGAGGGAGATGGGGAACTATCCTGATTACATTTTTTTTTCTTTTTGCCCATTGTGTGCTTTAGCCATCATCCATCAGAGTAATGTCATACATAGGCTTTCCCTAAAATAACTGGGAAGTAACACTGTCTATCACTTACCCCTGTCAGCAAGGCCATTTGGAACTCACTGTCATCTTCTTCTTCTAGGTCAAAAAGAATTGCTAACATTTTTAGAGCACATGATGGATTGCATTTAGGATGCTAACAAAAGGTGACCAAAATAAAGCATAAACATTATTTTGTGTCTAAATTGGCCGGAAGAAGAATGAGGAGGCCTAGATGACATTTCTCACTCAACCTGACTTGCCATTTATTTTGAAAGAGGGGACAGAGGGCAATGAGGATAAATTCTAAGCCATCACTTAAATCATACCCAGGGGCACTTGTTATTCATATGACATTGCACCGTGCCACTTGATAAAATTTCAAATGTTCTTTCTCTCACTGTGTCTGATTCAAGGCTCCTTGCTCTCCTCTCCTCTAGGGATTGCCTACTCTTGGCCTCTACATTTCTAAAGCAGCGTGAAGTTGGCAAACATTTCACTCGTTTTGGTTTTTAAATCACAGAGAAAAAGGAAACTGGTGTTTGGTGGAATGGGTTTCCTCGCCTGTCACCCAGAGCATCTCTCAGATATAATTCCAGGTAGCTCCTGGGCTAACTGCATTCAGTGGCATCCTAGCTCAAGCTGCTCCCAATAGTTGGACTTTAACACAGCACCTCAAATGTACTTAGTTAATGTCTATGCTTTAGTGCCCACTCTCTTAGCATAGTTGTTTCTAAACTGGTGAACAAAAGGCCAGCTTAGGAGCACACTGAACTAGGTAGCAGATGGTCATAGAGTGTAGGGCTTCTAAGAATGAACTTCTGGGCATTTCCAAAAGGAATTTGGATTACAAAGAACCAATTCCTGTCTACATTTTGCTAGGAAAACCTGGATAATTATTATGTTTGATTAAGTTGCACACTGATGTCTTTTTTTTTTTTTTTTGTCATCAGTGGCTATGTCTTCAGACCATACGCCTTCACTTCTGGATTCTTCTTACTTTCTAGTATGGCATCAAATTACAGAAAAACAGCGACATGAAGGACATTCTCTGCATTGACTCTAACTGCCTTTCCCTTTATGTCTCCACCAGCTCCACACCAATTCCTCAGCTTTTAGGAGGTATCTCATGTTTCAAACCACAAATGTGTGCCATTTCCTAATGCTCCTGCTCAATGTCCACCCATGGGTGACGGATTCCAAGACCTCCAGTAGTTGTGGACCAGGTGAAAGTGCCCTGAATCAGTCAGTTCACAGAGCCTCCAGTGGGTACAATAGATGGGGCAGCATCATGCCACTGTCCCCTCTGCAAGGTTGTGCAGGGTACCAATGCTACCCCTCAGCATTGTCTCTGCCTCTCCCTGGTACTGCTTATTTCACAGTACAGTGAAGTGCTACTGCTACATTATGCCATGATTATCTCAATACACTGCCACTGACTCTGGCTTCCCTTACTTTCACTGGGTTTTTCCTTGATAGATCTTGAAAGTTGTAGTCTAAACCTATACTAGGATACTAGACAACTCTATGGACGCTTTTCTCCATCATATGCTCTTTTCATTAATCCAACAGCAAAAAGGGTCTTGGGTCTAATTGAAATAGCTGTAAATAAGAAAACTGTTAACAAATAGATGCCATCGATTTCTCTCCCTCCGTTCTATTTCCCTCCTTCTCCCTCTTTTGAGAAGAGATAACAGACAAAATCTAAAAGGATGGATATTAGAGCAAAGTGGTTAAGGAAAAAAGAACCATCTCTGTACAGCTTGGGAAAGCAAAGGAGCATGCTGCTTTCCCAGAGGAACATGTCTTTGCCTGATGCATGTTGTACATTCTCTTCGCAGAAGAGAGAGGGGCTGCTGGACCAGAACACTGACAAGATGACATAGATGGAATAAGTCTTCTAACATGTGAAAATGAAGGAGTTCCCGGAATCTGAGGATGCTGAGAATTCAAAGAGAACAGAAGGTTTTCATTAAAGTCGGTCCAGATGAACTTTCTCTGTTCACACAATGTCCAAACAGTCCCAACAACAATGTCTAACATTTCAACCTCGACCAGATGTGAGCTTGCATGCTACTTACATATTTCAATAGTTATGTACTAAACACCATGCTATTGTCATATAATTGCTATCCTCTCCATGGACCAAGACAAGTTCACAAGGACTAGGTCATCAGACCAAAAAAAAAAAAAAATCTGAAAGAGTGGTCCCAAATGGTATACAGATCTAGCCACCTAAAGCAGAGATGCTCTGAGCTTTCCCTTCATCTTTTCTGGAGATGAGTTCTCCCTAGCATTACTCCTAGACCACAATCTTGCAGAAGATTTCCTCCCGAGTGGGCTAGTTTTGCCCACTCTCGCCTAAACCATGACCAAGAGGTCATGTTCCACTGGAACCCCCTTTCCTCAGTGTCAATAAGCAGCAGGGTTGTCTCATGGGTTAGTAACTCTGGCTCATGTTTTGGAATTTTTAGGGTTCCAGGATGAGTTGACACCTACAATGTTTCCTCATTCTGGCATTCTAGTTTTATGGACCCCCAGATGAATGCATGGCAGTTGTTGATGAATCTGCTTCAAGAGATGGCATGCCTCCCAAAGCATCCCAGTTTATTTAAGAGCTGATGTATGGGACACGGCTTTTTGGACTAATTTGCTTCCCGGATAAGCATCTGTGCTTGTTTAATAGCCACTGGCTGAGTTGCTCTGAACATGATGAAAACCGTGTGAAAAGCCCAGGGACCATTTGCTCATCTCCTGAAGTTACACTGTAGGTGTTATATGGCTCATCGGGTTAGAATTTTTATCTCATGAAAATTGAGCTCAAGAATTAAGCCTTGCAATTTCCTGGCAAAGTAAATCTAAATTCTCAGTGATATGAGGTTTTTCCCAAGCTTCTTACAGCTAGAGCCTAGGTTGATAGTAAGAAAGCTGAATTTAACTTATGTTTTCAATGTTTATTGAATTCTTACCATATATAGGGCAATTAGATGTGAAAGTCATTGTAGACTATTCAGTCTGTAATTTCCACCCAAGTAGAGGGCACAGGAAGGTAGAGTAGGGAGAGTACAGGAGTAAAGAGATATGCTCAGGGTGCATACTCGGGGTCTGATGGATGTACAGTGAAGTCTGACTGTGGAGGCAGAAGTGATGTTTGCCAGGGCAGAATGAAGATGCTAACCACCCCTTTCATATCACCAAATCCATGCCACAGGGAGATGCTTTCAGCGTTGAAGTCCTTACATGTGCCTCTGGTACTGGTTTCTTCTATTCCCTTTCAATACCTCCCACCCTGAGTTACTGTGATGATTCCACATCAAAGCATTCGAGACACTTTTATACAATCGAGATGCTTAAGACTCACCATAGGCTGACTGACATAAGGTCTCCAGGGAGGAACCTGGGGGGATCCTATTTCTTAGCAAGTAGTCTTGAGAAGCTTTCCTGGGTACACAGCCAGCTAGCCCAACAACCATTCAGGCTGGCCTTGGAAACCACTGTTACAAATACCCTCAATTAAAATCTCATGCAGCCCTTTAGTGGGGCTGGATGAGTGTTCCCTAAAGTGTGCCACATATTATGTGTTTTAAAATTTGGGCCGTGTGCCCAATCTGAAAAAGAGATGTCTAAGAAAAGGGTAGTGGATGCTAAACTTGGAAGCCCCTCAAATCTATTTTGATCCCACCCATTATGTCTAGACTCTGAGTTGCCACCCTCCAATAGAACTATTTAGGATGCAGTCAGTCAGACCACTATGGAGAAGTACATGGCGCCAGAGTGGTCAGCTTCTAGGTCAGCTCTCAGCTCTTCCATAAATTCATGCAAGTATTTACTGTCAGTCAGACTGTGTGTTCTGTTTTGTTCTGTGATTTTGAACACATTCCAGGTTCAGCTACTTTCTCAGGCCAAATACTGAAAACACTCCAGCTTCTTAACCTCCAGAGTCCTAGGGTACCACGGTGGCACCATGACCATATGTACATGTCCTGGATGGTTTTTATGTCAACTTGACACATCTAGAATCATCTGAAAAGAGGAGACCTAAATTGAGAAAATGCCTCCGTAAGATCTTACTTAGTGATTGATGATGGATGGGAGAGGGCCCAGCCCATTGTGGGTGGTGCCATCCCTGGACTGGTGGTCCTGAGTTCTATAAGAAACTGAGCAAGCCAGTAAGCAGCACCCCTCCACAGCCTCTGCATTGGCTCCTGCCTTCAGGTTTCAGCCCTGTTTGAGTTCCTGTCCTGACTTCCTCCAGTGATGTAACATGATGTGAGAAGGCAAGCGGAATGAACCCTTTCCTTCCCAGGTTGCTTTGGTTATGGTGTTTCATCACAGCAATCGTAAGCGTAACCAAGACAGGATCCATCTTTGATGCTGTGGCAGCAGAGACACCATCATCATAAAGAAGGGAAGCCCAGCACTAAAGGCAGCGGTTTCTACTCCCGATGGCCACCATACATCTGTGTGACTTTGGCTGTTGTACCATGCTTCCCTACGTCAATTTCCTGGTCTAAAAGGTTAGGGAAAGAAACATTCTCAATGTCAGAACTATTTTCACAGATACATGATGGATAATCATGCTTTGGAGATTGCAGATGCCATAAATGACCCTAAATGTGACCCCCAAATAGCTTCAAAGCCATCCTTTATTGAGAATACCGTGTATTACTTTCATGCCCACTGTATCAGGCCTTCTATTAAGTCATTCTCCTTTGGTGAATCAATTGAACATCTCTAAAATCCCAAAAGAATTCTTGTTCCAGTTTAAAAGACCTTGGAAATTCCCATTCCAGATAAGACAAGAGACCTGAGAGTGAAGCAATAATCTTTTGGAGCTCATGGAACTAGAAACCGTGGTGCTAGACCTCAAGTTTTGTGACTGGGAATCCAGACTTCTTCACAGCTCAAATTCAGTTTTAAGCCTGTGCAGGGAATGATCTGGCTGGTCCAGTTCAGTGAGTAACGTGAGTGAGAACTCTGGAGACCACTGTCATCTGCCCTTCATTTCAGGCTTTCCTTCAGGGCCCTCATAAGGCTTTGCTTAACAACTCGGGCTCCTATTGAGTTTCTACCAAGTAAATGTCTTTGTCTTCTCTTAGAGCTCACTAACACTGGCCTCTTGGGGAAGAAAAATACCAATAGAGCACATCAGTATTAAAGCAAAAACAATGCTGTTTTTAACTATGTAGATAGCAGCAACAATTTCACATTTAAAATAACAGAGCAAATACAGCAGAATCCATTGTGCCATGGTGGGAGGAATTCAGGCCCCACAGATTCATGAAAATTTCACTGCATTGTCTAAAGTATTGGTTTGTCACAGCACAAGGAGTCTTAAGTTTCCATTTTTTTCTTTTATATGTAACAAAATGCCAGGTTTTTGTCATTTTTACATTAAATTATTTTTAATTTACATTAAACCATTATTCACTCTCATTTTATGAAAAATTCTTCGAAAATAAAGTCTCATTATGAAGACTCAAAATGTTAAAAAGAACCACACAAGGGTTTTATTGACTCAATTAACATTCATAAAAGATGAGGAAAGAGCTTGCGATGTCTCTGAGGTCACACAGTAGGGACTTTGGCTTGTCAAACCTCAGCTTACACTTGGCACATGGCAAATGCTTAGCACATCTGCAGACCATTCAGCCATTTCTTTGAGTAATAGAAATGCCTCATCTGGAATCTTCCCTGATGAAGGAGCCAGCCTTGTAGTGCACAGAGGCTAGGACCAGCACAAATATCATCTGATGATGTGGAGGAGGCCCAGCACAGAGCCTCAAATGTCTCTGTGGCCCATAGCATCCATGAACTTAAAGTTCTGCTCACCTTCCACCACCACCTTTGCATATCATTGAATCAGAGAATGGGGCTCAACTACTAGAATCTAGACTGGCCCACCCCTAAAATTAATGTTCTTTGCCTGCGTTTACCTGTCGAAATGCATATGTACACACAAACACAGAGGGAGAGAGAAGATAGATGATGATGGTGATGATGATGATGATGATGATGATGATGATGATGGTGATGATGATGATGATGATGATGGTGATGATGATGATGATGATGATGGTGATGATGATGATGATGATGATGATGGTGGTGGTGGTGGTGATGATGGTGATGATGATGATGATGGTGGTGGTGATGATGATGGTGATGATGATGATGGTGGTGGTGATGGTGATGATGGATGGATGGATGGACAGAGAGATAACAGACAACGTTGATTATAAGACTTCTCTAATTTCAAGTTCGGAGGTTTGTGAGATTTAGTGTGTACTTTATTTTCTGTTTTTGTGCTCTGAATTTCTCTAGTTGGTTTCAATCTAGACTTCAGTCCAGTCAATAAACTGTGTATCCTATCACTGGCTCCTGAGAGTAATTGTTTTAATGAGGGTCTGACAGACTTCTGTTGGTCCCCAGGAAGCATGGCAAGGGAATTGTGTTTATAATCGACTTTAATCCATTCTAATCTTCCACCTCAACCTCATCAAGAATTAAGTGATTGATTTTTTTTTTTTTTTTTTTGGTCTCCTGAAAGAAAATAAAGACCTCCTGAGATGAAACTTGGAAACCATCCAAAGATGAAGACAACCGAGGCCTGGCACTGTTTGGACTTGGATGTGAAACTTGTCTTGGCAATTTCTCTCCTGACAGCTCTTAGCCCATAACTGAACACTCACATGATGCCAGGGCATGTTTCACAGAATGCCCTGATCACTTCTTCACCTTGGTGACAGTCACCTGAAGACACAACTGGCAAAAAAACGGTACATGGGCAGGTTGTTGTTCTGCATTCTGCCTCCTCTAAGGGACAGCCCACACTCCACAGAGCCTAAGAGTACAGCCAATGGGTCCCAGTTCAGTGCTTCGGGTTACGGTGATACCTTTTCCTGTCCCCTCTGAAGGACAATGGCATGTGTGGTACCTTTGCAGGACATGTTGGTGCCAGCTGGGACAGCGATGTGCTGTTGGGATAAGAAGCAGCTGCATTTTAATTCTGCTGTCACTCAAACAAGGGCTCATTGGTAAACTCTCAATGAAACTGGGGCTCAAACCATGAACTGAGGAGCATAGAGAACAAGGTAGGAGCAACAAGAAAAAGCTGGCCCTCCCTGTTCCCATCTCTTGTTCCTTTCACCTTTCCTCTTAGCCCCCTCCCCCCTTTTTTTCTGCTGTCTGAGGTTCCAAGTATCTCTTTGTACTCAACAGTCAAAAAAATGTGTCCTCCCTCATCTCTTTGTGTCTGCGTCCTTCACACCCCTGCCACTGTCCCCTTGCCAAGCCATGTCCTTCTCGTCTGTACCCGAAACATCAGGTGCTGCTGGTCCCAGCAGAAGTCCCACTGTGGACTTCTCCAGTCTCAATGCTGCTCAGGAATCTTACCTATGTAGCCTTCTTGTCCCCATCCTCTCAATCACTAGTCAAGAAACTACTCCCCAGGTCCCTTCTCCTGCCACTTTTCACAAGTCACACATCAGGGACTCAAAGAAAAACTTGTAGAACTGTGTTACAAGTGCCCGTATTTCAATTTTTGGCACAATCTGTCTCCTGATCTCCCTGTCACAGAGGGAAGACTTCTGTTAGTCATCTGGTCACTTCCTCTGTGCACTGACCCAGCTGCCTCATTGCCCAGGTACTTTTCTATGTATTTTTTCTTCACTGCCTGGTAAAGTGGGGCAGTGTGTGCCCACCACACCATCTCCTATCCACTCACACATTCCAGACCTCAGAAATGCAGTTCTAACATCTCTTTAATTATCTACAGCTTTTGTTCTTCTTAACGATGATCTATATTTTTATTTTAAAATAATTTCTCTTCACTTCTGAGAAATTCATACATGCACATAATGAAATATGATTATATTCACCACTTCTCTCCTTCAAATCTCCCTATATCCACTCAATTCACCAACCTCCAAAACTTCATGTCCTTTTTAGGGGATCACCTACTAAGGCCAGTTAGTGCTGCCCCCCTAAGTGCATTGGTGTGGCATGATCCAATGGATGGAAAACTTCCCAGGGGGCTTAGCCTTTAGAAGAACAATTCTCCTCCCCCGAGCAGCCGTCCCCTGCCAATAGTTCCTCAGCAAAGAGTGAAACTGAAAGAGTGTCTCCCCCCATCTTTGCTGAAATGTTTAGATAGCTTTATCTTGTGTAGGTAACCCCAGCTGCTGTGAGTTCATGAAAATATTCTAAATATTCCGTGTCTAAAATCATATGTAAAGTATAGCATTTCACAGTATGCTTCTCCATCTTCCAGCTCTTATGTTATTTCTAAAAATGTACTTGTTTTGTTGTTTTTAATTATAGGCAAGCACATATGTCTTGTGATACGAGCAAGTGAATGCAGATGCCAACAGAGGCCAGAGATGCTGAATCCCTTGGATCTGGAATTTTAAGCAGTTATGAGCTCCCCAACATGGATTCTGGGAACTGAACCAAAGTCCTCTGCAAGAGCAGTGCAATCTCTTTAACACTGAGCCACCTCTCCAGCCCTGACCTCCTACATTCTTTCTATCTGCTGTCCCTTGATGGTCGCTTAGCCTTGGCAGCATGGGCTGGGGCTGGGCTCCCATTTATGGCTGAGCTCTCAGACTCTTCCTCTCAGCACTTCTGACCACAGTTATGTGCATTTCTGCATGGACTGTTGTCCATGGAGGGGAAAAAGCTTCTCTGACAGAGGCTGAGAGCATAGCAGAAGCAGGTTCAACTCAAGGGCCTGTGGCCTCCTCAACCATGAGCTTTTGACAATGTTTACAGGTTGTAGAGAGAGGAATGTTGGGGGTGTAAAGGAACAAGCAGGGGCGTGATAAGGGTGCATGGGGGATATCACAGGACTCAGGGAAGGGAAAACCCAAAGGAAGAATGTGTGGAAAGCCATATAGATCCATACTATCTCACAACCCAACTACAAACATATTACAGGGATAGTCAAGTCTATGTTATATGAAGGAACTGAGAGGGGACATACTGGTATTTCAAGGATTAAGCATGGATGAAACAAGGTAATAGGGTAGAGGATGGAGCAGTGGATGTAAAAACTAAGGATGTAAGCAAAAGCTTACAGAAACCCACTAGTTTAGCAAGCTAATTTCAAAATGTAACTTTAAAAAAACTAAGTGGAATTTTTCTGCATGGATGAACAGTGCTGCTCCCAGAAAGACATAGCTCATTCAGTAAAAACTGCAGCAGAAGGCCTGGGACACCGTCTTACAATTCAGTGGTCACACAGGCTCTAGAGTTCTCCAAAACAGCACAGGCTCTTCCCATTGCTCTTGATCTATGCCTTTCTCAGCACTTGTATCTTTTTTTTTCTTTTGAAATAGGATCTCAGGTAGCCTAGGCTAGCCTAGAACTCAATACATAAGACCACCTTAAATTTCTGATCCTCCTGTCTCTATCTCCTAACTTCTGGGCTTACAGGAACACACTACCACAACTGCTTTTATTCTGTGCTGGGGATCAAACCTGGGGCTTCTTGGATGTTAGACGAGCACTCTACCAACTGAGTTACACCCCCAGCCTCACTTTTATTTTAGCTAATGGAAAATATTCCTGGTCTTCGGTCTACCAGCAAACTTTGGAATGTGTTATCGAACTTATAATTATTAGAAGAAATACCAGACTATGGCCCAAGAATGATTCAAATTTAAGAGAGCATTTTATTGTTTTTATCACATTGAAGCCTTGAGCCAGAGAGTTTTTATGTCAGAAGATATCAAAGGGCCAACTTGACAACATGTCAAATTTGATATGGGAAAGAGAAATATCTCACAGCTGAGTCAAAGGGGAAGGTAGACACAGTAGCCATGTTAGAGGAGATGAGCAAGGTAACATGTTCAGAAGAACCCTTGAGTCTTTCTCAGGCAGCAGAATCAAGTCCTCACTCAGGCACACAGTAAATAATGTGTCAGGACATTCATCATTGTAGACACATTTTTGTTTCTGTAACCATTTTTCAAGGCATGTCTGGTCTCCATGAAGCCCCAAACATCACTAGCACATAAACACTGAATTGCTTAGGACACTCTGATGGCAGAAGGGCCCAATGTAATTATGTCATCTATTTACGATGTTTTATGTTGCCAACACTGCCACCCAAGGCCACTACTGGCTCCGATCAGGGCAATAAGTGACAATATGTGAAGTTGGAAGGAAATTCAACAATCAAGCCCAATACGAGACTTTGAGGCCAGTCTGAAGGAATAGATTCATTTGCCTTTATTGCTGTTTGGTTACCGGCTTTGTGAGGAAAGTTACAGCTACCTCTGAGCATTGACTCATCACTCTCTGGACCCTTACGCTAAATATTTTAAATCAGGAAAATGTGGAGACTGAGTGGAAACTTTAACAGATTCTCCCCAAAGACTCAATTGTTGAATGACCGGAGGCTGAGGAGAGAACTCAGTTGGTAAAGGCCTGCCCCCAGGAGCTTAACAACTTGAGTCTGATGCCTCAGAACTGCTGTGAATGAAAAACCTGGGCACAGCAGTAAGTGCTTGTAATCCCAGGACTAGGGAGGCAGAGACAAGAGTATCCCTAGCACTTGCTGGGTAGCCAGTCCAGCTAAACCAGGGAGCTCTGGATACAGCCAAAGACCCTGTCTAAAAAGGAGCCATTGAAGAAGGTACCTGACCTACACATGCACCCACTCACACAGGTGCACATACACAAACACACACAATCTTCAGAAGTGAATTTAATGGAAATAATGACATTATTCTTGTCTACAGTATTTCACAAAGTAATTGGGGCTCAAAGCCACTGACTTTACAGCAACGTTTTACAGTCTTACTTTAAAAAAAAAAATGTTTTTGGTTAAATTTCTATGGAGGCAAGTAATAGAGAATTTGAACTCTCAATTTATTTTTAAAGGCATGTTTTTAAAGCAATGGATTTATTAATTCAATCTTAAATTTCTTTTATGGCATCCCTGTGTCTAACTCAGTAGTTCTGTGCATAGGGTAGCAATTTACTTTAGGCTTTTATGTAAGTCCTAGCAAGATCTGCCCATTAATCCAATCACTACAGTAAGCTATGATTAATTCACTCCAGCATTGATTTTTAAGGTCAAAGAAAAAGTCTCCTTCCAGGAGGAAAAAAATGCATTAAGGGATTATAGGCTACAACTGCCAGGACAAAGATATTTACCCATATAATTTATTGTAATTTTCTGTTTTACATGGACTATCATCTCTATATTTCATGGAAATCTTACTTTTTATAACTTAATGGCAGACCAAATCATTTAGTGATGACTATTAAGCCTGTCTTGAGTCAATGAACTAGAAAGCTATTTTCATTTGTGTAATCTTTAGCCATTTACTACTTTACTAATGAGGAAATGCAAGCCTAGAAAAGTCAGATGGCCTCACTATCCAACATCATTGATTTGAAAGGAGGAATATCTAGAAACCATCTTTATCCTTTTACTCCAGTCTTTTGTTCAACGAATTTATAGACCTTGCTGTGGTGTTGTAGCTGAGGTATGGACCAGACACCGGCCCTTCATATATGTTAGTCCTTAGAATCTTCACAGCAATCTCAGGAAACAAGTATCATTGTTATCCTAATTTTATAGTCAAGAAAGTGAAGTCATGTTATGTTACTTAGCCAAGGTCATTCACTTAACAGATGAGCTGGGTTAATATTTCCAGTGAAAATGAAAAGCTCCAAACTATGTCCTATATATACCAACCATTATTTAAGAAGGTGATACTGAAGTTCTTTCTCACGTTCGCCATTCTCTACTATCTTTCTTAGAACAAATGGTAATTCACCTCATAACAGAAGTGCTGGATCATATGACAGTTTTATTTTACTTTTGAGGAATCCTTGTGGCTGTGCAAATTTACATTTGCACCAATAACATATGAGCCCTTTTCTCAGTATCCTCACTAGCATTTGTTGAGAATATATTTTTAAACAGGAAGTGAAAGGCAAGAGCCTGAGATGTTAAAAAGAACAAATGGGGGTGTGTGTGTGTTTAAGCACAGATAAAGACAAAGGACAACGAGTTAAAAGTGAGGAAGGGAAGGGTCTAGAAGAACCATGAAAAGGGACATGTTACCCACAGTCCTCTGCAACAACAGTACAGACATGCAGCCTGGAGTTTTCCTCCTTGATGTCTTGAGCCAACAGCCAGCTTTCCTCATAGTTTGGTTTTCTCATACTTACCATGGAAAAGAAGAGGCTAGGAAAGATCTATCCTCGCTTCCAGATACCTCTTGTCATGTTCCCAAGTTTCTGAAAGAAACGCCACTACAGTTTTATCACATATTGACCCTCACACACTGATAGTGGAGACCAGTACCCCACTGCCACCAACAAACAGGTCATCCAGACAAAAAACAAAACAGAGAAATACTGGAGCTAACAGACATTATAAAATAAATGGACCTAACAGATATTTACAGGACATTCCACCCAAACGCAAAAGTATGTGCCTTCTTCTCTGCACCTCATGGAACTTTTCCCTACATATTTGGACATAGAGCAAGTCTCAACAGATTTGATAAAATTGAAATAACTCCCAGTATCCTATTAGAACACCACAAATTCAAGCTAGGTATCAACAACAGAAAATTTACAAACTCATGTAAACTGAACTACTCTCTACTGACTGCAACTTGGTCAAGACAGAAATAAAGAAAAAAAAAATAAAGACTTGAAAGAATTCAATGAAAATGAATACCCAGTATACTCAAACATATGGAACCTAATGAAAGCAGTGTTGAGAGGAAAGTTCATGGCATTAAGTGCCTATAAAAAAAAATGGATTTCCTGTAATAAATTATAGTTTGGGTGGCAGTGGCACATGCCTTTTATCCCAGCATTTTGGAGGCAGAGCCAGGCTGATCTCTGTGAGTTTGAGGCCAGCCTGGTATACAGAGCAAGATCTAGGACAGGCACCAAAACTACACAGAGAAACCCTTTCTCGAAAAACCAACAACAACAACAATAATAATAATAGGAGAAATATCATACTGGCAGCTTAATGGCTCTAAAAAAAGAAGTAATCACACCTAAGAAGAGTAGATTGCAAGAAATAACCAAACTGAGGGCTAAAATCAATAAAACAGAAACAAAGAGAACAATGCAAAGAATCAATGACACAAAGAGTTAGGTTCTTTGAGAAAATCAATAGGATAGACAAACCCTTATCCAAACTAGCAAAAAGGTAGAGAAAGAATATTCAAATTAACAAAATCAGAAATGAAAAGGGAGACATAACAATAGGCACTGAGAAAATTCAGAGAATTGTTAAGGATATAATTTAAAAATCTATACTCCATCAGATTGGAAAACCTAAATGAAATGGATACTTTTCTTGGTAGGTACCATTTACCAAAGTTAAATCAAGATCAAATAAACCATTTAAATGTACCTATATCTCCTAGTGAAATAGAGGCAGTCATTGAAAGTCGAATGAAAGAAAGCCCAGGGCCAGATGGTTTTAGGTCAGAATTCTACCAGACTTTGAAAGAAGAATTAAAGCCAATACACCTCAAATTATTCCAAAAAATAGAAACAGAAAGAACCTTCTTTTTATGAAGCCATAGTTACCCAGATACCCAAACTACATAAAGACTCAACAAAGAGAGAGAATTACAGACCAATTTCCCCTCTGAACATAGATGCAAAAATACTCAGTAAAGTACTTATAAACTGAATCCAAGAACACATCAAAAAAGATCATCCACCATGACCAAGTAGGCTTCATTCAAGAAATGCAGGGATGGTTTAATATATGAAAATCTTACAGCAAGCCTATAGCGACATCAAATTAAATGGAGAGAAACTCAAAGAAATTCTGCCAAAATCAGGAACAAGACAAGTTTGTCTACTTTCTCCACATCTATTCAATATAGTACTTGGAGTTTTAGCTATAGCAATAAGACAACTGAAAGATATCAAGGGGATACACATTGGAAAGGTAGAAATTAAAGTATTGTTATTTGTGGATGTTATGATAGTATACACAAGTGAACCTAAAAATCTCACCAGGGAACTCCTACGGCTGATAAACATTTTCAGCAAAGTGGCTGGATACAAAATCAACTCCAAAAAGAAAATAAATGAGTAGCCCTTCTATATACAAATGGCAAATGGACTGAGAAAGAAATTAGTGAAACCACACCCTTCACAATAGCCTCAAATATTACAAAATATCTTAGGGTAACTCTAACTAAGCAACTGAAAGACTTGCATGATAAAAAGTTCAAGTCTTTGAAGAAGGAAATTGAAGATATCAGAAAATGGAAAGCTCTTCCATGCTTATGGATTGGTAAGATTGATACAGTAAACAATGGTCATCCTTCCAAAAGCAATCTACAGATTCAATGCAATCCTCATCAAAATTCCAACACAATTCTTTTCAGACCTTGAAAGGACAATACTTAACTACATATGAAAAAAAAAAAAAAAACAACACAGTATAACAATCCTGAAGAATAAAAGAACTTCTGGAGGTATCACCAAATCTGATTTCAAATTGTACTACAGAGCTATAGTAATAAAACAGCAGGGATTGGCATTAAAAACAGATACATTGATCAATGGAATTAAAGTGAAGACCCAGACATAAATCCAAACACATATGGATACCTGATATTTAATGAAAAAAGCTAGAAATACACACTGGGGAAAAAAGTCAACACCTTCAACAAATGGTGCTGGCCAAACTGGATGATTGCATGTAGAAGAATCTAAATAGAACCATACTTATCATCCTGCACAAAACTCAATTCCAAATGGATCAAAGACCCCAGCATAAAACCAGGCACAATGAACTTGATATAAAAGAAAGTGGGTACTAGACTTGAAACATTGGCACAGGAGATAACTTCCTAAACAGAACACCAATAATGCAGGCACTAAGATCAACAGTTTATAAATGGGACCTCATGAAACTGAAAAGCTTCTGTAAGGCAAAGGACACAGTCAACTGGACAAAGTGGCAGCCTACAGAATAGGAAAAGATTTTTACAAACTCCACACCTGACAGAGGGCTAATATCCAAAACATATAAAGAACTCAAGAAACTAGACATAAAAAAGCCAAATAATCCAATTTAAAAATTGGACACAGATATAAACAAAGAATTCTCAATAAAAGAATCTCAAATGGCTGAAAAACATGTAAAGAAATGTTTACCATCTTTAGCCACCAGGGAAATCCAAATCAAAACTACTTTGTGATTCCATCTTACACCTGTTGGAATGGCTAAGATTAATAACACAGTGACAGCTCCTACTGGGAAGGGTGTGAGGGAGGGGAACATCCTTCCATTGCTGGAGTGCAAACTTGTACAGCATCTATGGAAATCAATATGGCAATTTTGCAGAAAACTGGGAATTAATTTATCTATTGAAAGATTCAGCCATACCCAAAGACAGTTGCTCAACCATGTTCACTGCAGCTTTATTCATAATAGCCAGAAACTGGAAACTACCTAGATGTCCCTCAACTTAAGAAGGAACAAAGAAAATGTTGCATGTTTACACAATGGACTCAGCTGTTAAAAACTATGGCATCATGAAATTCACAGGCAAAGGGGTGTAACTAGAAAAAAATCCTGAGTAAGTTAAGTCAGACTGAGAAGACATAAATGCTATGACTTCACTGAGAAGTGGGTATTAGCCATTAAGTAAATGATAACCAATTGCAGTACTGAAAGGACCAGGCAGATGCCCTAACAGGCTGCTCAGTCTTCTCTCAGAGATCAGGCCTCAGTTTCAGTTTCCTGAGACCTGAGCAAGCAGTTTCTGGGAGGGCCATTGTAGTAGATAGCCATCCCAGCATTGGCCTGGAAGTTCCAACCCCCATTGAGGCTTCGGTAATGGTCATGCCCACAAGGCGGGGTGGAGGAGGAAGTGGAAGACCGAGGATTGAGAGGAGGTCCCTCTCTTGGTTCTGGGACCCTGGACGCTGGAGGTAGACCGAGCAGAGTTCTCCAGAGAACACCGCCGGACTGTGCTATACCTTTGCCAGACCCTGCAACCTACCCCTTCATTTGTAAGTTACCCCACAAAATAAACCTCCCTTTTAACTACGTGGAATGGCCTTAATAATTTCACCATAGGCCATGAACAAAAGACATAGTCCTTACAGTAGCTCCCTTTCTGGACGTACTCTGACTGCTCAAAGTTCAGACAGTTGTTTACTGTCTAGGACCCCTCACCAACTTAGAGCTACGTGCATGGGTCAATGTGAATGTGTGAGGCCGGCCAGCCTCCATGGCTGCTCAAAGACAGAGCCTGGGACTTGTCCAGGCCTGCCCCAAAATGATAACTGTAACCCCCAACCAATAAATTCAAAGGTTACACATCCTTACCCAATCATATGACGCAAAGGCTTGTACCACCCTGCTTGTGGTTTTTCCATTTAAAAACTCCTCACTCTGAGAGCTCAGGGCCATCATCCTCCACTCCCTGTGTCTGAGTGTTCGACCAAGCCCAGCCTTGCTTGTAATCAATAAACTGCTCTGTGTTTTGCATTGGATATCAGCTGTGAGGTGGTCTTGCTTGGGGGGTCTCGCAACATGGGCACAACAGTACCTAGACCCAGAGAGTTTAGATAAAGAGGAGGGGTCCAGGGAGGACATATTGATTTATTTGGGAAGGGGAAATAGAATAGATTTTAAGAGTGGAATGTGGGGCGAGGACAGGTGTGGGGTGGCGTGGGTAGATCAGCTGGGGCAGGGAGATAGGGTGGAGTGAGACAGTGTGAAGAGAGACAGCTGGAACTGGGGGCATATGGGGCAGTGTGGAAACCTAATGCAGTGGAAACGTCCTTGGATCTATGAAGGTGATCTTAATGAGGACTCCTAATAACCATGGAGGGTACTGAGTCTCAACTGGCCATCTCTTGTAGCCAGGCAAGGCTTCCAGTGGTGAGTTAGGGTTGCATTCAATTGAGTTGTTGACCAAGGGGGGTCCCATGGAAATCCTGAAACAACCCAGGCTGGTGCTAAAACAAAGACTTTATAACACAGCACCACTTCCTGCTCCCTCTGCTTCCTGAACACAGATGCCAGCCTCCTGTCCTACACCAGGCCTTCCTGGTTTATTGCCATGTTTTCCCTCCCACGACAGACTGTATCCCTCTGGAACCATCAATCCAAACAGACCTTTTCTCTCTTGTGTTGCTTCTGTCATGGTGTTTTAGCACATCAATGGGAAAAGGGACTGAAACATGCATTTGGTGTGCTTGGTGTTCAGGGAACTCCCTCGGGAGTGCTCTCAGGATTGAGGCTTTCAAGGGGATGAGTGAAGGAAGAGGAGCAGAAGAAGGAGATAATGGTCTGTGTTAATGATGTTACAGAGCCTCACTGTAGCATAGCTCAGGAGCGGGCAGACACTTTGTAGTTTCCATAAACAAAGCAAGTGTCCAGGCCTTTGTGCTTTGCCTAGCACCATCCACTTATTAACTGTGGGGTGGCTTTTTTAGGGGCGGGGGGGCATTAACTTGGAAAGGCAGATTTCTTTAGAAAAAGAAAATTCATGGAAAATAGCTGAGCCATGAGCTATATGATTTGTTAAAATAAAGGATAGGTATGATTTTCAGAATTCTTCCGATGGTCTTATTTCAACATTGTGGACCTTGTGAAATGATAATACTATACTGTTTTAGTAGATGTTTAAGAGTTTTACTGAAAATTATTCATAGTGTACCCATTTCACACCCATGACTATTCTGAGAATTGTAGACAGAGCAATACAAAGGGAAACTTATCATTCACTTCCTATCTCCCCTTTTCTTAGTAAAGGCCACACTGCTGTTACAGTGTGGACACCACTGCCAACCAACAGGCATTTTCCTAGACTGCCAAGACAAACACAAATTCTCAACAGGTCTTCTGCCTCCCTTTTAAAAAAATAGTACATTTGATGATGTTCTTAGATAATTTCATATGTGTACACAATATGCTCTGACCACTTTCTCCCCTCCCATCTTTTATCACCCTCCCATCCCTATCAACTCCCTCCTCCATCCCTATCCTTTCCCCAAGTTCATGACTTTGGTTTTGTTCTGTGACCCACAGTTTAACCAAGACCATCTGTTGGATTGGAACTATTTACTGGGGCCGGCTGAGGTACACAACTAAAGGCAATGACTCCCCCATCTCTCTGAATCGCTCAGTAGCAAATACTTCAGCAGGGAGGGTGGGGCCCCTTGGACTCCTCCTCCTCTTCCTGTGCCTGACTGTTGGAGAACCTATTCTTATAGAGTCCCAATGCATTCTGCCTCCCCTTTTACCTTTCATCCACTCAACTTGCCTACACCCACCCAATTCATCTTCTAAAATGTTTCTTTATGCTCAAACAATATTACCTGGTGCTGATGCTGGGGAGAGGGGGAGATCCGAACCTGTACTAATTCCCATGTGAAGAAGAGAAGCTGTACTCGGTGGCTTGGACTTGAAAGGTCTCTGTGCACCAAACTTGCCTCTCCATTGTTTTGGTTTCACATCCAGCTACTGTCAGGGAATAGCAGCTTAGACACGCAGTGCATCTGCCTTGAACTTCAGTGTTCCCAAGTGTCGGCTCTTCCTATTTCCTCTGCCTGGAATGACTCACCTCCCAGAATCTTCCAGGATAACTTCTGTAGAATAAGGCTAAGTTCAGATTCCAAAGTTCAGATGTTTCTGGCCATTCCCTCCCTGGACCTCTCTTTTTGTTTCTTCTGTAAATCCCGTGCTGCCTGTCCACTCAGCTGTAACTTTCACTTGGTTTGTTTGTTTCATTTTCTGATGCACATGGATGCTCTTTTCCCCCAGCAGAATGGCAAGTTTCTTGAGAACAGAGACCATGATTTTTCCATTGTATTTAAAATGACCTAGAGGTGTGTGTCTGAAAGGTGACAACAAATGTTTTTTAGTTAACTGAATCTTTGAGTGTCATGTTTTCAAACATACTGGGAAGGGCTCAAAAAAGGATAACACTTCGTTGTCTTATAATTTATGTGAACCAGTTAAAAATAAAAATCCAGTTGTATTTGAGTTAATCACTGTAGAAACCACAAAAACAAGTTTATCCCTTGTTCTCTTCCCTCGTCTCAGAGTGTCCTCTTCCAGCTGAGGGTGTTTAGACAGACTGTTTAAAACCTTTGTCCAAACACAGTCCTGGCTTACCTCTCTAGCAGAAATGAATGTGTGCTCCAGCTCCGCTTTGTAAATAATTGCATTCGCCTCTGAAGTTCAAGAAGTTCAAGGTTTCTCTTCCCGTTGTGGAACTGGCTGCTTCTGTTCCTTTTTCATATGCAGCAGGCAGGAATACAAGGCAGAAGAAATGCTGTGTGGTTTGGGATTTGGTGAGCAGAGAGGATAATAGGAAAGATTGATATGGCTTCATAAAAGAGTTATTTTTAAGTACAGAGAATGCCTGTCCCACTCCTGAAAGGGCCTTTAGAAAATATTACCAGGATAGAAAAACTGTGGAGGCCATTCCCATCACCTGGGATAGCTGTTCTGGTCTGCAGGCTGTTGCTGCCACCTGCTGCAGAAACACAGCTATGGAGGGGCTGCTGCTTGGGTCTCGCCACTTGAAGGTATCAGATACAGTTCAATTTGTATGCCATGGGTACCTGAAATTTGTCTTCCCTAGAAGTCTAGATGAAGCCCAAAAGGAAAATTAGTAAAATCCTGTCTTCAGGCCACAGAAGTTTCTAGGTATTAGAATCATGAACCAGGAGTTAAAAACAAAATGAAACAAACCAACCAACAAAAGCAGCTAGAGGAGGCAGATTTGTCCAAAAGCCACTAGTAAGTGCCTCTACTAAACCACCCCAGGGAGAGGCAGGGGTTCTCTTAAAAGTGATCCTGTTGATCTTGAAGACCACACTGTCTTTTTTTAAATGGGACATTTCTCACTCTCTTTTTAAAGTTTCTTCATTTTAATGAAATGAGAGATGTCTAAATATGCCAAGTGAGAATTCAGTAAATTAGGATTTTGATGACAGATATCGAGTGAGAGGTGACAAGTTCTTCTCCAAATATATAATCGGTCCTCATCTAACAGAGACACCGAGTCTCAGATCGGAATCTTTCTAACACATCTCCTGGTTTGTTTTATTTTGTCTCATCTTTGATTTATCAGAATTCCCAGCTATGACAAAGAAAGGTACCCTGAACAGTTACATCACTTCCTGTCCTCCCTTCAAGGATCTGAGCTCCTAATCCTCCCTGAAAAAAAATCATCATGACCATATTACTTAACATACCCACTGATACACTATGTAGTTCTTATGGTTTGGGGCTTAGCCAGATAAAGCTCTTATACCACCATCTAAAAAGACCCCTGGCCATCACAATGAGGGATTTCCCCATCTGGCCTCCAACCTATCAAGACAAGGGATGGAAAAGACACTCACTTCTCCCCTCCCCAGAAATGTGGATTTCCCTACAAGAAACTAGACAATGAATTCAGTTGGATAACTGACATTACTCCCTGTTATTCTTCAGAGTTTAATAAAATCAAGTATGTTAACCATTGTTCTTTCACCCTGGGGCAATTTTAGAAAGAAAATATATTTTAAGATTGGGCTGAAACACTATTATGAGAGGCCAAAAGCTCATGTTTGCTAAATGACTTTGTATTCTTGAAAGGAAATGTACAAAAAGCACACAGGGACTGCTCTGCATGATTTCCTTTGTTTAGATTTTAGAAGCAGCTTGACTGACAATGAGACTGAAGGAGAGAATCTTGGGATATGAAAGAGTCTTTTAGAGGTGAGACACCAGGTTTCAGAGAACAGTTTCTGCATTGTTCTTGTGAAGGTTATACTGAACCACACTACTTTCCTGTCTGCATTTCATTTCCTGGGGACTTGCCAAGCGATCAACAGCCCCAGCCCTGTGGTAGAGTTGGGGTTTTTGAGCACAAATAGGGTGGCTGGAGTTTGCTAAGCTACAGACATCAACTGACTCCGCTGATCATTACAGAAATGTTGGTGTGAGCTCTTCAGGAGACAATGGGGAGAAAATGGACATACTGTGCTGTTTACTCCATCATCCAGATACAGTTTCTCAAGGGTAAGACTTCCAGTCAATTCTGTCCTTTCAGATGGCTCCTTTGAGATGTCTCATGACTGCTGCAAGAGTCGATCACTAAAGGGCAAACTCTCAATAAGGTTGTCAGTGATGTATGTGAGAGCTATGGAAAAGATGCTAGAGTCTAGACAGGATTCCTCATGAGCACTAAAGCCAAAGGAGGAATGGAGGTTTGTGCCATTGCTCTGGCCTCTCCTAGCCATTTTTCCTCCTCAAAGAGTCTTGAGTAACTGAAAAATTGTGGGTCTTGGGAAGGAAATGCTCCTGGACTATCATAAAGACAACACCAGAAAACTAAAAACATCTGCAGTTCTGTCCATGGTCAGAAAGTCTTGCTCAGCTTTTAATCTTGTCCCAAGCATTTTTTTCTCTTCAAATTAACAAGTATTTCTCCTCTCTGATACCAATGTTGTTAGTGGATGGAGGAATGTTGTCTTAGTCACATACAAGGAGTACCTTAGAAAGCCAAATGGAATCCTTATGAACCAGAACCTAAAAGGCCTATTTCAAAATCGAAGGATGAAAACTTCGTTCTGAATACCACAGTAAAGACTGTTATTGAAAGCCTGAGTGTCTTAAGAATTAACTGTGTATGGCTCTGAAAATTGTAAGAGTTTTTGAATCAGAGACACTGGAATTGGTGATCTAGATAGGCTCAGAGGCATGGTATCGAAGGATCCCTCCCAGAGAGTTACACTCAGATATGCAGACCTCTGCCTACCCAAACTTTGTGCATTGACAAATGCACAATAATTCCTATCCATCGAGTGCCTTTGAGGTCTTGTTTCTCATCAGCAGCTTGTCATCTTTTTATCCTTTCCTTTGTGAGCTCTGGGGGATTTGTCACGATAATGTATAACTTCTGTATTGGGAAATTCCGAAATGGAGACCAGCATTGCTGATGACATATCAAAGGCTAGATGCTGAACACATTTTTAGTGGTCTATACCATGCAGTCAGGTTGCTGATGGGAGATAGAATCTTCTTTTGTGTCGAGAATTTCATGAGCTGGGTAGAGACGATGCCCTAGGTAGGGTACCTCTCCCTGAGGTATCTCCTCTTTTCTCCTTGGGAGACTTAACTATGTGGAGATGAAGCTCCCTCCATCCTCAGAGAGAATGTCAAGGCTCTTACTCTACTCAGCCAGGCTGAATGTAGGAGGCAGTTTGGAGTTACGAAGTTAATGTTAAAGGAAAAATACAGATGTGACTTATTGCAAAGAGAATTCATGTCCCTTAAGGGAGTGGTCTCTAAATGATCTCTACTTCATTTCTCGGTGCTTTGGTTTCCTTTTTGATAAGGTAGCCTAACAATATCACTCTTCGGAAGCAAGAAGATGAAAATGTTATCATATATAAAAAGCCTCTTGTAAACACACAGTATTTTGAGAGAAAAGTAACTTTATTATAAAGAACTTACAAATAAAGTTTTTAAAAAAACTATTATACTTAGACTAATTATTACAGATGTTGACCCAGAAAGGTCAACTATATGTATGTGTATTAACAGTTTCATGCCAAGTTTGCCAGGACACTTAATTAGGTTTAATTTACGTGGTTCAACAATTAAGAGCACTTTCTGCTATTATAGAGGACCTAAGTTTCATTCCTAGTATGTATGTCTGGCAACTGACAACCAGCTGTAATTCAAGTTCTAGAAGGATCTACAGGTATCTGCACTCACATTTGCATACAGACACATACTCATGCATATAATTAAAAAATAATAAAAATAATAAATCTTCCAAAATGTTCAATTTTATTCACAGTCAGAGACCTTCAGTTACTTTTTGGGTAGATGAAAAGGTAGGAATATGCAGGTGTCTATAGTTCCTCTGTTCATCGTAAATCACAAAGGGCCTCCCACACCTAGGGCAGCCAGGAAGAAATCTCAGTTGCTCTCTCCTATCACTGAACTTAACAAGGTTTTTAAGAGTCACTCTATACTCTGAATGCTTACTAAAAATTATTTTTAAAGACTGCACACACACACACACACACACACACACACACACACACACACACACACTGACCTAAAGGAGAACTCCAAGTGAATTATGCAAACTGATTACTCACATCCTTCCTTTTCAGGAGTATGGGAAGAAATATTCAACGCAGGAGAAGACATATATGCTCCACCCAATTCTGATGTCAACTTGACCTGCCAAACAAAGAAGAATAACTTCTTGGTACAGATGCAGTGGTCCAAGGTTACTGATAAAATTGACCCAATTGCTGTTTATCATCCCCATTATGGCTTATACTGTTTCCTGGGCCATGCTTGTGAGTCACAGGTGACTTTCATAGAAACTGCAAAGAACGTAACAAAATGGACTCTGTACTTAAGGAATATCTCTACCACCTTCAGTGGAAAGTATGAGTGCAGCTTTACTCTGTACCCGGAAGGTATCCAGACTCGAGTCTACAACCTCATTGTGGCACCTTGTGAGTATAATCTGCACACAAAAGGATGCCTCTGAGTTCATGTGGCTTTCACTCATTTAGCAAATACACAAAGACAACAACCGTATTCTAGACTTGGTGTTGAACATACAAAGACTTAGCAGAAAGAAGTAAGGTTTGATAAGGGAAGTAGCAAGCAATCAAGCAATGCCACAGATAAGTGTGAGGTTGCAACAGTGGTGAGTGTTAACAAGAAGTACAGCAGGTAAAAGAGAGCATGGCAGGATCCAGGGAAATGGCTGCCAGGAAAGGAATACATAAATTGAAATCTAAGGAATGAGGAGTTCTTAATGCAATTTAGAAGAAGTGGGGGTGGGGGCAGCCATGGGAAATGTTTTGCAAGGTTTAAGGAAATGGGAATATGCAAGTGGGACTACAGTGCGTAGATTCATAGGCAAGGCTAGAGACACAGTGAGAACCAGATCATGCCAGACTTTGTTGGCTGTCTTCAAAGCTATGACCTTTATATGAGAATCATAAAAAGAAATGGAATTTTTCCAGCAAGAGGTTCGAATGACATTTGTAGTCTGATTGTATTCATGTTATAAAAACAAAAAGACCCTGGCTTCAGTATGAAAATAATTTTAAAGTGGACAAAGAAGAGATGATGGGACTACATTAGAAGACCATTTGCAGCTATTGAGAAGAGATACAGTGGTAGTCTGGTAGATATGGGAGGGAAGTCATGCATTTTACATACTGAGTATAAAACATACATGACTTGATCATAGAGTGGATGTAAGACAAGGACATCTGGATGAAGAAGGAAGAAACTTTGAGGGTGACATTGGACTGCTGATTTGCACACCTGCATGCATGGTGGTGCCAGTTGCTGGGATAAAAGATAAAGGAAGTAGAGTGGCTTTGTGAGTGAACTTACAAAAGTGAACGGGGATGTTTATTAGAGATAAATGGGCCACAGAGGCTCCTGACCATGTAGCATTCAGACTGGACAGGCTCGCAGGGCCTGCCCTGGTGATGGAGCCCTCAATTGAGGCTCTAGGTTCATTCCAGCTAGAGATGAATTTGACTTGGGGCCTGTCTTGTAAGTTCTCTGAGTCTGTTTTGGACATTATCATGATAATACCTGCCCTGCACCACCTGGTTCTAAGGTAAAATGATTCCCATTTCCACTAATGGAAACAGATAAAAATAAAAACCAGCAAATGGAAAGTGCGCCGGAAACTGAATGTTTTAAACTCAAGGGGTAAATAGCCTGGTAACCGGAGAAAAGAACAACAAAAGCTATCTCAAGACAGCCTTGCTGAAGGAGGCATGCGGCTGCCCTGATACACACCAGGTATGGGTTTCTCGGCTCCTCTCCATGTCTAACTCTTGCTGCTCCTAAACGATGATGTTTGGATAATCTCTGTGTGAAGTAGGGGTCCATCAGTGGAATGAAATACAACTTCCAGTCGGTTGACAGTGGGACAGGCAGAGTGTGGTAATACAGTGAGACAAAAGCTAAGAGCAACACTTAGCTGTGGGTTTCTTGGATTCTGGTGGACAGCAGTGCACTGGATGTGCACTTACTATAGACATCACCATTCCCACTGTGCAGTCGTTTCAGGCTTCTAGGCTTTGGGTTTCTGACCGAACAAATGTAGATGTTTATAGTTCTTCCTTCATGGGTACCATGATCTTGATAATTCAATAAGGCAATCTGTGTAAAGTACTTACTATAGTTCCTACTAAAAGGTAGGAGTCGGGCTACAGAGATGGCTCAGCAGTTAAGAGTACTTGTTGCTCTTACAGAGGACCTAGGTTCAGTTCCCAGCATCCCCAGGATACGGGAGATCTGATGCCATCTGACCTCCTCAGGCAACAGGCACACATATGTACATGAAGGCAAAATATTCATATAATATAAATAAAACAAATAAATATTAAAATAAAATATAGGAGTATTGAAAATAGCTAGTGTTGATAGTAGTAATAATAATACAGGGAGGGACTTTATTTCTCAATTCTTATTTAAACAGAACTTCTTTTTCTGTTTATAATGGTGTGATTTGGAATCCAATAAGATATTCTGAGACATTAACACAAGCACACCTAGACTTTGGCTTTAGACACAGCTTTGGTACATTGTGCCAACCCCAGTAGATTACCCTATCGCATCTCCGAGGATCTGATTAAAGCTCCATTGAGAAATGGCAATATGATTGTATCTTTCTCTGATGGCCTACAAAACTACCACTATTTATTTATCCTTTGGACAACTGGGGTACTCTCTGTAAAACCAAGGATATATTATGGTTCCAATGAAGGCAATAATGGAAAACAAATATTCAGAAATGAGTGAGGTTGCCTTTAAGAAAAGTATATTTCTTAAAAGAAAAGGTAATACGAGATAGTTAAGTTTATAGCTACTGAAAACTGTAAATAGATGGAGAATCAGAGCTGTGGTTGGAAATTTTCTGATTTTCTTTTTGAGCTTTGCTGTTGATCCTCTGAATCCAATGGAAAACAATGGCCTAGTGATAAAGAAAGGGTGTTAGGATTGTATATTCACACAGGATCACAGTTTATGAAAAAGCAAACAAGAAAAGAAGAAAGTCCTACATAATAGTGACTGAAACATAGGCTTACTGTGGAGCTAAGGAGAGAGAGTTTAACCCAGAGGCGGTCCTGCTGTCTGGCAGCATGGCCAAGTCCCCATCCAAGAGTATGCCATCTTTCTACCTTGTATTCTCCTGATCTTTCCTGGCTTTTTCTTCTGTTCATATCAGGTTCCCTGTTAAGCTTCTGCAACACACTCATGCTACCAAGCCAGGTGCGTGAGCAAGGCAGACACTTGAGCACAAACACTTAGGAAGGACACAGAGAAGCACAAACTGAAGTGATACATGAGTCTAAGCAAGACTAGGCCAAAGCTCAGAGGTGGCTGGGTTAATTACCACTTCCTGTTTCCTCTTTCCTGGCAGCTGAGTCATTCTTCCTGGTCTGTTTACAAAACCATGATTGTCTACATTCAAGTCCCCTGAGGGCTCAACCAAGACAGGCAGCTGGCTGCTGCTCCCTCTTCATAGTATTTTGTCGCTGTGTGTCTTAGTGTGCAGAAGCTGTGGCTAGGAATGGAAATGCATTGAATAATTAATCTGGTGTCTGCTTTCGTTTCATTTCATTTGGATACATCTCTCCCTAAATTAGGAGTCTTTGAATTATTTGAAGAAGCATAGTTCCCTGAGTTAGTCCTTGGTTTATAAGAACCTACATTTCAGAAATTTGAAGGCCACTTCAGATTCTACCTTTTTTTTTAGCATATGAAAAATTGTGGTTGTTAGGATGAATTATGAGAGGATGGCCTGGTTTAATTTTCCAGATTACAACCAAAGCCCGGGGATTGCTAATGTTGTCAGAGGAAAGAGTGAGAGTGGAAGAGCATAGTGAAGGCTGGGTTGGTGGTGCCGCTCAGTGTCGCAGTGTCTGCCTGCTCCGGGAGGCTCTGAGTTCCACCACCAGCAACGCAAGAAAAGGAGGAATGATGAGTGCCGTGGATAGTCACATTCTAATCTTGAAAATATAATGCTGAACTATCATAGTTGCTTGCACAAGATCAAACCAATCAACATTCCAGCATGGATGGGAAGGGCCATGCTAGCTCCTACTCTTAGCTAGCTATTGACCAGTGGTGGATTCTAAGAGAGGAAGGGTTGGTTTCCTTTATGAATATGGGCCTTGGTAGGTAGACCGTGTTTCAGTGAATGGTCTCACACCTTTAAGTATATATGAGTGGCACAAATTGGATGCTGGTTTAGAAAAATAATTTAGAGGAAGGCACAAATTTGAGAGAGGAAGCTTTTTATGGAATATTTTTTTATTTGTTTGTTTGTTTCAACTAAGGTCTAGGAAATGAACGGAGGAAAAGCAAAAAGGATAGGTGGAAGTTCAACCAAGTCAGAAAATAATATAACAGAAGAAATACAGAGGAGACATGCTGGTAACTGAGTAGGGTGACCAAGATTGATGGAGAGCAATGTCCAGACCAAAAACTTGTTTAAGTAGGTTCTCCATGAAATCTGGTGCTATGTTGCATATGTAGAATTTGAAACTCAAAGCACTGCCAAGCATGATGCTTTGATTTTCAGAATGGAACTCACTCACTTATGTGTTAAGGGATGCTGGGATCTGACCAGACTGTACAGAGATCATTCAGGTTATATTTTGTATGTTTGACTTAGGCAGGAAGTTGAGAATAATGGCATGTACACCATTAGCTATGCTGTCCCTCAGCTACCACAGATGCTGATGGTAAAGATACCATTTTAGTAAGTTTTCTGAGCATGGGTTCTGACTAAATTTCTAGTCATGAAAGAAACCATCTAGGCAGAGAAATCAAATGAGAAAACCAGCATGGTCCTTCAGCTCAGAACACTGTGGTGAGTGGAGAGCTACGGCTCCACAGGACAGGGAAGAGTAGGTAAAAGGCAAGAGTAAGAAAAGAGAATCCGGGTCACAGGAGCCTAGAAAGATAATTGCATAAAAGCAGCAGCCATCAATTCTGATGCTTCTGGGAAGACAAATGGTTATTGGATTGTATTTAGGAGCATGAAAGGTATTGACCACTTAGCAGGAGCTTGTGTTGGCGGCATTAGGGAACAGGAAAGAAATCAGATGGGAGGAAGAGCAAGGAATGGGAGGCAGGGGCATGGGGAGCAGGGGAGTGGGTATGGACCGTAAGTATGGACACAGCTTTTAGCAACTGATCAATAGGAAAGGAAAGAGTGGGAGTGTTGGGACGAAGCTTTGTGTTGGTGTTGTGGTACGGGTGGTTTTAAATGATGCACCTAACTATACTCCAAAGCCAATGGACAGGCTATGCTTCAAAAGAGTTAACTATACCACAGAGTGGGTAAAATCAATCAACTGATTTCTGAGAAGAGAGGGGCACCGAGATCCAGAACAGGTAGTAAAACTATGCAGAAGTAGGGGGAAGTTTTATAAAGTTTTTAACGGCATACATTAATTACACACAAATACAGATTTCATTGTGACATTTGACACACATATCTAATATATTTTGATCTTATTCATCTGCGTTATCTTCTCTTGTCTCCATTCCACTCCTGCTACTAGCCTTCTCTTCCCACCTAGTCCCCTTCTCCCTTCATGTCTTAAAAAAACACTTTTAAGTTATAATAGGCAGGAAGGGAAACAGGATGATTGTTTTTGATGAGGACAATGTTGCTCAGTATTTTAATATTTTCTATCAGTTAATCTATTCACCCCCAAAAGTCTAAGAAGGTCCAAATAAGACAAATACAGAGACAACTACCTAGAAAATAATCATACAGTACTGAAAGTCAAAGAGAAAAATAAGTCATAAAAGTAGCAATGAAAACAAGTAAAACATAGAACCAAAAAAGAAAAAGGAAACAACTCAGTCCTAATAGAGAACTGATAAAAAATAAATTAAAAAAAAGACACGACTCATCAAAAATGCCAAGGATCAGAAAACTTGCCCAAAATACTAAGATTAATAACAGTCTACCAAGCATTTCTATATCTAGTGAAATTATCCATTCAATATGTAAAAACCATAAGCAGATTTGCCTTCTTTTTTGTTTGTTTTTTGAGACAGGGTTTCTCTCTGTAGCTTTGGAGCCTGTCCTGGACTAGCTCTGTAGACCAGGCTGTCCTCAAACTCACAGAGATCCACCTGCCTCTGCCTCCCGAGTGCTGGGATTACAGGCGTGCGCCACCACTGCCTGGTTCAGATTTGCCTTCTTAAGTGCTAGGGTTTGAGTGGTCCCTCCTTAATTAACACCGAAACTTCACCCCTAAATTCGTATGTTGATGGTACACACAGAGATGAGCACTGGGGCCAGATAAAGTCACTAGAATTGGGCTCTCAAGCCAGCATCCTTCATAAGAGATCTAGGCTGCCTCCTCCAGTGTCCACCACCCATAGATGTGTGCTTTCGAAGTCAGTCTAGAACACGTGGACATCTTTCGTTGGCCCTCAGGACTCCCGTTTCCAGGTGATCGACACTAAATGTCTACCTGGACTCTCACCAGCTTGGTTCATGTGTGGCACTTTATCACAACACCACAGGCTGGCCAATGAAATTGAACATTGTTTTCTCACAGTTCTGGAGCTGGCAATGCTAAAATCAAGTCCCCAGTGTGTGTCAATGGCCTCTGGGTAGGAGAAAGATTGCTGAGTTTTGCAGGTGGCTCTATGCTGCTAAAGTATTTCTTCAGGACCAAGGAGCAGGAGATGGAATAACGAAGCTATAGGTGAGAAGGCTGAAGATTCCTAGTGTCTTGATTTAGGCGATAGCAGTTTTACAAGAAAAAGATGATTCTTAATTTGATGTTGCCCTTCATCAAATGTTCAGAGATATGAAGTGGTCAGATTTAGCATCTCACTCAGTTTTGTGCTTGTCTTTTGGTTTCCCTTTTCAGTTCTTTGAACCAGGGTATCTCTTTGTAACAGCCCTAGCTATCCTGGAACTCATTTTGTAGACCAGGCTGGCCTCAAACTCAGAGATCCCCCTGCCTCTGCCTTATCAATGTGTGCCACCATGCCTGGCTATTTGTCTTTTTTTTTTTAAACCTACCTCTTTGTCCCCTATAAGCCAGTCTTTCCTTCCTACCTCTCTGTTTTCCAGCCCTCTATTGTGTTTTTTGTTTAAAACATATTCATGAATATCCACTTCCTTATAACAAGTATGACTAGAGCCAAATGTGAATAACCAGGACTCACTGCAAGCCGTTCTGAGGATGACTATCTGGTCTGTGTATTCTATTGGAAAATCCCTGGGAAATGCTGATAAAACCAATGAGTCTTGATGGGACCCTAAAAATATCTGGCATTTTTTAATATTAAAAGGTTAATTTTTTATTTAAAATCTATAGGTCACATATTCTTTATTTGGGTATATTAAATATACTCCATCAATATTTTCTACCATAGAATTGCTACAAAAATCCTGCTAACTGTAGTCTGATTTTATTCCTCTATAACTGATTTTGTTAAATACTTTCATAAAGGTCTAATTTATCATGTCCATCCTAAGTCAGTTTTCTTCAATATACACTAGTCATTTATTATATTAAGAAAATTTTCTAAATTATGATTCTTAGCATTTATGCTATTCGAGGCTTCTTTGATTTTCCCTTCAATGCCTTCTGTCACACACACACACACACACACACACACACACACACACACACACATACACTTTTTCTTTGTATTTACCATATTATCTATCTTCTTTTAACGCTATTTTTTTAAAATATTTGACTTTTTAAAAATTTCTCTCAATACACTAGCTTTTGTGTACAGATAGCTTCAGTTTTGTTCTGGCTTCATTTCATTCTAAGAGTGATTTTGGGAAATGATTTTTCTGAATGGCGTCACCTATCTTCCACAAGTCTTCTTTTCTTCAATGAACTCATGTATCGGCCTTCACGGGTTTTGTGCAGTTTCTATCATTTCCATTCATAATGAAGTTGTAGCCTTGATGTATGTGTGGATCTATTGCTACTCTGCTTTCCTTGTCGTATGAATGCTATTTTATTCTCTGGCCTTGTCCTCACTGTAGCTTTCCAGCTCATTCTACTCCGTTCATTTTCCTGTTGCTTGGGCTTAAGTGTGTTTTTATTCTTACCATGGAAGGCTTGTCCGGCTGGCTCCTTCTGTGGCCTTTGTCGTGTCCCCTATCTGCTCTTTTCAAGGTAAATACTGTGCTGTGGGACTGTTGCAATGTACTTCCTTCGCTTTTGTCTCCCCCTTTCATCTGAATTTCCTCTTTGATTTCTCATATTGGATCTATCTCCCTTAATTTAGATTCTTTCCCCAAGGTTTTCTTCACAGCATTGGGAACATCCCACAAACCTTCATATGTCCCAGGATGGGGGACTTTTTCTGTTCCACAAGAAGAAACTGGTGACCTGGGGCCTACAGACCCCCTTCTCCATCCCTGCTGCTCTTCTCAGATTAACCTGCTGTCTCTACAGAGATCACCCACTGTGGGAGTGGACTTTTCTGGTTCCAAAGCCTGTGAGAAGCATGGTCCATTTTCCTGTTTTCTTTCCGCACAGTTGCTACTACTGTGCTCTAGTATTTTGTCACTGTCTACTAATGGGGACATGTCATAGTTTAATATTGTTGTAGATATTTTCTAGGTGATTTTAATTTATTTTCTCTGTTTGCCTGAAGGATTTTAGCTATATTTAAAAAGTTACACCCAGAATTTGAGCAAATTTTCAAAAGTAGAGCTGGGTGTGATGCTACACACCTGTAATCATCATACTTGAGGCAGGAGAGTTGTGATGAATGTGAAGCCAGCTTGGGATATGTAGCAAATACCAAGCCAGTCAGGACTATATAGCAAGATCAAAAAGTCAAATAATAAATAAAAGATAATAATAAAATATAGTAACTGTATATTTGGGTAATGTCCATTAAAATATTATTAACATATATATTCATTCTGTGAACACAGATATTAATAGCTATATTACTATCTTTAAACAATATTTAAGCAAAACAACTAAAATAATTTTTAAAATAAAATTAAAAAGTAGTTTGTAAAGTGTTAGAATTTTGATGGTATTATATAAATAACTCCATTTGCAAATATTATGGTGGTTAAATTTCTTTAACTTTAATGGTTAAGGATCTTCTAAATATATATATACATATATATTTAGAATAATATAGATGACCCTCCATTATCTGTGGGTTCCAGAATTACAACTTCAGATAAGGAAGATTTGGAAACAAATTACATGTATACTGAACACGTACATTTTCTTTACCCTACCCCTAAAATCATAACATAGAACTTTACATTGTTGTAAATTTTCTAGGGTACACTTGAGTCATATGAAACTGAGGATTTTCTCCTAAGACCAAAGTCCAGTAGAAAGAAGAGATAAAAGATTTCTAGAACAGTAAATGATTCTGTTTAATGTAAGTGTATATCACTATATGCACTTGTCAGAACCCAGAGGATAGACATCACATAAACCTTACAGCATGCTGGGGGCTTTGAGAGGTAATGATTTGTGGATGTAGGTTCATTTATTATGACAAATGTACTACTCTTGTGTAACATGCTGACAGCACAGGAAGCCGTGTGTGCAAAGGTAAGAACTATACGTACATGGCAACTGTCAGTACTTTCTGCTCACTTTTACTGTGAACCTTCAGTTGCTGTGAGAAAAAAATAAGTCCTAATAAATTTTAAAATACAGTTAGAAACTAAGCTATAAGACTTCATATTCCTTCTAAGGAGGACATGTAACCTGAAGATGGAGGGACCTTTTTAGGTTAAAGCAGAAGAGCATGCCAAATTCTAAGTTGGGTTGCCAAACAGTTTCTCTGTGAGTTTTCAGTGACAAGCAATTTCCACAAGCTTTTCCTGGCCCAGTGTTGCCCTTTGAACAATGTGGACTACAGTGGGGTTCTGCCTCGTTACTTCATAGGTGTCTTGAAGACAGATGAAGCTCTTTTCTAAACTGTTTTTGTCTCTTTGATCAACTGTACTTTATATGCCAAGATCCATGCATCTTCCCTCTTGTGTTTTATTCCAGATACACAAGATGGACGCAGCCATACAATAGAAACAGAGGCAAATCGGACTCTGAAAATACCATGCTTTCAAAATACCTCCTCAGAAACTTCACCTGGCTTCACCTTTTCATGGTTGGTGGTAAGCATTGCCCTTTTCAGTGAATAACTGTAATGATCTTTAAATATTAATGAGGTGAAATGAATAGCAAGCAATAACAGAGAAATACTTGATGAGACACAGGCATTATGCCAGTGGCCGGGGGCGGAAGGAAAGGGCACTCAAGTGTCTTCTAACTAGATGAGCAGCGATGCGTGCAGTGGGACTCTGAAATTGGCTCCCAGAGGTTGATTTCTGTTTCAAACTACAAACCAGAACAAGCCTGCAGAGAGAACAAAGTGTGATGCTGCCCTGGGGAGGAGTCACATACAGAGGCCTCTAGACACAAATATTTGTTTTACAAAGAACATTTTAGAGATATAGACCCCCTTTCCCGGAACCTGCATTGCTACAATCTCACGTTGCTTTAATCAAGACACACAAAACCTGATGCTTACAGACTCCAAGTAGAAGAGGCTGGAGAGCTAGCTTAGCAGTTAGGAGTGCTTGCTGCTCTATCAGAGGACACTAAAAGGCACACCAAAGATTCAGTGCTCCCCTTCGGACCTCCATAGGTGCCTGCATACACACATGCAGAAACACACACACACTCACAGACACACATGTGAACTGTGTGTATGGGAAAAACAGGCTCTGTAGAAGCACATCACTGTTCAGCTGAAGCAGGGGCTGCAGGTCCACAGTAACCACGACCTTTAAAAACCACTACAAATGGCCAGAATGGGGACTTTTAAAAGTTGCATTTGTTTATTTAGTGGGGGTGTGGGTGTGATACCATGACGTGTACGGAGGTCAGAGGACAGCTTTCAGGAGTCAGTTCTCTTCCTCCACCATGTCGTCCCAGGAACAGAACTCAAGTCACTTTCCACCATCCTCAAGTTAAACTGATGGTCACTAAATGCATGCTGTTGGCATGGCTAATGGGTGCCGGCTCATGCGGTGTCAAATACTAGATAAATGGCAAGTCTCCTTTATCTAGTAGTGTCCTTCAAGGAAACTTGGAAGATGGTATAGACACTACCTATGGATCCCATCAGGACATTTAGAATAAATGAGGGCTGGAGAGAGTACAGATTAGGTTGCAGAGAGAGAGGGTGAGTTTAAACATCAATAGACCCTCAAGCCACACTGTCATTTAAAAGACCATATTGTAATATAGACAAATTGAGGGATCCCTTTGAAAGAATCCTTCCTTCAAAGGGAATATTGTGTTGGCAATGTGCTGATTAAATTCCTACTGTGCATTCTCTTTTTAAATGTCAAAATCTGTTAGCTTCGCTGATTTACAGCCCTGCCCTCACTACTGATGGCTCTAGGACTTAGTAAGTCTGGCGTGAAAACATCTAATGTCCCCATATTAGGAAACAGAGGAAGCTCCCCCCAGTCATCATTGCCGTATGTCTGCAGAGGTCACGCAGATTCTTACAAACAGGAAATAATGTGGCTTTAAGTAAAAGGCTAAAGAGTAGAAATGAGGAAGATAAGCTCAGCAGGGCAGAAACCTGCTGTGCTGAGCCCAGGAACTCTGGGAAACTGCAAAGGCCTCCTGCACCAAGTGTTTCATTAAACCCTGGGAACAGTTCTATAGACAAAAATTATCCAAGTCTCCAGAAAATAAAAGTCATGTTGTCATGTATGCAGAATTATAAAAACTAATTAACTCAGTTGCTAATCTCATAGGGGAAAGTTATTATTAGGGTCCTCAATACCATTGTAAAAAATGTATTTGCTATGTGTACCTGGTCTCATGTCAGTTGTGTTAAGTGGAGGAGATCCTTTGCTTTGGGAGAGTTATATTCAGGGCTGTACTGCACTGAAATCAATAGGCATCTGATGTGAACAGTGTCTCTAACATTCAATTGTCACGAGATAATTCAGGTACCTATGAAAACACAGAAGGTCAGCTTGTGAGCATCTATGTGAACAGTGGAGTAATAAATAAGAAACTGAGGACTATGTGTGTTTAGTTGGGATATGAGTTGGTAGATAAACAGCAAATGCTAATTTTGCTATTTAATTCCTAGGACACATACCAGCATCAGGGACATTCTTCAGGCTTATTCTGGGAGTTTCTAAATACATTCTAATATTATGTTTTCATTACAAACTATCATCCTGTGATTTCCCACAGTATAAATTTTAATTCAATCCAATAAACAGATGTGAATCTGATTTGAGTGTTAGGTTCTACAGGGACATAAAATCATATTAGACATATTTTCTATCATGTCATATACTTATAATAAAATGTAAAAAAATAGTAGTACTCAGGGAAAATAATTTATCAGATAAATCCAGAAAAGCTTTTTGAAGACTTATGTTTGAGCCACATAATTAAAGACAGTTAATAGCAAAAGATAGACATATGCTATAACGAGACCCTGGAACTCATACTTACAAATTAGTAGTATGCACTGGGGAATATCTTAAGGAATTATTTGCTCTCACAGTCAGTGAACTAAATAGAGAGCCTTCACCACTGCTTACAATCTCACAGTGGCTTGTGGTTGCCTGCATAAGACTTGTACAAGACCAAGGCAGTCAAGACCTGGCATGGAGGAAAAAGTGCTCAGAATCGTATACCCCTAGCTGAAGAACTTTGGACAGTTGATGGCTTCTATGGTAATGGAGAATGAGTCTTCTTTAAAGGTGTGGCTTCTGATAGTTCTATCTCTACCCAGTGATGGCCCCACATCCAGAAATACATGAACAGCAAAAATTTGACTCAATGGATTATTTTTAAAAACAGGGAAGGACACAAAGTTGGGAGGATATAAAAGGGGTGGGGTGGAGCGGGTCTGGGAGCAGTTAGGGGTAGGAGGCATAGTGAATATGAGCAAAGGATATTATATGAAATCTTCAAAATAACAAAAATATATTTTAAAATAAAAAAAACAGAAAGAAGCCTATCTAAATACTTATCATTATACCCATAGATTAGTACAGTTTTTACCTCTCATCAGAGAAGCTTCCTTTTGCCACAGATACACACAACTAACACCAATTATAAATGGCAATGGGCTGTTCAGCCATAGATGAGACATCTCTATCATACCAACTCCCCATAAGCTCTGGGAACAGTATAGAAGAATGATAGAAAGACTATAAAAGGCAGAATTAAGAAGACTTCTGTGAAATGGTGTCTTCTGGATATGACAGGTCAGGGCCATTGCACCATGAACTCACAGCAGCTAGAGGTGCCTGCACAAGACTTCCACAGATTAATCCAGCTAACATTCCACAGATGTGAAAGGGGTTCATGAGGCTCCACCCCTAACTGAAGAGCTATTGGCAGCTGATGACTACTGGGAGAGGGAGAAGGGTTTTCTTCAGAGATGTGACCCTGATACATTGCGCATGTTCTAGAGGACAGCCCTAAACCCATGCAGATACAGGGAGCACTAGACTTAGTGAATGGTGAAAATAACAAGAGGAAGTGGAGGAAGAGGAAGAGGAAGGCAGCACGGAGGAGGAGTTAGTGAGGGATCCATGAGGAAGAGGAAGGAAGGGCAAGGGGTAGATACGATCAAAATACACAGTATCCATGTATGAAATTCTCAAAGAATAAATAAAATGTTGAAAGATCTTCATATTTTTCTCTTTTAAATAGTGAAATGGGAAACAGGACACAACATTCAAACCATTCAATATTCATGGTAATGTCACATAACTGAACACTAGATGTTTACATTGTTTAAAATTCCCATCATATTTATATCTGTGCTATCTTATAACCAGGCAAGAAGCAATGGTTTCAAAGGTTCCTGTGAAACCGTGAGATTTAGAAACAGCCTCATAGTCTCTTGGTGGCAGCCGACCATTGTTGTCTTGGCCATTGTCAAAATACAAAGTACCTGCCAAACTACAAAGGGTAAACAACTAATGGTGGTTAGAAATAGAGTGGTCCAGTGCAGCTGAAAATGAGTGCGAGGAGTGTGGCAAGCAGCCTGCCGTGACACTGCTGGCAGGGAGGAAAGTTCTTGGAGGAGAAAATTCGAAGATGTGAAGTAGATTGGAGCTAGAGAAGCAGGGATCAATATAGTCAGCAGTGACTGGGAAAGAGCCCAGAGCACCCAACCCCTGCTGTGTATGGTGCTCAATGCAGCCAGTGCTAACCCACAGCTGACTCCAGGCAACTGAAGCCAGCCGGAGACAAGACAGAACCACTAAATCAAATCGTGCCGACGTCCCTCTGCAGCACGGGAAATCCTGAGCCCAACACAAAAACAGAAAAGGTTCCATGGGTGAATTTTAGCATTAGTTGAGCTGGAAAGGAGCATACAAGAGCAATTTTTCATGATTCAATATGACCTATCCAGTCCCCACCATACTAATTCTGTTGCCAAACCATTGTACGTAATTTAATGACACATTCATGTCCCTCCTTGAAACTTTGATTTGTAACGTTTTCTGGTGAGACAATCTCAAATAGACAACAAGTAGATAAGGTGAAGACAACCCTCTATCTCTTGTAAGGTTGTATGTAGCAAAGTCACTAACATGGCCTTTGAGAGAAAACAGTATGTTCAAGTCCATACTGGCTGTGCAACGTAAGGGCTTGATTTATAGTGAGATGAGGAAGACCCTTATCCATGAAAGCAACATTAGGGAGACAGCAAAAGCCAGTAATCAAGATAAACATTTTCATACATATTTTAAATATATAAAGGAAAACTCATGGAAAACAAAAATATCAAATATAAAGTCCCAAATAGTTGGCTATCTGTTATGAAGCCACATTCTAACTATATTGTCTGAGGAATAGTATTCTGCAAGCTACCTGTAGTTCATGAGCCTTCCAGGTCATCACAGAGCCTGGTGGTGACTTAACAGAGAGAGGAGGGATAATCAGAGTCATTCTTGGCTTTCTAACCGTCTTAGTCCACTTGGTGTCACTGTCACAAAACACCTGAGCCAGGCAAGTTTATGAAGACCAGATGCTCTCACAATTCTGAATGCTGGGATGTCTAGAATCATGGCGCACGGTTTGGGGACTTCCAAGACGGTTGCTTGAATGCTATCCTACTGATGCTGACTATCGTATCCGTACCTGACAGAGGAGTAGAGGAGAGGAAATCTACTCCCACAAAACTTTTGTTTATTTGCTTGCTTTGGGTTTGCGTTCGATTTGGTTTTTGGTTCTTGATTTGGTAGTATTAGCAGTGAGCTATGCTCCAATCACCACAAGTCCTTTCAGTGGCTCATTCATGTGGGAGGAGATTCCACAGCCCAAGCACCTCCAACTGGGCACCGCCGTTTACCATTGTGGCATTGGGAATACCTTTTGGAGGTCCAGGAACAAAACCATTTAAATCACGGCAACAATTCTCCAAATTTCCCATTTATCTGGGTATATAGTAAATGTTCATAAAATCACAGAGTGCTTGTGGGAAGACCCAGGGAGGAGTGAACTTGTATTATGGACCAGCTACTAAGTGTCTGGACTGCACAGCTAGTTAAATGTATCCTGCACATTAAAACACAAGGGTCCCCAATTAAGACTACTGGCAGCGGTGGATGCATAGTATGAACTAGCCATCTCCCATGATCGAATTGGTGACAACCCCGGTTGTTGCTGAAGAGCCTTCAGCCAGTGACTGATGGAGGCAAATTCAGAGACCCACAGCCAAACATTGGCCCAGGCTCGGCTAGCCTGGCTCATGAGAACTCAGAGTCTGAACCAACAACCAGGGAGCCTGCATGGAACCTAGGCCCTGTGCATATAGGTGACAGTTGTGCAGCTTATTCTATTTGCAGGACTCCTGGACATGGGACCAGGGCTGTCCTTCTGCTTTGGCTGGTTCTTTGGGACCTATTATCATGCTGGATTGCCTTGCCCAGTCTAAATAGAGTGGGAAGTGCTTGGTGTTATGGTAGCTTGATATTCCATGCTTTGCTGATGCCCATGGAAGGCCTTCCCCTTTCTTAGTGAATATGGAGGAGTAATGAATTGAGGGGGGAGGTGGAGGGAGGGGATGGAAGGAGAGGAGGGAGGGGAGCCTTTAGTCAGGATGTAAAATAAGTAAGTTAATTAAATAAAAAAAAAATAAGGGTCCGCTTTTCATAAGATGTAAACCCATAAAGTTTTTTTGAATATTTATTAACATTTTGAAAGGTAGATAATTTTTTTCTCTGCAGAACAGAAAGAAAATAAGTAGAAATAAAGGTACTGTGTGTGTGTGTGTGTGTGTGTGTGTGTGTGTGTGTGTGTGTGTGTGGTTTCCTGCCAGTCTTCCTACAGAGCAGGTCAACTGAGATCATTTATACCAAATAGGAGTTGAAATATACCTTATGATGCTAGTCACCACTAATGCCTTGATATAACACAAGGCCCTTTTCAACCAGATCCTGCCCTGATAAAGATTTCTCGCTTCCTAGAATTTATCCTGAATTTTTCATTCCAGATACACCTAAAAGTTTTATTTTTAGTTATCTAGTGGTTCAGATTTGCTCTAGATGTGTTTCCGGGGCATGATTTTCCTTGATTCTGAGCATCCTAGCTTTCAAATGCTCTGGTTTGAGTAAGTTCTTCTTCTGTGTGGCCATGGGCAAGTTAACCTTAATTTATTCCAGACTGTGTAAGTAGGATAAGATAGGCTTGAAGAAGCTCTGCAGTGCCTAGAACACAGTGTGCATTAAACAGGTCAGAGACGATCTGTTAGCTATTACCAAATGGTTATCTAGGTTATCTATTACCAAATGGTCAGCCTGAAAATATACATACATGTACATACATGTATCATTACATAGACTGAGCAGGTTGTACATATGTATTTAGGAATATATATATATATATATATATATATATATATATATATATATCATATAGAATATGTACATATATGTATTAACAACAATAAAATAGAGGTCATGAATTTGAAAAACAAAAACAAAGAGGACTGTATGGGAGACTTTGAAGGGAGGTAAAAGAAGGAGAAAGTGATATAGTTGTAATCTCAAAAAAAAAAAAGAACTAACAGTTTAAAATAAAAATCTTTAATGATGAGAACTTAACACTTCAGCTGCAGTCAGATCATAATTACAGAATTTCCCCCTCTCCTCGTTCTAGGTATTCGATAGTTTACCTGAACTAGCTCTGTCCACTTCTTCCCCATTTACTCTGTGGTGGCAGTCATTCACATGCAGGTTCTTGCCACTGAAGACTAGAATCCCTCACCATCTCCTCATGTAACAGGCTTCAGGACACTTTGTAGCTGAATTCCATCTTTAAACAAAGCTACCCTCTCCCTCTGGGAAATGCCAAGGGAAAGCCAACAAAACAAAACAACCGTTGTAGACATTGGTAGACATGGATGGATGCCATCTTTATCAGTGAAAGCATCACAGCAAGCCATTCCCTGACATATAATAAAAGCAAAAGCAGTTTTTACCAGTCTCTATCCTGTGTCTACCCTCTTTAACAACAGGACAGATGGGACTATGTCAAATAAAAAACCACATGGTCAACAAGCAAGAATACTTTAAAATAACTTTTACTAAATTTGTTCTTTGATGATTTTATACATATATGTAATGCGTTAGAATCACCCTCACCCAACCTACCCTTCCTATCTCCCTCCCGCCCCATCACCCTTCTCTACCCCATCACCCCTCTCCTTACGCAAGATCCTTTCCCACATTCACCTCTTTCTGTTTGAGTTTGTGACCCACTACATTTCATCAACGCCATCTGTGTGACTATGGGTTTGGAATTCTCCTTTGGAGTACAGTTGGATCATCAGTGGGTATATAATTAAAGACGGCTACTGACCTCCCATCAGAATCCATCAGCAGTCAGTAGTTGAGCAGGGAGGGATAAGGCCCCGTGCACTTCCTTAGGATTCATGATTGACTGTTGGCAGGCCAAGAACACTTTTTTTTTTTCTCTTATTTTTGAGATTATAATTATATAACTTCTCTCTTCCCTTTCCTCCCTCCAAACCTTCTCACACACTCCTCCCTGCTCATTCTCAAATGCATGACTTCCTTTTTCATTAATTGTTGTTACATGCCTATATGTATGTTTTCAGGGCTGACCACTTGGTATTAGATAACCAATTGATAAATCCTTCCCTGGAGAAGACCATTTTCTCACTCTCGGGATTCCTTGATTTCCTGTTGTTCTTTGTGTAGGTTTGAGGCACCATGTTCTTCCCCCTGTCCACTTTGTTATGGCTGTTGGTGTCATCCTTGTTCAGCTCCTGTGTAGGCAATCATTTGTCTTTATACCCAGAAATGTAGCCCTCATGCCTCATGAAGAAGGGGACTTTGAAACAGAGACCATTGTATAAAACCACAACCAATCAAAATGCAGCATTGGGGAGCTCAGTTCCAATGGCTACATCTACACTGCCACACCTAAGACTCAGGGGACATTGCAGAAGAAAGGGCTGTAAGGCTGGAAGAGCCAGATGATCAGAGTTTGCTGGGAGAATGTGTCTCCTAGTAACGTTAGAAGCCATACCCATTAATGACACTCCAAGAACATTTTCAACTACAAAATCTTTATAAAACCAGCCTATATACAAGATGCTGGAAGAAGTACCTTGTGCTGAAGGTCCTGCAGGGGGAGCCAGCTTCCTTAATGATTGCCTTCAGGTCTGATGGAGTGCCTTCCACTTCATTCTGCTGGTACTCAGGACTCTCCTGGGCCCGTCTTGGGAACACATCCTCCCTTGGCTCTTCTTCAAAAGGAATATTAAGGGTCATGTTCCCAAGACTGATTTACGAAGCTGTAAAGGTGCATACCTTGTTTCGGGGGTAAGGCTTATGATCCATCTGTAGGTGACACTGTTAACGATCTCAGCCAGACTAAGCCAAAGAATTGTGGTTTACATAAGAACTGCTATTTAGTATTATCTGGAAATCTCTATATAATTACTCTAATAAGTCTTCCTGTGCCGAATTCACTCCCCGACCTAGATTCTACTTCTACCCTGAATCTAAGTTTTTAAACTAGAGGTTCCCAGTCACAGAGAGTTGCATTCATTATTTTAAATCTGTCCCCCTATCAAATGTATTTCTCTTCACCCTCCTTCCCTTTAGCTCCGCCCATTTCCCCAGTACAAAATAATTTATCTGAAAAGTTTATGGTTAGGCTAGCCATTCTCAGCCTTAGCTCTCCCGAGGAGCTTCAAAATTGTTCCAGGTTAGGCCTGGGCTAAGACAGATTGAATGTGAATCTCTGGAGGGGAAACGTGTGCTGTGAAGTTTCCAAGCAGCTAATTGAGAAGATTGAGTAGACGAACACAGAGAAGGAATTTAACCTGCAGACTGCCTTGTGTTCCCCAAGAGTCCTATCCTCCCTAGGAAGCTGGTCAACATTGTGTTGACACTGACAGTCATTGTGCCCACAAGGCTTGCCATGGAAATCCTGGGTGGGGGGAGAATAATAGGAACTTTTCTTTAACAGCCCAAGACAGGGCATGAAAGAGAGGAGTCAAGTTCTCCCCGCAAATGCAATTAATGAAAGTCACATCAACATTAGAGCCCATTTCTGGTGAGTTCTTCTGAGGCTAATATAGCCCTGGAAGCTAACAAGGACAAGGATCATGAGAAGAACTACGAAACAGACAAACTTTGAGGAAGCCTCTTCTTCACGGCTGCCTTCCCCTTATGGGCCAGACTCTGAAAATGTGTCTTCCTTAAGTTCTTTGCTCTGTGGTCTCTACTTCATTCTATTCCTGATTCTGAAAGGGGCTAAATCAGACCTTTTCTTAGGGAATTCTAGGAAGACAAGATATGTGGAATTGTGAAGTTGATGTAAAAAAAGTAATCATCAAAACCCAAACAGTATTCCCAGCACATCCTAAGAGTGAGATCTCAGAACTTCCTAAATGAGCCTTGGGGGTCTGTTATTAGCACTCTCTCCTGCCCTCCAAGCAAGGCTGTGAGTGGCTGGGTCTGTTCAGAACATGTTTTTATTTATGTTAGGAGGAAAAGGAGTCATTTTTATTAAACTGTAAGAATAACAATACTTTCTCTAGTAATATACTCAATCTCCTCCCATTTTAATTCTTCATCATCCTTGCTTTACTAATGTTTAAATAGCACTTGTCAGGCTCAAAAGGTGGCTCAGTGGTTAAAGTCTTTGTCCATCTTCCAGAGGAACTGAGTTCAGCTCCCAATACCCACACTGAGCATCTCATAGCAGCTCTAGTTCTAGTGGATTCGATGCCTTCTTCTGGCTCCCACAAGCATCTGCACTCATGTGCACCTACACTGAGACACACATACACATAATCTACACTGAGACACACATACACATAATTTACACAAGCAAGTAGTGTTGAAGAAATAGTACATTGAGGCACATTCACACACTCTGTGTTCTGTAACAGAGTACTGTTTCTCTCTTCAGGAGAAAGATGGAGTCCAAGAAGTTCTCTTCACCCACGATGACTGCATCAGCAATTCCACATCATTTAAAGGCAGAGTGAAGCTGGGTACAGACTGTGGACTCCACCTCTCCCCAGTCCAAATCCAAGATGATGGCACGACATTCTCTTGCCACCTGAGAGTCAGTCCTCTGGAAGTCTGGAAGACCTCCACTACAGTCAAGGTTTTCGGTAAGGAGTTTGTTCAGTGATCTCTCTGCCACCTCTGTCAATGCCTCTGACCATGCTCTTCCCTTATGAGGCAATCCGCCTTTTACACTGGACAGCAGCCACACAAGGGTAACTCCTACAATTCTGTTTTCCTTGATTCCTATCATTCTCATTGGGGGTGGCACCAAAGCTGGAATGCTAAAGAATAATTATTCAGTTAATAGAATAAAACTACCAGAAAGCCACATACATGTCAGCTTCTTGGTGGCCTCTACCTTGTTTGCAGGCGTAATGTTTCCTAGGGGTACTGGAAATCTCTTTAATTATAACTGCCAAAGTCTAATTGCTTGGCTGTCTAATTATCTGAGTTATTTTCTGGTACAAAGTGCAATAAGGCCACCATGAGCAAAAGAAGCTGATAAATACAGTCAGCGAAACTGCAGGAGGTCCCATGCCATCCTGCAAGGGCTCACTAGGGTGAAAGTCCACTGGGGCCTCCCACAGTGGCGCCCACAGGGCTGGCTCGCTGACCTGAGCCTCATAACACTGACCTGTGAAATACACCACAACCTCATCCAGAATGTAAAGACTCTTCAGGGTGCAATTTGAAGAGAAAAATGTGAGTGTTCTGTTTGGCTTCCTGGTGCAAGGAAATATTGCTCAAGAGAAGCCCCTGGCTTTGGCTATTTTTTCATTCTTTTGACCTTGACCTGCAGTTTTTAAAGGCATTCTGAAGGAGGGCAGAAGGGGGAGCATCCACGTGGATGGGCAATCAATTGTTTCTGAAAATGAGGTAAAACAAAGAGAAAATAAACTTTATAAAATATAACGGCCTGGATTGCTAGATTGCTCCTCAGCTTTCTGAGTGACAGAGAGCAGGCGAAATAAAATAAAATATAAAAAATTTTTTTGTTTTTATTCAAAAACTTGCATCAAATTAGAGGTCAGAAAACATGGTTGGTGGAAGAAAACAGAAAGTTAATTATAAAGACAGAAATAGAGCCAGGCAGTGGTGGCGCATGCCTTTAATCCCAGCACTCGGGAGGCAGAGCCAGGCGGATCTTTGTGAGTTCGAGGCCAGGCTGGTCTACAAAGCAGGTTCCAGGAAAGGCGCAAAGCTACACAGAGAAACCCTGTCTCGAAAAACCAAAAACCAACCAACCAAACAAACAAACAAAAACAGAAATAGCTGAGGCAAGATTCATTTAATAAGGAGTTCCATGCATATAGCTTTCTCCTGTGCCTCACCTTCTTCCCTGTCCCCTTCCCATCGCTTTCCTCCTTACTTTCCTTCTATGCCCCCTTCTCCCCCATGTCTCCTGGGAGGATGGACTAGATCATAATTATCCACCGCCATCAGTTCTCTATGAAGCCTAGACAGTAGTGTCCCATGAAGACTTCAAAGCAGACTGCGAGTAGCTTCTATTGTACCAAGAGCACTCTTTGTTCACTTCCAGGGTGTGACCATCTTAGCAGAAACACAAACTGACTCATCTGGCCTTGCTATTGGCAAGCCAAGGAAGGCAGGCATCCAGGATGTGGGAAGGAGTATGCGTTCCAAGTTAGGCAAGATCTTTGTGCCGCAGCATGATATAATTACCTTGTCAACATGTAAACCCTGGCTGCATGTCTTTGCCACCCTCAAACGTTTTCATGTTGGTCTGGAAGGCATGCATACTCTTACATCCCACATCCAGCACCTTCTCTGTTTCTACATCTCTCTGGACATTTTCCTCTCTCCTTTAAACTTTTGGATGGTGATTAGAAATATGGAACTCTGCCTGTTTATTTTGCGATTCAGTTTGCATTTCTTAATGGAATTCTTTAGTAAATATACTGTGTATAGACATGCTACTAGCTGCAAAGTAGGTTCTCCTAAGATTTTGCTGTACCTCTGATAGGTATATTTATTTAGGTTGTTAAGTTTGGGCAACTGATTCAGGGGTGTTACAAGTTTGAGTCCAAGCTGCAGAGTGAAACCCTGTCAAATAAATAAATGAATAAAGAAAAAAAATTGCTTTCATCCACGAGGGTTTACCTACACTAAATAAGCCAAAACAAAATATGAAACATTTTAATGATGGAATGTGTTGCCAATCCATCCATCATGCACTACATCACTTAATTCTTCTTCCCAAGCCATCACTGTCTGATTTTTAATTCTGCAGAGCAGGGAGCAGAGGCAGCCTGCATCTGTGCATTCTCCACCAACTTGCTCCTGAGGCTTTCCTTGCTCTCCCCTGCTCAGAACCTGAATAGTTGACCATTTCAAGCTCGTAGACTGCCTCTTTCAACTCCCTGTGACTTTTCAGTTCTTGCAGGACTATCATTGTGCTTTTATTTGTTTCTGGTAAGAGTTCAGAAGTATTGTTTCATCTGTCAGCTTCTGTGTCTTGGTTTGGATTAGAGGGAAGGAGGCATTTAAGCAAGACTGTGACTTAAATTATTTTATTTGAAATGGGACTCCAGTGCTGAGAGGTAGAAGTGGGACAGGGACTCCCAACCCAACCTTAGAAGCCATCTGCCTCTGACATCTGTTTGCAAAGGGAAAATCAGTGTTCCCCAATGGAGTCTCATTGGTTATATTAATGGCAGGCCTCCAGACCCAGCAGTAGATGCCAAGACAACATGAGCTCAATGGTTATCTTGGAAGGTTTATGCTGGGCTTTTTTTTTTTTTTTTGGTCTTACTGATCTTTTGCTTGTATATTACAGTTTCTGATTTTGTGCTTTTGTGGCCATGTATGTAAGTATTTTTTTTTTAAATTCTGGTTATTTGCTTTTTTCATCTGCTTATATTCTGAAGAGAGAGAAAGAAAAAATAAACCTGTGGAGTGCAGTGGGTGGGATCTGGGAGAAGTTGAAGGAGGAAAAACATGATCAAAATACATTGGATGAAAAAGATTTTCTTCAGTCAAAAAGTAAAACTTTAAAAGTATCCCCCAAATAAATTATATGCGGACACTAAAGATATTAATAGTAATAACTTATCTGAAAGGTCATCCTGGAAAGCAGAGCAGGGGCGGGAAACTGAGTCTAGGAGGGAAGGGAAGATAATGAATGCCCATGACCAAACCAGTTAGTTCTTCAAGCTTAGAGACCAGTTTTACCTAGAGCTCTGAACTATGGCACAAGATACACATCAGGGGCTGGGGAGGTGGTTCAGTGGTAAAAAAGGGCTGACACACAAACTCAGATAAATTAGAAGTTGCAATGCACTAATAACAGTATTTTTTTTTTGAGCCCCAGAATGCAAGGTGGGAAGAGAGGTTCAAACACCAAAACATTGTCCACTGATCTTTTATAGGCATGTTATGACACTCAGGAGCCAGCACTCACACATATCTCACACACACACACACACACACACACACACACACACACACTAATTCATAAATAAACAAACAAACAAATATTAAATGAATCCCATTAAAATAAAAAAGCACACACATCTGATGTCTCTAATGTAGAGCAAGGAAGCACAGGTATTTACCCACAGACTTCCCATCTGTTAGATTATCTCCTTCCAGCTTCCTTATATTCGCAGTAAATCCTGGGGCAGGGGGGTCCTCAGAAGGGTGAGCAGCAGCCTTCAGTGAATAGAAATCAATGCTAAGCAGGCCCCTAAACCACTTGGGACAGAGAATCTCAGAGCATCCTTCAGTCCTCAGCTTCAAGTGCAGAGCATTGGAGGTGAAGGCTTTGATGTGCTTTCAATTTCGCCTAACACGTATCAAGTGTTTTCCTGATTCCCTTTAAGGTCCTGTAACTCATCCATTTCCGTGGCCTTTGGATGTTTAGGATGCCCCCCCTCCTTGTTTCTCCCCATACCACCTCTCCCTCACTCCACCCCCTCCCACTACACCTCTTCCCCACCCCATCCCTCTCCCACTCCACCCCTCCACAGTCCGGTTTTCACTGTATTATCCCTGGCACCACATCACACCTCCCAAAGCCTCTGCTCCAAGACGGGGCTAGAAACGCTTTGTCTTTGAGTCCTACATGCACTCAATACTGTTATTAGTGCATTGTAACTTCTAATTTATCTGTATCAGCTGTGACAAAGCAAGTTCTCTGAAGACAATGCATGTAGTTTCTCTTCCTGTGTTTGTTGGACATCTAGTACACTGCTGAGCAAGCCATGAGTGTTTATTAAGTAGTTGCAAATGAATAATGAATCTCATAAACCACAAACACACACCTAAGTGTAAACAACACACACACACACACACACACACACACACACACACACACACACACGCAAGTAAAATAGAATCCAGTGCCACTAACTGTATTTTATTTACCTTTAAGCTAAGCCAGAAGTCCTCATGATTGTGGAGAACACCACTAAGGATGTCTTAGGAGAGGTGAGTCACATCAAACCCTTTAAACTTCTATAATATTATATGCCAAGCTGTGTCAGGTGGCCGAGTTGCCAGGAACATTCCCTCAAAAGACCTTATTCCTTGGTCCTTAGCCAGTTAACTGCCGCTGTGAAGGAAGGCAAGCTGGGATGATTCTGGAAACAGCATAGAAATCCTCGCTTTGACTTTTACTGCTCTCCGAAGGTGTGAGCTGCAGCCTTAGGTCTCATTTTCCCGGGCTGGGGGAAAGGTATTTCGATTGTGGAAGTGTCTGTGTGATAAAAACTGAGGGAAAGTGGGACAAAAAGCAGTGTGAATCCTGGTAGAAGAGAGTTCTGCTCAGCTACGCTGAATTTGTTGTTCTCTTGAGCTGGCGTGCCCATTGCTGTGAGAAGAGAAATGGTACCCTCCTGCCATCCTCCCAAACCCAGCTATTTCCCTGACAACAAGAGGTAGGGCAGGAGAAAAGGGAAGTTAGAACAGGATGCTCCAAGTTCACATCTTTCAGAATAGTTCTCAGCCTCCAGTCATTGGATCTGGACACATTTCCTGGCTGGCTGTGGCCTATCCAATCATAATATCAGCTTGTTACGGTTTTAATAATGAAATCAATGTATGAGTAGTTCTTAAAAGAGTGTGTGGTGTGTGGCAAGTGGTTAATAAATCTTACTGCTGTTATCCTTGCTAGTCCTGTTTTTTGTTTATTTTGGTTAGGTTTTTCAATACACATTTTCTCTGTGTAGCCCTGGCTGTTCTGGAACTTACTTTTTAAACCAGGCTGGCCTTGAACTGCCTCTGCCCCGGTACTGGGATTAAAACTGTGTGCCATCACACCCTTGCAACACCATTACCTGTTTTATTCTCTGTCTTGTGGCTTGTGATTTCACCTAAGCTTTTCAAAATTCCAGGTAAAATAAATATTCTCATGCATTTCCTGTTATATGGTATGGACAATCTATATTTAGCTGCTTCTCACCCCACAGATACTATGATTATTTGATCCTGCTGGGTATCAGTCATTTAATTCCATAGCTGCCTATAAATCATGGCTCAAATTCTGTGAGGGTGATTCTGGATGATCCTAGACATCTATTATCGAACTATGTGTGTCCATTAATTGGTATTATAATTTTAACATAATAAAGACAGATTTAGTCATTTATCTTCTATTCTAATTAAGCCTCAAGTGCATCAGTGCACTTCATTTATTTTAGTGGTTTAAATAAAACAAATAATCCAAGAACACTGCTTTCAATGGATGTATGCTCTTCTTCTTAGAACTTCTTGTAGATTCTTGGTGCCAGTGTTTCTGATTCAGATGACCTCAGTGCAGATATAAAACAATAAAATCAGACCAAGAATCCCAGCTGAAAAATTTTTTAAAAAGGAGTACTTGGCTTTCCATTCCACAAGTCATAAAATTTCCTCTTTGGTACCCATGCATGCCTACATGCTGACTAGGGAAACAAAGGGACATGCATCATTCCCTGAGAAATCAGTGAATATTCATCCCTGTCCACCTCCACGTAACCATGGCTGGCCTAGAGATGCTTGAAAAATCTTGACAACCTTATGAATTTTTCATTCTAATATTCTTAGGGTTGGTGAAGTATCTTCAATAACTCGCTAACTCTCTGGAGCATCTTAACATACTCACTTTGTTTTGCTTTCAACCATATCCTCCCCAATAGAGCATCTGTTATTTCATACATGAGACACGAAAGCCAGGAAGCCCTGCACATTGGGCTGACACTCACAAGGAACTGAGCTGGAGTGCATGCAGGGATATACCCAGGAAGGTTAGGATAGTGAAAAGAAAGGGCACCTTGGTCAGAGAGCCCACACACTTGAAGTATGATCCAACTGTTACCAGTTACATAGCCACGTCAAGTAGTTGACCACCGTGAGCCTCAGAGGGCTAATCTCTGAAACTTTGGGCTAATAAACATTTCATAAGGTTCTTAGGAGAATTCAGTTTATATACAGTTCCAGAGTCTGTGGCACACAGCAGGTATCTCAGGCGTGTTTTTCCCTCCTCACTTCTCAGTCTCACTTGGTTTCACCTATCCCCTCCTCTGCTTGTGCCTTCATATATCCGTGATCAATTCCAGGAAACAAAATGAGATAAAGAAAAGGGAAAACTAGGACATGTTGTAGAAACTGGTGGAACTGGGTTGGACTTCTCCATCTATTAACTTGAAAAACTGGAACCTTACTTCCTTATCTTTCTTACACGTGGAAGAGGGCAATGAATGATACCAACATCATAAGGGTGATGGAATGATCAAAGGAGAGACTGTTTGCAAAGTGCCTGCCACCAAGTAGCAGTTATGGTAATTCCCTATCCCCTAATTCCCCAGAAAGGATTTAAGTCAGTGTCCATGTACTGGAATGTCGGTGTGAGATTTTGCTGGGAACTCGGTCTGTTATGAGCTGTGATCCAGTGTTGTTAGTTAAACCTACAAAGCTTGTGACTAATGTGTTGTTTCTGTACCACAAACAAGACACAGCATTACGCTAACAGTGATGCCTCTCAGAACTGGATATATTATCAATGTCCACGGAGAATATTCAACCTGTGCACATCATGATCTTATGTATTCCTGAGGTCAGGACTTTATCCGGCTGCCACACAGCATTCAGACTCACTCCTGCAGCTGAGAAAGGTGGATTTAGTCAAAATTTCGGGGTACAGATTTTTACATTAAACTAAAAGATGCCAGAACAAACAATCCCATAGTCCACAACAGCTAAGACAATAAGGCAAGAGACATGCATGAAGTCCCCAGAGTTTACTGAGTAGTTTGAGCTTTCAAAAGCCACGCTGTCTCTGTGTGTAGGTTTTGCTTTAATCTGGTGGTCTCCATGGGCTCTGTCCATGTCATTCCATTGTTTTTGTTTTTGTTTTTGTTTTTGTTTTGAGCTGAGGATCGAACCCAGGGCTAGGCAAGCACTCTACCACTAAACTAAATCCACAACCCCTCTTATTGTTTTAATAGAATATAGAAAAGTAATGTCTAAAGCAAACGACCAAGCACAAAACACAGGAGGCAAACATGGCTTAAGGGTATAGTATCTAGAGAGGAAGAGAATCTACATTAATAAGGTCCATGGAAAACATGCTATAACCCCCAAAAATAAAATGAACATGACTTTAGTGGAACTTGGGTGACTTTTTGCAGATTTCAATTTCTTGCATTTATTCAGTTTGAGTTTTGCAAAGCTTGAACCTTTATGCATTTCTCACATTTCTTAAGTCTCATGCATGTGACTTATTCATGTATTTGTTTTTAAGAGATCAGGCGTGACAACTTCTTTCTGTGACACAAAATGGCTCTGGCTCCAAGTGTCTGAGCACGTGATGGCACTTTCTGTGTCCATCTTCTTCTGCTCTGTTGAATACTTTAGGCTTCAGCCCAGACAGACAGATTGACAGACACAGCCCTGGTAGTGGGGCTTAACCTTGTGGGGAAACCGTATGGGAAGGAAAGTTGCAATTTTTCAAGAGAAAACAAAGGAGTATTTCAGGGCCTGAGTTTCCGAAAAGCCTGAGTTTCCAAAAGCCTGGTGTTTAGACTTCTGTTTGTTTCATAGATAGCTTACTGAGAAAACAGGTCTCACTATCATCACTGCAGTCAGCAAGAGTGAGCCATGTGAGACCTTTTAAGCCAAGGTCTCCATCGCTTTCAGAAAGGTTGACGCTAGAACACCTGCTCATCATGAAGACTAGGAACCACTGTCTTCCTCTCCTCTTGTCTGTACTGTGCTCTGCTGGTATTGGCCATTTTGTCACTCTAACAAAATACCTGACAGAAGCCGCTTAAAAGAGGACTGTACCCTCATTTCAGAGTGGGGTACAGTTATTTTCACAGAAAACCATGGCTGCAGAAGTGGGATGTGGCTGGCCACACTGTGTCCACAGTGAGAAAGATGAATGTTGGGGCTCAATTTGTCCCCCTTCCCCATCGCTCTTGGGTCTCCAATAAGCCAAGCTGGCTTCAACCCTGCTATATAGCCAAGGATGATCTTAAACTGGCCATCCTCCTGCCTCCACCTCCAGAGGGCAGGGACTATAAATGTGAGCCCAGTTCCTTTTACTCTCTTTATTCAGTATGGACCTTGGTCCATACAGTATCATCCACATTCAGGGCACATCTCTTCCTTCTTCAAGTAAAGCTCTTTGGAAACATCCTCCTGGATACAACCAAGGTATGTGTCCTATGAGGTTCTTAGTCCTTCCAAGTTGACAATGAGGATTCACCAACTCATTAAAAATGGGAACAGAGGAAAAGGTGCTGGAGGATCCATCTTAAATAACAGACAGCTTCGGCACAGAGGCCATGGTCACATTCAGTTTGACCTTATTCTTTCCCTAAGTCAATATTTTAGACATAGCCTCAGTAACCCAAAAAATTTTTTGCTCCATCTGGACTATTAGAGCCTTTTTCTTTTTCCTTTCCAAAGCATCTCTGAACATTTAAAGATGAGCCTTTTAATAAAATATCAGAGAACAATGGATGGCCATGCAGCTCATATTTTAGAAGTGCAATGAAAACCTAAAACTTACTTCGCAAATGAATGTGTGGTTTCTGGGCATGAAACAAAGTCAACTCATTAAAACTATGCCTTCGGGATCTGGAAAAATGTCCTCTTTCCTTTAGTTGCCCTGGGGAGCATGGTCTCTTTTCTTTATCCATCATGAACCTTTCCCACAGCACCATCTTTCTTCCCTCCCTTCCCGCTTCTCTCCAGCACTTTTCCTGTGTAATTTCCTCTCTCCCCTTCGTTTCTTCTTATACGGTCCTCCTTCCTTGTCTTTCTGAGTTTCACTTGACTCTCAGTTACCCACTCTGTCTCCCTGATAGCTTAATGCGGAGTTAGATTAAATTTTTAAATATTTGTGAGAAAATTATGGTATTTTTATTCTTTAAAATTTTTTATTTTAATTACTATTTGTGAGTGTGTTTGTTATGTGTGTGTGTGAGTGTGTGTTTGTTATGTGAGTGTGTGTATGTGTGGTGTGTGTGTGTGTGTGTGTGTGTGTGTGTGTGTGTGTGTGTGTGTGTGTGTGTGTGTGTGTGTGTGTGTGTGTGTGTTGCATGTGTGAGTGTAGACCCACAGTGCTGCAGTGCACTTGTGGAGAGCAGAGGATATCTTTCAGGAGCTGGCTCACCCCTTCTACATTGGGTTTTAGGCATGGCACTTGGGCCATTAGGTTTCTCCGGCAGGTGCTTTTAACATCTGACCCATATTGCCAACACACATTTTTTGTTTATTCTTACTGTTTAAACCCAATGAGATGAGAAGTATTTTATTTTCTCTATCCTAATTATGCATCAATTGGTTTTAGTTAGATTATTGAAAAACTCACAAGATGCAGACAGGTAATACAGATTTAATGTAAGAATAAAAGAAAGTGTTACAGCTAGAAGAGAAAGAGATGCATTGTGGGAGTCCAGACAGCTCAGAGAGAAGGCTGTCAGTCCTTCCGCACTGGACACACAGAATAACCTTGGTATCCTTCCTCAGATCACCATCAGCGTGCTTGCAAACACAGCTGCCCCGCTGTAGTTCTCAGAGCTTCTGAGGGCGAACTGGTAAGGTAGGCACATTCCATTCACATCTCTGCCTCCCCTGACACCAAGTGCCGGAGATGCTGACCCACTCACTTAGTCTAGCCAGAAACAACTCACAGACACGTGCAACAAAGTAATCCATGTGTCTCATTAGCCCATCTTGAACTTCTAACCAAGGATCAGCAAACCCTGTAGATAAGCACTTACTCTTCTCACACCTGGGAAGATCGACTCACATGTTTGTTCATGTTTTTTTTAAAGCACTCCATTACTACTGTGCTTCATATTGGCACATGATGAAAGCATGATGAAAGCCAGTGTTTTCAGAATGCATGCCCACAGGCAGAGTTTAAGCAGAACGGAAGGGATGTGCTGCAGCAGGCAGGCCCTCTTCTGGCCTCAGGCATACCACCTTCTCTGCTCTCAGCTTCCACTTCATCTACAGGATGGCCCCTCCCCCCTCCTCCTCAAGTGCTCGCTCCCTCCCTCCCTCCCTCCCTCCCTCCCTCCCTCCCTTCTACAGTCTCCCCCCACCACTCTACTGGCCTCTCCATCCTCAGCACTTCCTCTTCCCTCTGATTGGTCCACAAAGCTAGGGCATCCACCTGCTCCAGGAGCTTGCCCCAGTCACCCTTGATGCCTATAGGAGCCAGGGACATGGTCTGGGTGCTGCCTGGTGAGGCTGTGGCTGCTCTTCTCCAACTCCTCTCTGTCTATGCTTTCCAGATGCTTCCATGGGATGGTGGTGCCCATGTTGACCCCAGGTCATGACTCACCTGTCAGACATCTAGGTGACAGGTAGCATATTATTTGGGATTGGGCCCAGTACCAGCAGGGGCCAAGTGCAAATACTCCTAGGCCTTAGAAAATCAGGTGCCCTTGTTCTGGGGCATTGGCCTTTCTTACCTTCTCCTTCATCTCTGAAAATCCTTTTGGCAACTTCCTGTTTCTAACCTTCTTCATCCTCTTCCGGCCTCATCATGTCTCTGTCTTCACACTGTCTTCAAAGTGTGCCTAGATGTGTGCAAAATGTTTTAGTCGAACAGCAATGTTGATGGATGGTTGCGAAGGGACTGGGGATCCACAATAATGTCCTAGCTGGCCACACATGCTGATATGAAGTTTTCCATTTCTGCTTTACTGGAACACTGGGGTGAGTCAGGTCCTAGCAAAATAGCCAACTCACTCATTTGTTCTGTTTGCCAGATACTTACAGGTCTCCCCTCAACAAACATATTTCCAGTATCAAAGACATTCCTTGCCCAACAAATACTGCTCCCTTGGGCAGACCCAGTGTTCTTAGACAACCCATTACAACAAGCCCACTTAAATATTGGAAGATCCCAATTTCCCCTTGATCCACCCCCCCCCCTTAGCTGCTTCCTGTGTCCATGCAGCTTGACAGCTGACTGCATTTCAGAGGTAGGAAGAACAGCCTCCACTCCACGCTGTTGAAGATGCTCACAGTAGGGCCTCACAGGTGAAGGGAACACAGACGTGTGTTGGAGAGAGGGAGACCTTTGCTTCCTAGGAGTTGCTTAGTGTGCTGTCTAAGGGCTGAAAAGTCTCTCAAGATCTATGTAAGAACCTTCCCAGCATAAGTTTGACCCTCAGAGGTCCCTCAGAGTTTAGGATTCTAAGGAATCTTGGGAGCAGACATAGAGCTGTTTTAAGCAGGAGGGTCAGCATACCAGGAGGAGAAGGAAATGGACAAGTCCTACAGACTAGGCTTGCCTGGCAGTCTTCTGCCAGCAGCTTACCATACCTCTCCTTTCCTGGCACAATGGCCTGCAAAGGCAACAACCAACCACACTTTCCCCAAGCACCTAACAACAGGTGTTTTATTTATTTGCACCATTTCAAATACAGATGAATAAGCAGGAAATTATATTGCCTCCTAAAAACAATCTGATTTCTCTCCCTTTCTTGAGCCATTTTGTAAATGAGTGAAAAATGTATTCATCCAGCTTGCAGCCCTGAAAGTTTGGTTGGGAAATCCTCTTTTCTCAATACCTGCCCCCCAGCCACAGCAAGCACTTACAGGCAGGGAAAGCTCTGAACTTATTTCTGATTGCTCTGGTGTTCTGTGAGCACACCCCTGCACACTTTGGATGATGATTGATGCATATCTGAGCCCAGGAGGAGGATACTTCTTAGTTGAAGCCCCTCCCTCTTCCAGAAGGTCTTTGTGTGCTGGTGAGGTTTTTTGGAATACTCAAATTCAAATGCAAACCTACTGTCTACCTCCTCCACCACTGAAAAAAGCTGTCTGCAGGAACTGGCTATGCAGAAAACAGAAGATAGAGTACCTGTGGGTGTCTTAGTTGTTTTTCCTCCTGCATGGGTACCCAGCCTCTCAAGCAAAGAACAATGCAAGACAAAGTGGGCAGGATGGAATACAGCCTCCCCCAAATGCAAAGACCCCTGTGATTTCAAGTACCTTCCTAATTGTCAGGACATTAAGTTTTATATTTAGCTAAAATCTATGGTTGCTATGAATGTACTCAGCAGAAAAGCCAAAGAACTCACAGGAAGGAGGATATTAAGTGAAAGAAAACTGAAAATTCAAAGAACGATGGCAAATTAAGATATGGATGTTGGAGCCCTTTTATTGCATTATGTGACTAGAGTTCAGAAAGCTGAACTGCTCTTGGCTTGTATTCTCAGAAAGATAATCACCACTTATGGAAAATACATACTCACATTTGTATTTAAATTGGTGAAGCAAAACCTACCAAGAGGAGACAGGATCATTTTTAAAGACAATGTCCGCAGGAAGAAAAAGCTTATAGCATAGGAGAAAAGAGAGAAATATCACAGTGCAAACTATGTAGAGGCTACAAGATACATTTCCAACCCAGGGTGGGTGGGTAGAGGAAAGACGTCACATGAGATTAAGAATTGTTTTTGAAAACTTGGGAAACTTTTCTTTTTAATTCCTTTTCTGTTACTGGAGTTTTAGGGTAAAAAAAAAAAAAAGCACCAAATCTGGGAATCCCAATGGAGTAGGCTTGGTACCTATCACAGCACACCAATAAAGAGGGGTACTGGTGAAATATCGATGATATAACCGACATAGGCACATTGGGAAGAGCCCCAGGTCCATCTTCAGAGTACTGATCACAGGGAGAGCTGGGGCAGAAGGTTGACTCTTCAGCTCTGAGTCTTGCAAGGGGGTCTGGAAATGTCCCATCCTTGTGGTTAAGTGAAGGAAATAATTTGGTTCCCATGAGATGTTGACTTTTCTTAACCAGCTGAGGTTTTTTTTGTTTTGTTTTTTGTTTTTGTTTTTGTTTTTGTTTTTGTTTTTTTGGAGCTGAGGATCGAACCCAGGGCCTTGAGCTTGCTAGGCCAGCGCTCTACCACTGAGCTAAATCCCCAGCCCCTGAGATGTTGACTCTTCTTATAGGTGCTCCCTACCATCTTTAGAATCATTCTCACTGGGGGCTGCTCTGTCCTGCAAGGCTCACTGATCCTCAATCTTTGTCAAAAAAGGATGCTTATCAACCAGTACGGTCTCCTGGGATCCAAGGTGACTACAGGAGACAGTAACACAGAAGGGAAAAGTTAGATGCAAAAAATACACAGAGGGGCAAAAAGAACCAGGTCTGTGCTCAGTGCCTTTCTCTGTTTCTAGACAAAAACAAACAAACAAACAAACAAACAAAAAAAAACCAAAAACAAAAAAACACCTTGATTTTTCAAAATTATACTAAAAAACAAAAAAATCTATTGGGAAAGCAGTAGGTGTGGTAATTCAGTATTTCTTCTGTACATGAAGACTTGTTACTTAGCCTGTAGACTCACCTCTCATCAAAGACAATATTAGTGGAGCAAGGAAAAAGGTTTATTTTGTAAATCAGCTAAGTTCCTTTGAACTATAAGCCCAGCTACAAAAAAAAAAAAGAGCAGTCATATGTACTGTACATGTATACATATGTTCATGTACAGTCATAGATATGCAAAATTCACACATTGGTAGTAAGAAAACAGACAGTTAGAAATGAAATTATAATTTTAGAGAGCGTCTGATAAGATAATGAGAACTAGTAAACATTATTGGATATGTTCACCATGCTATGGAGTAAAATCTGCATTTTCCAAAGAATGAAAGGTGTTGAAAATAAGATCTAACTAAACTCTGCTTTTATAACATAGTTACCTGTCTTAATTACTTCTCTGTTGCTGTGAAGAGACACCATGGACAAAGAAACATGAAGTAACACACTTATTTGGGGGCTTGTTTACAGTTCCAGGGGGTGAGCTCATGACCATCATGGTGGGGAGTATGGCAGGAGGCAGACAGGCATGACACTGGAGAAGTAGCTGAGAGGTTCAATCTTATCCACAGGCAACAGAAAGAGCAAGCCTGGGCCTGATGTGGGTTTTGGAAACCTCAGAGCCCACCCTCATCAATACACCTCATCCAACGAGTCCACACCTCCTAATCCTTCCTAAATAGTCCACCAACTAGAGACCAAACATTCAAATATATGAGCCTGGGGGGGGGCATTCTCATTCAGACCATGATGCTATCCATCCTTTCATGTGTTGCTTATTTCAAAACAAAATGATTTACCAAGAAATCCGTTACCATTAATAGCTTCTAATTCCTTTATCCACACGACACCCTAGTTTTTCCTGTTTGTCACCTATCAATAGGAAGTAGGCACTGTCTACAGTAGAGAATCAAGACTCAAACCAAAAAGTATTCTGAAAAATTTAAGCCCTGAATGATATGTTTACTTAAAATCATTTCTATGATCACCACTACAGACGATCTTTCACACTATTTTGGAAACAAAAAATAATGTCTCAATCCCCTTTGACTTTTAATCTAGCCACATTCTTCTCTGGCTCTGAGGCTCCTTCCTTTTATTCTTTGATTTCTTCCCATTTAGTGCCATCTTAGTAATAGTTCCATCTCTCAGAACCCATAAACCTCATTCAACGTTAGGATAGTCTTACCTTCCTACATTGGCTTAGGGTTCTAGCCACAAATTTTCCAAGGCCCCTGTGTGGTCTTGCACAGTGAAAGGTAGGCAAAATAATTTTTTGTTAAGTTATCTCATATACATAGAGACATAGGCAGCAAGATTTCTTCCAAATTTGTAAATCATATTCTTTCTGTCTGTTGTAGAGAGTATTTATCTGCCTACTGAAGAATGTGTTCCCCAAAGCAAACATCACCTGGTTAATAGACGAAAGGTTTCTTCAAGGCGATGAGGAAGGTAAGGAAGCAAAGTCAAGGGAATGGGTTTGGTAACACCAAGCAGTAGAAAGTCTTGGTGCCCAAATTGACCTTGGCATTTAAAAGTAATTCTTTCTCTAAGAAAAAACATCATCTTACCAACCAGGTGTCACTTTCTGATACTGCATCTGATTCTTCCAAGGGGTAGGAGGCAACATTTTCCAAAATAAAAGTGATATGGTTGATTTCTTCAGACCATATACACCATTTAATTGGTGTTAGTGAAAGCAAACATCCTTTATGAGGACAAAAACAAATATCTCTGATTTAGTAGCATTATTATCTATTCTGTCATGTTATTTTAATATCTTACGTTCCATTTTCTCAGCACCACTGCTTTAAGGCAATTGATAATAATTTTCACATTCTCTTGTAACTATCTGGGGCAGGACTTAGGGGTGTGGCAGTAGGGATGGAAATAAAGGGTTCCTTCACAAGGAACAAGTTTGCTGGGAGGCTTAAGTTCCTGGGGCAGGAGTACACCCTGAGACAACGTCAGCACAAAGTAGTATTTCTCAGAGGTGGTAACCATGGCAGCAGCGTTGCCAGAATAAGCTCAGGCATCTGTGCCTGGACAACACATTGAACAATAGCTGAGTCACAAAGCTCTTGCTCAATTTCTTCTTTTAATTCCTAAAATTAACAGCTTCTGCTGGTAGATGATTTTATAGGTCCCTTGATTATTTACGGTTAGTGAGTTCACTTTACAAGCTGTTCACTCCAACAACACAACATAATTCTGGAATTATATTTTTAATAGTAATAATAATAATAAAAAGTTTATTTTCTTGTTAAATAAAGCATCCAGATAGGATATGCCGATTACTGTCTCACACAAGTGGCCAGGCAGTGTGATCAGAATTCCACCAGCATACAACGGCATTTAGCTAATACTTGGCTAAATAGTAACTCCAGATTTATCAGGAAGAACCTTTCATGGGAGCCAGGCATGTTGGCACAGGCCTGCGATCCTTGTGTTGGGAGATAGAGGAAGGGGGATCGAGAGTTGAAGGTCATGCTTGGCTGCATAATGACTTTGAGGCCAGCCAGAGATATACCAGATCTGGTCTCAAAAGAAACAAAGAACCTTTAACATCAAGATTCTGGGAGAGTTCAGAATGATCTGGCCTGTGGGGACAGATTTTTTTTTAAGTAATTTACTGCTACAATGCATGCAATTTGAAAGTTATCCTAACAGTGACAGTTAAAAGATTCTAGAGAAGTCTTGGAGGACCAGAAATGAAAACACTTACTAATATACAACTTAGGAAAAAAATATGATATAGTATCAGAATTAGAATAAACATCATCTACTACATTTATAGCAGAAGGGGGTTGTTTTACATTCTACTGATATATTTTTACAGAGTCTGCGGAAGAGCCTTCCCAGAGTTCAAGCCAATTCAAGTACAAATCACCAGTTTCACCATTACTAAATGCCACTAATGAGTTGGAACAATCTACTCCAAGCCCTTGGACCCACAGTCAGAAGCAAAACATAAAATGAATGCATAGTACAGCCTGATTATGGATCAGTGCCACCCAGAGCTGAAACAATTGCCACAGGTTAAGGCCAGCTTTGGTAGAACTGGCCCTTGCTTCTCAGAAGCTAAAGGCTAACTACTTGAGAGTCTGTCTACATTACTATAAATTAGTTGTGTGGTGAAGCATAAGTCTGTAGGCTCTATACAGACGGGGTGGGGGGATGATTTAAGCCATGAGTTAAAGGCCAGTATGGGCAACAAAGGGAGACAGACCCTCATCTCAAAACAAAGTAAAATCAAATTTTATTAGGCTGTGTTTTGGCATCCTTCTCTGGCTTATACAGAAAATGTCAGGGCCTAATCATGTTTTCATCTGCCTTGCAGGAATATACATTACGAATAATGAGGAAAAGGTTAGAAATGGATTTTGGGAACTGAAGTCAGTTTTAACAAGGACCCATGGTGATAGACCAGCCCAATCAAAAAACATGACCATTCGTTGTATGGCTCTGTCCCCGGGCCCCAGAAATGGAATGTGGAGTACTTCATCACAAGCCATCATGCTTTCTTTAGGTGAGTTTCTTGTTGAGCAAAGTCAACAAGGCATAGCCAAGAATGCTACCAACTTAGAACATGAGTAATTGGAAAAGATAGGATTTTTATTATATCCACATCAGTACAATACCAGAAAACTCTCCACATGACCCCAAATTGCTAAATTTCAGAACATTAAATAATTCATAAACAGAATCTGAAAGTAATTTCTCAAAATAAAAATAAAAAAATTAAAAAACTAAAAAAAATTCCTTTTTCTACAAAGATTTTCTAACAGTATTTTTTATTGTGCTAATAACTCTTTTTTGTTTTCTGTGATAATAACTCTTTTATTTTCTTTGTTGTTACTGTTTTCTTTTTTTCCAGACATATTTTTCAGTTTGTTGCTTACAGTAAATCTAGTATAAATTGGTCGCTAATCCCTGGCAATCTACTTGCTTTACCCACCCAAGTGCTAGAATTAACATCCTGAGTCACCACAAACCAGCCTAGTCATAACATTTAATCAACTAGCATTCTGGTTCACTTATCATCCAATGCCAACTGATAATAACACCTATGATTAATTTAAATCTAAACTATCTTAAAATTCCTGAGTCATGAACAGATTTAGGACTTGTGCATGACTCAGTACTTCTGCAAGCCTGCCAGCCGAGTCCCATCCACAGACCCCATGTAGTGGGAAAAGAGAAAAGACTCTGGAAAGAAAAGACTCTGATCCTCATGTATGTGCTACAACATATGAACTCAGGCATACACACATAAATAGACAAATGCTCAAATGAATAAAAGAAAAAATGGAAATATTTCATCAGTCACACACCATGAATAATTTCACTGTTTAGACATGGGTAAACCTTGCAAGCAGTAATAGCTTCACTACCCTGGTTTGAAGTACATTATCTACATAGAGACTTTTATGACTAGAAAAAATGATAAATTCAGTCACTCCAGTTGTTGCAAAATTCGAATAACCAAGTTTACTACTGTGAATCATATAAAAATAATGGAGATTTTACTATACAAAATATGACAAGTGTCTCAGCAAATGTGGTGACAACAGAATGCCAATTTCAAAAAGGCTATTAAGGATGACTATCAAACGTGCATATTTAGTAGTACTTGGACAAAACCAAATACATTTGTGAATCATTCTTACAGCCCTATAGGACTATTAACCTCTTTAACTGTCATCCTATCTTCATAAAGTTCTCTATAACATATCTATAAAAACATACTAATTCATACCGGAAGCCTGTTGTACAGAATGGTTTGCATTACTGGATCTTTAGATGAAAGGACTGTGTATCTTAGTAGAAAGCCTTTCTCACTAGTCAGGAGCAGGTGCCATTCCATGCTGAGTCAAAAGCAGTATGCCTGTGACTCTACCTGTGTGCATATATTTAAATATGAAAAAGAGTCTCTGTCAATTTTGAGTCACTCATTCAGAAACTGGGATGGACTAACATGAAAACAGCTTTACTGAAGCCAACTCCCTGAGGAACGGGACAGGGGCAGCTCTTCCTATAAGGTGACAATGCCAGGACTGCAGTCTGGGAACAATGTGAAATTTATCACGTCTCATACAGATTTGCCACAGCTCAGCTTTGGAAGACTCTGAAGCCATGAGCTTCAAGACTCTTTAAAACCTTCCATTCTTAAACAGAATATTGTTCCCATGTGCTCTCTAAACCACCATATTCTGACATTAAACATGCTTTGTTTCAAGATCAGAAAATAATGAAAACTTTGAAGATAAAAAGGAATACCGATTTTCATACCCCAAACACACTTTATTTCAAATTTTACAGGGAAGCTCGTCTTCTTTTATAAGTTTGGACTCTGAACAAGTAGGTATATTTTAATCACCAAATGAACTTTTAGGCTTTATAGTCAGATATTCAAGCTAGTAAATCTTGGAGTTTCCTAAAATCTGTTTCCTAAAACTATGGCTTCCTTTCTGGCCCCATCCAAACACAAATCATTGTGTTCTTACATGCATAAATGTGCTCATGTATTATTTGGGGATATGGTGAAAGCCAAAAGGATATTCCTATAGATGAGCAAAGATGAACACTAAGCATTTAAATGGAAGACTCTAGACAAATACTTCTTGTCTCATGACTTCCTACAATAAGCCAAGATTCACATTTGTGTCTGCTCCCAGGGATCTTGAAAGCATAAATAGAGAATTTAATATGCACACAAATCCCCCAGAGATCTTGTTAAAATGCAGATTCTAATTCAGAAAGTCTGGAGCTCAGCTCTACATTTCTAACAAGACCCTGAGAGAAACCTCTCCCACTGGTTTGTGGGTTACAGTTTGAGAAGAAAGTGTCTCATACACCTTGGGATTGGCTCATTTCTTAGGTGGACCAGATAAGGACTGCTACTTGTTCACAGGAAACCTCAGAACTGACTCAGCTGTTCTTGTGAGCCAGATCCCTGGCTGCTGCTATGACTCTGAAAAGCTGCCCAGCCCACAACAGAGTGACTTCAGAAAGTAGAGGCTTCAGATGAAGTTGCTTGGGCCAGAAGCCCATCCCTTTGAACACTGCAGCCAATGAAGTGACCTAAGTGTGCATGTGACAATTCTAATTGATTCTACACCTGAGTGTTGGGAAGTCTCTTATCTCTGTTAAGCTGGAGCCATGTCTTTTTAACAGCCCTGATTTTTATTTTGACCAAGGCAGTGTGTCTACTTTTCATCCCAATCTGAAGCAGACAGATGTTTTATGAGCTCAGATTTCATGCTGAAATCTTTGTGGGATCTGGACATGGGGCGAAGGGCCCTTTTTGGTATGCAAATCTTGTAAAATCTCCAAAATGTACTGCAAGGCTGACCCCCTCAGCTTCCAAAGATATTTGTTTATGAAATATAGCAGAATACTGCTCTAAAACAAAGACATCCATCAGTGAAAGTTCCTTACATTATATAAATCTGGGACAGAACATAACCAATACCTTCAATTCCAGGAATTGGCATTTCACCTATAAAGGGTGAGACAGTAAATATTTATGTTTTATGGGTAATATTATCTCTGTCATAATTACTCAAGTTAGAAGTACAGCACAAATGCTGCTATGGACAGCATGTAAGCAAATTAATATGACTATATCCCAAAAGTACTTTCTTCATAAGCATAGGAATGGATGGGATTTGATTGTATGCATTGGTTTACAGCCTCTGTAAAATCATTCCACAGAGAAAGCCATGCAAGCATTTATCCTGCAGACCCACACTTCATCTTCATAGCATATTGTTTTAGAAGAGGATGATTATTATCTAAGAGCAGTCAGACACTAAAGGTTGGTCTTTCTGCCAATTTTATATACACTACAGCATTTCCATTTATTGATATCTTCAAATACAGCGTGGAACGAAACCAGTTTTTCTTTGGACAGGTATGACCCACGAATAAAAGTGCTAAGACCTTTGCTAACATTAACATCAAGGGAAGGTGGCATGTTATGAAGGTCCCCTAGGACTCCCTAACCTTAAATTTTTTTTCATATGATGAAGCTTGAAAATGAGAAAATGTCAGGACACAACACAAAGACTGAAAAGTCTTCATGAGTGAACTGTGCTTGGGCTGAAACACCTGCCTTTTGGATAGAATCATGTGTGTGGTTCACAAGAGATGGAAAAGCAATGGTTAGGACCAAGACATAAAGTTGGGAATATGACAAGGCACCAATTATGATGTCATTTGAAGACTTCAGACTCATTGTAAGTGGTAAGCAAAAACAGTCTGATTATTTTGTTAATCTAATGACTCTCCTAAACAGTCATGTGGCTAGAAAACCCACAAAATCTTCCAGGCTCAAAAATTAATCAATCAATCCTCCTTATACTTGTAATTAAAAAAAAAAAAATCTTTCAGGGGCAGAAGATATGGCTCAGTGGTTGAGAGACGCTGGTCTTCCAGAGGACTTGAAGTTAATTCCCAGCACACATGTGGTCAATTACAACCATCTGTGACTCCAATTCTAGGAGATCTTGTACCCTCATCTTCTCTCTAGGGGCTGCCTGGTGCACATGGTGCGCAAATATAAAGGCTGGTAAAACTCCCATATACATAAAATAAAATAAATTTTAAAAATTTCCTTTAGTAGAATTATTTGTAAAGCATATAATGGCGATGGAAGGAAATTAAATGAGTGTAAAACAACACATCTTAGCTTCTATTTACACATACAGAGAGAGAGAATAAATAAATACTTTAAAGTGTTTAAAGAAAATTAAAACACAGTTCCATACCTCTCCTACTCACCAATATGTCTCACCACCTGGTCCATAGCAAGTCCCCAATACTGATTTGCTAGATAATGAATAAATAAAGTATGTTTAGACCTGAATTAATATCTTTTTCTTACAATATTTTATCCATTATAATTATCTACCTTATACTTTTAGATTCGGTGAATGTCCCAGTGGAACATCTAGCCAGTGGAACAGGATTTACCCTGGGCACACAACCTTTTCCAGATGACAAGGTGTCTCCTACGAGTAAGAATGTTTTCACACTACTTTTAATTTACATAACCTGTTAATCCTTCAATTAATAGTAGACTTGCATGACTCATGTCCTTCTTTGCTATGACATTTGAAATAAACCAACGTGTTGTTCTCATCATTTCCAGGAGCTAAAATCACTTGAAGCCATGGGAAAATTGAAGTCGGTAAATATTCAGTGAGGAATTTAAATTCTGTATTCATTATTAAATAGTTAGTAAATTGACAGTCCTCCACAGCCGTATTCTCACTGGGGAGCTTAAAAAATAATGGTTGCAACTGGGGATACTGTGGGGCTAAAATAGTTAGAGCATTTTATGTTTAAATTTGTTTGGCCTCTAATTAATTCACCAGGATGGCTAGCGAATGCTGTGAGTTCATTCCTCCCATCCAAGGCATCATTAACAGTGGGAGCCTTTGGCCAGTGCTGCTATGGAAAAGTCATTCATGGCAGGGAGTCTCAGAGGTTGGCGTTGATGTAAACAAATCATAATCCTGACATCCTTTGTACATTATAGAGATCCATGGTGACCTCTGATTTAAAAAACAAAAACAAAAAACTAAAGTATATGTAGAATAGAAGTATGGCTTTCATTTCACATTTAATTAAAACTATCAATTTTGTCTGAAAATGAGAGCTCAAAATGGAATAAAATGAAAGCAGTCCCCTGGAATGAACAATTGCTTTAGCTGGTAGCCTTTTGCATTTCGCCTACAGTCACTGTCACAGACAGCTACCTTGCAGAAAGTGAGAAGTAGATGGCAGGTGAGAAATGCCTGCAAATCATCCACCAGAGGTTTCACATCCAGGTGACTGTCCTTGTTCTTGATGCTCTATAACACTGTTTATAACACTCTTCCTCTCCTGCTCCTTCTCCTCTTCCTCTTGGTCCTCACCTTCCTCTTTTATTTTTCCAAGCTACCACTTTCAAAGACTATGGTTTCACCCATAAATTACAACTGGCTGGGACATTTTCACTCAGCAAACATCAGTATATTTAATAATAATAATAATAATAATAATAATAATAATAATAATAGAAATCTTAAACCTCTGCAGTGTCCTGTGCATTGTTTGTGCATTACTATGTGAAAAATTACCTTTGATATTTAATGAATTATGAAACATTTCAAATGGTTTCAGGAAAATGTTAAGGATTTTTAGTGCAGTGAGGTTGAGTCATTGCCCTGAGCTCCAGTCATCTGAAAGATTGGCTGGAGTAGAAGCATGTACATCTGAACTCTAGCATGCTATCAAAACAGGATGCCTCAGTGCTCCCAGAATGGGCCTCTTAGTAGGACTGCATCCAATATGGCTGCTGGCTTCCCATTGACAAAGGACTTCAAGAAATAATGGCAGCAGAATAGTACCCTTTTAACGCCATTCTCTCCCAGATTGTGGGTCACCTCTGCTTTATTCTATTCATTAGAAATAAGTCTATTCTCAGGGCAAAGGCTGAGGTTTCATCTTTTGAAGAGGAGAGTAGGAATTGTGAACAAATGTAAGTCACCATGCTGTATCGTTTGAAATGCTTTTATATTAAATGATGAGTTGTTTGTTCCTCTTTATTATTTTATTCATAATGGAGCACACAAATATCCTTTTTCTTGTTCCAGACTGGACACTGAGACACTGAGAGTGAACATGATCAGTAGTGGTAACAGAGGCTGTATTTGTGCCAGTCCGCTGACTCTGAATCTAGTTTTTATCAGATAACGCTTTCCCCAATCAGTCTAGACACTTAAAGAGACCAGACTATATTTATTTTCTCTTCTAACACATACCTAGGTAGTCATAAATATGAGCTGAATAGCTCAACAAATAAAAGAATTGACAGAATATTGTACTTTGAGATGTAATTTAGTACCTATAATATTATAGGTATATAATATTATATATAATAACCCTATGGTGTTAAAATGATGTCCATTTTTATTCTGCCTTCAAACACTTTGAAGCCCACATGAGAGAGACGACATACACATACACCATAACGATTCAAAGCAAGAAATTGAAAGGGGGCATAACCTGTGGAATAGAAATGTCCAGGGAGGATGGGTCAGGAAGTACCATGCTTAAAGTTATCAATGACTCCTGTTGGTTCAGGTGATCAAAGATGTTTTCAAGGGAAGAGAGAGAAATTAAGAGAGAGAGAGAGAGAGAGAGAGAGAGAGAGAGAGAGAGAGAGAAACCTCGTATGTACCATATTCACTTTATTTGATGAAGACCTTGAAAAATGTCTTAGAGAAAATGACATGAGCAGTTAGGTTTGTGATCACTTGAGGAAGTATCAGTACATAAGCTTGGTCAAGGAGACAGAATCATATATCAAAGAAGGAAGGAAGGATACTGGAGAAAACACACCAAAACACATTGAGTCCAACCACAGCTTTCAATAATATCTGTGGTGGTTTGAAAGAAAAATGGCCCCCCAAAGGGAGTGGCAATAGCAAGAGGCATGGCCTTGTTGTATGATCTTGTTGGAGGAAATATGTCACTGTGGAGGCAGGCTTTGAGGTCTCATACATGCTCAGGCCACACCCAGTGAGACAGACCACTTTTTGCTGCCTCCAAGTCAAGATGTAGGACACCCAGCTATTTCTCCAGCACCATGTCTGCCTGCACACCACCATGTCACATCATGATGATGATGGGACTAAACTCTGAAAATGTAAGCCACCCCAAATAATTTTTTTCCTCTTTAAGAGTTGCTGTGGTCATGGTGTCCCTTCACAGCAATAGAAACCCTAACTAAGACAATATATAAGGAAATGGAACCAGTCCTCACTAAACAGACTTTTTTTTAGAAGAATGTAATTATATTTTAATTTAAAATGTATTTTAAAAAAATAAACTAATTCATTCACCAATTATTACTAGCATCAAGTGTTCTTCTAGATGCTGGCAAATGGCAATAAACAAAACAGAAAAATACCCTCATGGCATTTACATCCTGACAACAATTCCTTCTAGTTGAATTGTTTGTGGAGTTAGCCTCCATGTTAAGTGCTACATTTGGCCAAATACCACTTACATCTGCAAAGAAATATAAAACAGAAAATGCAGAGCTTCCAATTTAACAGAGAAGGCACAGAAAACTTATCTGTATGCAATGTGTGTGTGTGTGTGTGTGTGTGTGTGTGTGTGTGTGTGTGTGTTTCTAGTAAGGTGACATAACTGAGAAGTTTCTGAAGAATCCAAGCCCTCCTTAAAGTAAGGTACTACCACTTCATGGACCTGAGAACTTTCTTAGATCACAGTTTAATCATTTATCCTCCCCACAGTGAAGGGACATCTGGTAGTGTCCAGACAGATTTGGGGTTGTCCCAGTAAGGTGGGGAGGTGTCACCAGATCCAGTGATTAGAGGGGAAGGCTTTTCCCAAATATTGCATAACAAAAGATGGCACAGCTCTCATCATAAAGCAATGTTTAATTCAAAATGTTAACTGTGCTGAGTCTGAGAAACCTGGCTTTAGATCAGACTTGGGTATAATTAGGACAAGTGGGTTTTGCTCTATAAAATCCAACTGAGAGCTCATCAAGATGGTAACTACAGATTATGTTTGAAACAATTTTCTGCCTGATTGTGATATGCCAAAGAGACCATGCTTAAATCAATAACTGGCAAACATACCTAAATTAAACTTATCTGACTGGCCCAGTCATTGAATTACTATAGAGAAATACCCACTTAATCTTAGCAACCTAGAGGGTCATTGTAAAAACTCTCATCATTGCTGACTCAGAATCTGGTGGGAACCACCTTTGACGGTTCTTTCAAGAAAGGAATCCAGATGCAGCATGACACAGACATCAACTTCAGAAGGCTGTGTTTCACTCTAAACTCTAAGATGTAAAGAGATGTGCAATTCAATCAGCCTTACAAAGCTCCATGTCTGCCTGCAAGCAGACACTCCTCACTCTTGTATTCAATGAAAGGTGGATTTTAAAATGAATGTAGGGGGTCACGGGTGCAATACTCTTTAATTCCAGAAGGAGAACTTCATAGCTCAAACCAGCTGTAAGAGCCACCCAGGGAAGTCTCCTTCAGCTCCACAAGAGCCCATTAATGTAAGCTGAGTCCCAACTACTTTCTCAGTGTTGTTCCAGTAGAAGATGGGAAGCTGACAGCTAAAACCCAGGTGTAGCAACCAGAGACACCTGACAAGCTGAGGGCGAGGCAGCAGTGATGTAAGCTTAGAGCTATCATTGCCCTCGGAAGAGCGCTCTCATCCTTTCAGTGCATTGGCTAGAAACTGGCTACTAGTTATATTGCCTAAAACAACAGGCCATAGAGGCACCAACCCAGGCTGAGGTAATCAGTCAAGACATGTATTCATTCTACAAACACAGCATGCCTACAAACATACGGGGGAGGGTGGGTTAAGGTGCCTCATTACAGTAATGAGGGACTCATAGACAGTGCCTCTATCGCACAGAACTTATAGCTGTACATGTGTCTTGCCTTGATTCTCATCTCTCTGCCCACTAGGCCACAGACGCGTTGGCTCTGCCTCCTGTTTTAATGTCTGCATCTGACCCTCTGACCTAATGACATTGAGTTTGATATTGAGCCCTCATCAATAACTTATCTGGATCTCACCATCTGATTTCCTACTCTGAACACGTTGAGCAAAATACCAGGTCTGCTCTGACTCTACCCCTTGGCCTGTTCCTCATGTGATAACAGACGGTCTTAAGAAAGTAGGAGATGATCGCCAGGCAGTGGTGGTGCACGCCTTTAATCCCTGCACTCAGGAGGCAGAGCCAGGTGGCTCTCTGTGAGTTCAAGGCCAGCCTGGTCTAAAGAGTGAGCTCCAGAGAAACCCTGTCTTAAAACAACAACAACAACAACAACAACAACAACAACAACAACAACAATACAAAAGAAAGTAGATGATCATGCATGGGAGGAAGAGCAAAGGAATGAGTGCCCAGGGGGTACAACAAACTAGAGACGTAGAAATAGATATGTCAGGAATGGATGAAGCACAGACCTGGAGATGCAATATTGGATGATATCAGAAGGGAGCAGCACAGAAAAGCATCAGCATGTCAGGACACTGGGTCCTAAAGCAAGGGAGTCCCAGAGAGAGGTGAAAGGAGGTAGAGGAGGCTGGTGATGTATGTGTGATGGCAACTCCATTAGTCTCTCCTATTGTCATACATATATAGATATGAGAAAGGAGGGACAAGGCAGAGGGAGTTAGGGTGTGGCTAAGAGGTAGAATGCTTGATGGATATATGCAGATCCCTGGGCTTTATCTCTCCAGCATCATTACCACCACCATAACCAACTATGACTGCAATACTCAGCGTGCCATGCTGAGCATGCAAGTAGGGTTGAGGAAGTCTGGAAGGGAAGATGGGCTCAGCTGGAAGAAAGATGCAAAGTGGATCCTCGAATTATTCTCATTTTAACATTTTTTTAAACTTTATTATTTAAAAAGTGTATTACTTATTTAAGAATTATACACTGAAATTAACCAGGCCCCCAAACTAAAATGGTCATCTTAAGCACAGATGTAAATAAATTGAACCCATCCATGAGAAGAAAAGCAGAAGTCATCACTGTTGGGGAGAGAGGTGTTATGGGGCCACGTTAAGATGAGATAAACCAATGGGCTGTGGGTTTAGACTGACCTGGATGCCAGGAGTTACTGTGGCTTCTTAGTGTGTGAGGAAAAGGAAACAGGAAGCTATGTGTCGGGTGAATGGTAGCTGCAAGAGCTGGCAGCCCCAAGACTGGGTGATGTTGATTTAAAATGATCTAAGTTGACCACAGTCTCAACAAGGCATTTGTAGCAATGGAGAGTCCCATGACAGAAGACTCACCAGGACTGCCTGACTAAACATGGGCATAAAGCAGGGCTTTTCGGATGCTGTCACACAAGTGCCTTCCAGGGTACTCCTAGCAATTTTCTGACCATTTTCCCCCACACTGACATGGCTGTGTCAGATAGCTGACCAATGACACTGATGTTTGTTGAGTTCTCCCAGTGTGTCTAGGATTATTCTAAAGTATAAGTATATTGCTTCATTTCATTCTGTCAATAGCACAAACTTGGAGAATTATTACCACCCACTTTACAGGAAAGAATATTGGGGCACAAAGAGATTGAATAACACAAGCAAAGTCATACAGAAGGTTTACGAGCCAGAAAGGAGCCTAGAGAGTCAGACTATGGCCTCTGTCAGTACAGACTTTGGCTCAACAAATGCCTTTTATGGTGGATAAATCCCTGCTCATTTGAAGTTGTTACTGCTGCTGCTCACACAGAATGCCTGCATTAATCTTTTTTCTTTGGTGGACCAGTGGTTCCTGAGAAACTCAGTCTCCAAGAATGGACCTTGCAGCTCCTTTGTTGGACATAAATCAGAGGAAAGAGCACCCTTCCATGCTTTGCCTCTTCATACAACCATTTTAATAATGTTGTATGCCTCTACAACATCCATACAGAAACACATTGCTGTCTTTTAGTTCTAGAAAATTCTAGGACAGCAAGGTGGTCCCGAGGGTGGAATAAGTTTGGAGAGTCAATTCTCTTCTACTCTAGGTCCCATAAATTGAACCAGGTCACCTGGGCTGCAGAGTAGGCACTTTTACCTGCTGAACAATCACGGTGGCCCAAATGATCCATTTTTAATATTATTAACAATTACCATGTCTACAACAATGTCATATATGTGGAAAAATCTGCCTTGCTTTCTGTTGTCTTCATGGAGTTTGTCATTAAGAGCAATAATCTAGTGGTATATGGTCCTCTTACCTCTTCATTTAACATCTGTTGGACAAGAAGCCTCCTTTGTGACAAGAGTTTGGGGATGTGTTCAGGACATCTCCATGAGTGTCTCCTCCACACTAGCCTCCTCCTTCAAGGTAGGTCAGTTTCCACCTCAGTCTGACCACTGGGAAGAACAAGACTCATTTGAATGTGCTCACACGGCCCAGATTCTCTTAAGTGCTAGTCTGCCGTGTCACTACTGCCTTTAAAGGCTCTTTGTACTCAAGGGAGCTGATGGAGCTGATGGAGAGTAACCCCTCGTTTGTGCAGGAACCAAGTCAGAGTGGCAAGTACATCCAGTATCCAGTAGATGCTATAATGATGGAGGGGAAGGCTGAGTGAAAAACACTGTAATGTGAAAAATAATTTACTTTCAGGCAATATCACAGGAATATAAGGAAAGTCTTGGATAAGTTAGCCTGACTAACCACATTGTTCCAACTGAACTTGCAAATCACTTTTATTCTTCTACTTGGTTGATTACATAAGCTGGAATGGGTAGCAAAAAAAAAATTATTTGCTCCATCATTCTCTGTTCAAATGAGCTCTGTTGAATAGTTTCTTAGCCTCTGGAAGAAATTTCAGACAAATGACTTGGCCTTTTGGGGAGTGATTTTCATATAATAAATGTCGTCTGGTCTTTTTCAGCCACTAGAACAGACATATGTCAATAATTTAAAAGTCTGGTCACAAATGTAGTGTCAAAACTTGAAAAAGTTAACTTAGTCCAGAATTTCTCTCCTCTCCCTACTGCAAGCATGCATCTGCCTCGGCCGCAGAGGGCTGACATGTTTTGGCCTTGTGCTTTATGTCTGTATGAGGGAAAGATGAGGAAACAGCTTGCGATGCCCTGGTCCGACTCCAACCTTTCCTCCAATCTTTGCTCCTGGCTTAAACCCTCCTTTGGGGAACATAGGGTAGGGAGAAGAGAGGAGTGAGTAAGAAGGGGCTTCCTTTAATAGGCTAGCTCTAATCTAATCTAGCCAGCTCAGGAGATGAAAAATAAAACCGGCCACCATCACCTCATGGACACTTGGGCAGGTGTATTACAGGATTTCAAAAAGTTACCCAACTGTGGGACCTCTGACGTTTCACCCATCTACCCTTTTCTCTGGGAGAATGTAGGCTAAGAAGCCGCTGACATAATGGCAGGTACCAGCAGCCAGAATTAACTCTTGTAGAACATACTTCTGTCTCCTCCATTCAACCCAGACCACATGAATGTCTACAGAAACTAAAAAAAAAAAAAAAAAAAAAAAAAAAAAAAAAAAAAAAAGTAATCCTTCCTTTTTAGTGAGAAGTATTGAAAGAGTTAAAATGAACTGGACTGGAAGGTTTTAAACCTCATCTAACCTTGTGGAAGGTTCTGAACTAGTATAAACAAAGCAAATTGGATGAAGCAGCTGCTTGCTCTTTTTCCTGGAAACAACAATCATGATGATGTATGTCAGAACACTTGCGAAATTTAATAACAGTAAGTCTTCATATGGAAGGAAAACTAAACAGCCAGGAAACGTAGCAACCAACTCTCCATCAGTTGGGTTTTCATAACTTTTGCCTATAGAGTATGTCATAATATAAAATCAGTTATTGAAAATCAAGAGGTTTTAGTGTGCTGGGAGGCAGACTTAGCCTTGAAATTGAATCGACCGAAGTAAACTCCATTCACATGCTGAGAAATATGACCAATGTGAATGTTTCAAAAATGCAAATAAAAATTCTTTTTAAATTCTCTACTGAATATTGAGACAATTAGACATAATCATTTTTAAAAAATATAACATTTTTAAATTTTGACAATTACATACATACCTATATGCATACATACAATTTTGATCATATCCACCCCTTACTCCTCTCCTGAACCCCCCAAGAACTACTCCTCACTCCTCACCCCTTCCCAACTCTGTGTCCTCTTGTTTTTTTTCCATATGAGTCAACTGATTCTAGTTTATGTATTCCTGCCATCCCTTGAAGCCTGGTCAACCTATGAAGGGCCACATCTTTCAAGAAAACTGACTTTCCATTCTCAATAAGCCATCGATGGTCAACCTCAGCTAGAGGTGAAGGCTTACAGGCCCTTGCTCCCTCCGTGTGCAGATGCTGACTGCCTTGATCTTGTGTAGCCAGCCACAGCTGCTCTGATTTCACGAATGCAGCAGTCCTGTTACCGAATACCAGCTCTTACAGTGGCAGAGTCTCCATCTCAAATTCAAAGCCTTGAGAAAGAAACAATGTTGACACTAGTAGCCTGCATTTGATCCCTTCTCTCCTGTCGCTGTGGACACTGGGGATATGCCTTTCAACTGTCTCACAATCAGATCAGAACCACACAGAGGAAAAACCAAGCACTCCTGAGAAGTAGTAAAGATCCAACCCTGGGGTAGGCAGGTGCTATAAGCTTACTAAGCCACAGAGTGTGGGGAAGTTTCCAACTGTCCTTCCCTGGTCCAATTCTCCTATGGCATGCCTGGTCTGAGAACACATAGGTTTACATGTTGTCATATCTGGGTTCCTTATTTAATTATCTATCTCCTCCGTGTCTCCCCTAATTATTCAGATCTCCTCCATGTCTCCTCCATGAATGAAGGCTGTAGAGGAGTAATATTCCAAATTTCAAGTTTAGTGCCTAAGGGAGACAAGTTCTCAAATACTGGCTGACCAAAGAGTACCTGCAGGAGGTTGACTATCACTGTTAAGATGTGGTCCTAGCATGTGAGCGGACCTCAGTCTTGAGCCATGGTGTAAACCGGCAGGAAGGAGAGTGGATTGACTTTATTTAGAAACCAGTTATTTTCCCAAATGGATTAAACTCTACTTCTCTGTGATTAATAAGAGTCCCTAGTAAACGATTCATCCTTTCAATGACCTATGCAAAGTTGGACAGACCAAGAATAACAACAAAACCCAGCAGAAGGCAAATAAATGTTGTGTTCCCTGGAGACAGAGACCAGGTTTTGAGGATTCTTTGTTTCCTAGGGCTGATGTGTTCTAAGCCCTTAACAAATACCATAGTTTTGCCTGTGAATGGATGTTGAGTTATGTGTGAGTTCAGAAACATTAGCACAAGTCAGTACACATGACTGACCTGAGGTCCTTCGCACCCCAGGTCTTCCCTTTCTGCCTATTCAAATTTCCAAATAGCATAAAGCATCTCCTAAGAGCTCCCCCTGTAGGTAACAGTTTATATGTAGTGATACATGACCTCACATCTCTCTGGACTTCACTATCAGGCTGTATTGAAGAAATGTTTGCTGTGGACATCTCTGTATGTGAACCACTTGTAAACTATGCACCAGTTTATTAATTTAGCATACACATTTTTTTTTTTCAAAAATTTCATTATCCACGTTCTCCAGTTAAGAATTTTTCCAGGGCTGGGGAGATGGCGTCCTAAAACTGAGGCACTCAGAAAGCTGGGACACAGTTCTCTTCCCACAGCGGCATGAAGAAACACAATGCACTTCTATCAGGCTGCAAGGATGTCCTTAAAGACATTGTACAACTTCCACAGCATTCATCGTATGAGAACTTGGAAATTTTTCTCAATTATGATAAAAAGAATAACTTTCCAAATCTGACTTACTTTTTCTTTTCCTACACATCAATCGAATACTACACATTGTTTCTTTTTCTAATATCGGCCCTAGAAAATTCAGGACAAATGTGGAACTCCATCTGCTAAGGGAACAAAATAACAAGACATGCATATTATGTCATATCCCTGTTCTGGCTTCAACAGAACTCAACTTTTTCTATTTCCTCTGTCCTTATTTCTTCTTTTTATTCACTGTTTTATTTCTTTTGCTGAATATTTATGTAAGTCACCTTAGGTGTGTTTGGGAACAAAGGAGAAATACACACAACCAAAATATATTAAAAATGTGTCTCTCAAGAAGATGCAGACATGGTTTCAGCAGAGTGTGGCTGGATATTCTTCTTCCTTCATCTGCCTTGCCTTCTTTCTAGAGAAGCATTCACATTTGAAGTGAATGGGAAACACATTTTCTTTTGTGTCAGGGGAGACAAAAAGGAAGAGAGATGACTTTGTAAGCTAAGAAAGCTAATAAATATGAAACCATAGTATGTGAAAATATACTCTTATGAAAACTCATTGTAAGCTAAGAATCAAAATAAATGAAACAATAGTTAGCATGTGAAAATGATTTATCCTTATGAAAATTCCCTTTAAGGTAAATTTCATGAAGACAGAAACCTTGATTTCACTTATTACTACAATGCTAGCATCTAGGATGGTGTTCAGTATGAAGTAGATATTGAATCAGTATATGTTTTGGAGAGTGAATATAATAGATTTGAATTTAGGAGAACTGTGTTAGTAGCAAATGAATGATATGAATATTCATTGTGTAACCATAAGCATATACTCCTCTGTTCAGTTTTTTTCATATTTAAAGTTGCATCATTAGATTATGTGTCTGCTTAGATTCCTCCCAAGGACTCTCTTGTTTAGGATCATCATTAAACATGTGACTATAAATACTTATAGCAATTTGGAAATTTTGTTTTAAATATAGGATATCCAGCTATGTCTTCAATGACCAGTGCAGATGGGGATGTGTCGACACCAGATGCAACTCCTCAAGGTGAGGACAGCAGGACTTTCTTCCTGTGCTTCATATTCAACAACTCATACATGTTACTATTATATCTAAAACCTTGAAGTTTGGGAAAAGGCTCTGTTTTCCAATTGATTTTGAGTTACCCCATAGTGACTATCTATGGATATGATAATCACTATAGTCTTAACAGTAAAGGTTGATAGCATGCATTACAATATACCTTGTCAAGGGACTTTAAGGTAATATTAAAGTAGCCCAGTTACAAGGAGAGAAAAAGGAAACACACTGGACACAAGTTGGTATTAAACGTGAAACACAGAGCATCAACCTCAGAACAGCTAGTATCTGAGTTGGAAGAACATTTCACATGTCCCAAAAGTCACACAAATTAAAAACAAATCAAAATTAAATTACAGTTTTATAAGAAAAATGTTGGATTCTGAAAATAATTTTATCTTTCAGCCAGCAATTCCAGCATGACTACTAAAGGCTTCGACTATTCCCAGACATCCAGTGGGACAGATGCCAAAAACTGTTGAGTATAACCATGGGTCCCTGTGTCTCACATTTATTCACCCAGCACATGTATTGAGCAGCCACCATGTCCTGTGTTCATAGCCAAATTCTTGAAAACTGATAAAGCAAATTCCATGTTTAAAGCACTGTTGCAGGTGATTAGAATACATACATGGACAAGACCTAAGTTCCAAATTTGCTGTGAGGCAAGACAGATATAAGGTAACTAATGATAAAAGGAAGAAAACTCAATACACAGATATGAGATGAGTCAAGGGCAGGAAGAAGAGGCTACTGTGGTGCCTGGGAAACTGTCTTGAAAGTGAGGAGTCTAAAATAGATGTGACAGTACATGCTTGTAGTCTCAGCACTTGGGGAGTGGAAGAGGAAGGATCAGGAGTTCAAGAACTAGCTACCCAGCTAGCTCAAGGTCGTCTTCTGCTACATAGCTAGTTCTTGAGGATATACTCCCTTCTGGAAGGAAGGGGAGGAGGAAGGGATAGGGGAAGAGAAAAGGTGATAAATAGAACCAAAAACCAGTGAAGATGTCAGGAAAGTCTGAATGCATGTGTAGAAAATGCAGACTAGCCAGGATGTGTGTATCCATAATAAAAATAAAAGAGAATGAACTCCCAGCCCTGGTTGAGGAGCTACTGACAGTTGATGGCTGCTAGGAGAGAGAGACTTAGGTTTTCTCCAAGGGTGTGGTCCCTGATAGGCCGACCATGGTCCAGTGGGTGGTCCCACACGCATGCGCATATGGGTAGCACTAATTAGACTCAGAGAAAAGAAAGAAAGAAAGGAGAAACAAAGAAAGATGAGGGGGGGGGAGGATATGAGGAGAGACCAGAAGGAGTTGGAGGAGGGAAGTAGGAAGAGACTATAAACAAAGTATGCTGTATACATGCATAAAATTCTCAAAGAATAAATTTAAATATTATATTTGTTTTAAATCGAGAGTTGATGGCAATGTAAAGGCACCACACCACTATAACTTGGAACCATGCCAACTGCTGGGACCACCTCAGTAGACATTACCAGCCTGAGCAGGACAAATACTGCCTCTTAGTGGCAGAAGACAAAGCTGCACAAGAGCTGCCCAGGGGAGGTGACGTGGAAGCAGAACAAAAAGAAGCCAGGACATGGCTGGCCTCGGGTGCAAAATGTAACCGCTGGGCTCTGGGGCACAGAAAGCACATGCATTGCAAAGCATTGAAGCTGTGCATTTAAAACCTTAAAGATCATGTCCTCGCTGGCTGTCATTGTGCCACTGGAAGTCTGTGCTCAGGAAAAAGAATTCATACAGGGCAGGTCTTTGTAATATTATTTATTGCTTTTATCTCCTCGGTGGACCTCGGGCCTGAGGGTAGGTTAATCATCAGCTTTAATTCATCACATACTTCATCATTAGCCAATGGAATATCCTCCATTATTTAACATATTTCTTTTATTAAATAGACTTTAATATATTTTATTAAATATATTAATATTTGATATTAATTAAATGTCCCAAAACAAGGGGTGAAAGGCAGTGCTCAGAAGGGGGAGCACTGAAGAACAGGCACCCATAAGTGGAGTTTAGAGAGAGGACAGAGGTAGCATGTTGGGTGGTGCCAAAAAGGAAGGAACTTCTCAGCAAACTTACCTGAATTATTGATTATTTTTAAGAAAAGCATTCAAATTCTTACACTGCTCATTATACATTAGCAAATTACATACAGTTTAGGACCTATTTTGATTTTATAAACTTTATTATTTTAAAAACTTACAAATAAACAAAAACTTCACATACTAAAACGAACCAGATCAAAGTCTGTGCAATTCAGTGAACTTCTTTACAGTTAGAATAAGCATCTTGATATCAAAATACAAAAAGTTAAAATACATAATCAAAGTATGATCTTTATCCTGGCTCTAAATGGATGGATAATTTACATGGAATTAGAAATATGGTTCATGAGAAGACAATTAAAAAAAATTAAAGGAAGTTCTACTACGGGAGAAGATATTGGTCTCATATTTCACAACTGGAAGGACTCAACATCTTCACATCTGTGTATGGAGGGGCCAAGGGGATGGCCCAGAGGGAACAGGTGTTCACTGTGTGTACAAACATGAGGACCTGAGTTCAGATCCCAGCCTCCCAGCAAGAGCCAGGGTAACTATGCATGCCTGTCAGCCCTGTGCTGTGGAAGGGAAGGGGAGTTTAGAGACTAAAGATTGTTGAGGCTTGCCAGCTGGCCGGCTCCAGGTTCGGTGAGGGACTGTGTCTCAAGGGCATGAGGGAGAGCGTGATAGAACAGGCCACCTAGCTGACATCCTTCTGTGAGAAACAAGACCCTCTCTCTGTAAATACAAACTCAAGAGTCTAGCAAAAGTAAAACAGCTTTTAGTATCTGATTCGGCAGAAAGAATACCAGCATAGAGAAGCGACAAAAAATGGCTGGCATGCTGATTTGGCATGAGACAGACTGTGATTTTAAAGTCCCTGACCCCAAGAAATTGCTGTCCTTTTCCCCACCGGCTGGTACTCTAGTGAAATTACAGTCTTCACACTCTTTGAGCACCCTATTGGTTCAGGATGCAAAGCCTTATCTGATAAACATCCTGGGGCTTCAGACTGTACCCTTTTCTGATTAAGGATGCCCTGCAGTCACAAAACAGACTGTCTGCAGCTTTCCAGCTCTCGGGATGCCGAGACTAGCCTGTGTCAGGTCCAGCGAGGGCAGCAGAGAAGTCTCATGCTTTCCACTTATCTGTGAGTCTTTGATGAGCTAAGCACATTTCATACTGAAAATTCACCATAATGATTTATTGCTTACATTTCTTTGGCTTCTGCACACACACATATATATATATATGAGTGTATGCACCTGCATGAATACACATGCATCCACATGCATGTACCACACAAATACACACAGAGAGAAAGGAAAGAGAGTGTGTAAAGAATGCTTTCAGCTCAAAGCAACAACGAAACCCATGACAACAGAAAAAGCATGTAAGGAATGCTCACGACTCAACAACAAAGGCCAATAGAAAATGGAGAGAGCTCCTCATTTCAAACTATGAAACGCCTGCTTAGACACATCTAAAAGGTTGTTCTGCCTCTCTAGGCATCAAGAAAGGTGAAATAAAAGTCACCTTTTCTATACTGGCTTTGCCAAGTGCTATATTGTAACTATAACTTCTACACGTTATTTATGTGAGCACACGTAGTTACACTCACTTCCCACAGCTCAGGCATGATGTTTGAAAGCTGAACAGGAGCCAACCCTACCCAAACATATTATTCCTAGTTATATCCCTCTCGCACAATTTACTGTATACAGGAGGAGTGAGCACAAGTATTGGCAGAAAACTCCATTTATATAGCAAAAATTATGAATAATCTAAGTGGCTGTGGTCAATAGAACAGATAAATTGCTGTATACTCAAAATATTATAGAGGGACAAAAGATGAGTGGAGAGTATCCATATGTAGCAGCATAGATAAATCTTAATCACTCCGTGTTCAGTCCAAAAAAATGCCAGGAGACAACATATATTTTTAATTTCTAAAAATAAAATGTGTGGCCAGATGTGGTGGCATACACCTGTAAAATTCCAGCACTGTAGAGACTTAAACAGGGCATTAGCTGTGAGTTTGATGCCAGCATGATTTACAAGGTGAGTTCCAAGTCCACATGAGCTATAGAATAAGATTCTATATCAAAAATTAATTATAAAGAGTATAATCTAATACACAAATTAGTTATGACATGTGATAAAATTATTGGCTATGTAAATTACAGTATTCAGAACAGTATTGTTAGAAATAATAAGAGACAGGACAAGTAGGCTGTGATTTAAAACAACCCAAAATCTATGTGAATAGATAAAAGTGATAACACTATTAAGAGAAGATTATAGACGAATTTCTAAGTGGTCTTAAAAAAAAAAAAAAAAAAACCATGGAGCCAGAAATAGAGGAGAAAATCTAACAGAGATCAGAGGAACAGCTACCAGCTAACCTCCACACCACAGCTTCCAAAGTTCCAGGACTTCCTGATTACCCAGGCTTTTGTTGCCTCGCTGTTCTGCTCTCTTGTTGGCTCTTAGCCCAGCTACCTCACTTCCTTGTCACTGCCTATCTGTACAGACCGCCAGGTCTCTGTGGTTGGTACTGGGATTAAAGGTGTGTGTCACCATGCTTGGCTCTGTTCCCTAGAACAGAGGTGCCTTGAACACACAGAGACCCAGACAGATTAAGGGCATGTGCTAACACTGCATGACTTCTGCTTTTACTAATAGTGGCTGATCTTTATTGGGGGACACAGATAAACTATCACCACAGAAGATAATAACCAATAATAGGAGGATATTGTACAGGATGAAGTATTATGAAGCCATCTAAATGTACTACAATATTCAATGTGTCTTATCTATACAAAGACACAAGTTAGAAAGGGTTTACCAAGTTGCTATAAAATTAACAGGAAAACATTAGTGACCCATTGGAAGAAAGTCCACACTTAATAGTCCACACTTACATGGTATAATACAAAGGAGAGCTGTTTGTAATACACTGCTAAAATTCTCCACCTACCTTAGTGTCTTATCCTTTATTCTATCCTGTAAGCAAGTGACATAAACCCTTTATGTTTACTGTACCTGTCCCTAAATTAAGGCCTGGACAAGTCAGTGAAACACCAGTGAAAGACAGATATTCAGAGAAGTGAAGGAACACTTGTTGGTTATAGGATAAAAATTTGTAGCAGTGGAGATAAAAGTTTATTGAGGATGTCATTGGAGAAGACAATTCCAAGATAAATTTATAATGTGCATGTAAAATATTTCATATTTTAATTCCCATCATAATACTTTTAATGTGTGATCTTTTTTATTGTATTATTTTTTTAAATTATACTAGGATGCAGGGTACAAAATAACATGGACCTAAAACTTGACCTCTTTCTCCCTGCCTTGTGTATCCTACCATCTACAACAATGACAGGCACACAGTCTGTGCTCATCAGAGAGTGAATGAGTGAAAAGATAATTGCATGCAGACTAAGAAGATGACTCGGGCAGACACACAGTAAAATGAAATGATTTACTTAATTGGAAGATTGAAATTTATTTTTGAGGCAATGTTTCATGTAGCCCAGCCTGGCGTCCAACTCACTATGCAGCTGAGTGTGACTAGAATTGAACTTCAGATCCTCCTGCCTCCACTTCCCGGGTTCTAGAATGACATACACACACATCACCATACCTAGGTCTGTCTGTGGTGGCGGTGGGGATCAAACCTAGGGCTCCATGTATGTTAAGCAATCAGTCTACCAAAATAAGATACACTCAGGCTGGAGAGATGGTTCAGTGGTCAAGAGCACTGGCTGTTTTTCCCAATGTCCTGAGTTCAATTCCCAGCAACCACATGGTGGCCCACAACCATCTGTAATGAGATCTGATGTCCTCTTCTGGCCTGCAGGCAAAACATGCAGGCAGAATACTGTATTCATAATAAATAAATAAATCTTAAAAAAAATTTTAAGAAAAAAAAAGCTACACTCTCAGCCTGTAGTCATGTCTATTTACATTGTTATTATAGCATGCTGTGCTGGGGATAGGGACACAGACAGAAGAAGAGGATGAGAGGAGGAAGGGAAAAGAAAGAACGGAAAATTCTTGCCTTCCTGTACATCAGCATGAAGTAGGGCATAAAGGCTATTGATATGTTTTTATCCACATAATAAGTTTCTCCACTGATGCAGTAAGCTGGATCAAGCCAAATTACAAGTATAGCAACATACCTATTGAGAACAAAGCAATTCACAGATGGGTTCACTGGTCTCAGAGAACGAGGTCAGAGAAGTTGAAACCCAGAGATAAGGCAGGGAGGTTTTATAGACCTTAGGTGAAGGGTGATGATGTGCCAGCCAGGATCCGGAACTATCCCCAAGTATGACGAAAGGCTAAATTCACTTGGGTGGGCTAGTCACACCAGGAAGGTGGGTTGGACTGGCTGCCAGAAATGTGGAACTGGGCTTTGGGTGCCATTCCTTTGTTCAGAGTTTTTTAGTGTGGACAGAGTTGGGGGAAGTAGGGAAGTCGGCATTTTCCATCTGCAGAGGCAAGCCGGAAGCTCCAACCAAACAGTTATCCAATGTGCTTTCTAGAAACTCAGAAACTAGGAAACAAAGATACCATGCTGTTTAGTCTTGCATTATAGTTTATATACTGTGTTCTTAGTCATTTCAATGCAGTTCATAATGTAATGAACTATTACAATCTTTCACAATTTCTGTTCTTTACGATTTGAAAACTTCATTTGTCCAAGGACACATCTCAAGAGTGTTCTTATCCTAAAATGGCCTCAGAGATAATAAGGTCTAAAAAGGGACTCTGACATCCATCAGACAAAGAATGTTTCACTGGCAGTGAAGACTCGAATCCTCAATACTGTGTGAATAAGATGTGATCATTTTCTCTCCATAAGTTTAAAGAAGAAAGCTGTGGGTTGCTCTATTTATAATCATTCACAGAAATCCATTAGAATTTAACAAGCTGAAATTGAATGCTCACTCCCCAACTGTTTTGAAACACATTGCTGCCAGTTGAATTGGGCTGTAGTGTGACATGCAATATTGGATGATGCATTTGGCAAGATTCAGGACAGGCGTTGGTAATGGGATTTTTTTTTTTTTTATTCTCTCTGCTTATTTCAATAGATTTATGAAGTACTTACAGGCAAAAAAAAAAAAAGAATGATAAATGGATGGATTTCTGTGTTTCTGGGTCCTCTGCTGCTTGTGAACATGGTCTTGGGAGATTCAAGTTGTGGGCTTCATACATATTTAAATACCTCTGCCATTTTTATTGCATTGCATTTATCTGCATTTATAAGAATATATTTGAATGCAATCTTTTGCTGTCAGTTTGTTTACTAACTTAATGAGATGTAGGCTGAGGTTAGAAGACATTGGAATCTAATCCGATTTCAGCTTCCAAATTTCCCAGGATCTGGAAAAAAAAAAAATGCGTATTTTACTTCAAGCACCTATGAAATGGGAATACTCTGCCAGGCCACCTTCATACTCCAGTGGGTGATGTTAATGACATCTTGGAAGACATTTTTATCTCAGTGCTCAGGTCATCAGGCTATGGAGTGGAAAATTGAATCTTAATAACTTTCTTCCTGATTTCCCTTGCTATTCACCTGGTCCAATGAAGCCTGAAGTTACATTGAAACCAGTCAGCCTGAGGTAAACAAGCAAAAAAGCATTTTGGGTCTCCAGGGACCTGAAGCCTCCAACTCACCTCAGTGTATGACATTTTCACATTCCAGGCTCATAATTACCATTACTGACTTTAAAAGGAGATTTTATTGTTTTGGGGTCTTTTGTTTGTTTCCTTTTGGGACACCTTCTTTATTGGGTTCACGCCAGGAGTCCGTTGGTCTTGTGGACTGCTATGAACTTGCTGATTTCCTTCTCCATCTTCTTTTCTGCCTGTGTCTCTAGCCTCAAGAGCTGGTTCATCTTCCGACAGTGGATTTTGGTCTCCTTCCACCTCTCCTCCAGAATGGTTGTCACTACCTGGTACTTCCACCGGACCTCCGGAGCCAGATGCCCCAGGTAAACAAACTTTCTCACAGGCTTCCACTACACAACCCTGAAGGCTGCAGGGACCGCCTTCTGCTATTTCTTGTCAGAAGGCAGAAGGATCCCAACCAATACCTTGAGATGATCCAGGACAGCCTGGCCTCACTTGATCTTTGGGATAGCATGCCTCATACAGTGCGTCAAAAAATAAAATAAAATCAAACAAACAACAACAAAAATCCAGCTGGGGCTCAGAAGTGGTAGATGCCTTGAGAAGGGTTGGTGTTCATCAGCTTTCAAAGAAAATCAAGGTACTTTAACTTGTTTCTGAAGAAATTTCCAGAAACATCAATGACCCCTCAGCATACAGCTTCTAGGCTGTGTCCAGAAGACAGCCTAGGCCTTCCCGCACTAGAACCTGCCCCTGCGCCATCTTTGTCAGCCATCTGGGAGGCTATTGTATTCTTGGACCATAAATCAGTTAAATTTCAAATGCTTTGTCCATTTCCTCAGTTTACAATTTTTTTTTTTTACTCTACCCCTAGTCCTATCTAGAATTTTTCAAATTTTTGGTGTTTGTAAAGCTTAATGGTTGCACAGCAGTCTTTCTATGTTCCTTAGGCAGAGGGAGATGAGGAGGCTAGAGCTATGGCACATTTGTAATCCCAGCACTCGGGAAGATTAGACGGGAGGATGAGGAGATTGAGTCTCCCCTGTGCTATGTGGTAAGAGCCTCTTGCAGCAATGAAGAGGGGAGAGGCTGACAGTGAGGAGCTGAGAGACAGTGGGGGCAGGATCACTCGGTGTCAGAAGCTCAGGGAGCTGTGCAATGACCCCAGCAGCCCCTCTGTCTCAACTCAGCATTGCTGTCCTCTGCTTCTAAAGTCCTACTCTCCGCTCACATCTCATTCTACTCCCTCGCCTCTAAAGCACTGTTGCTTACCATCCCTCCATGGCTTCCGCTGAAGTCAGCCTCAAATGAAAATTTCACTTCTCTGTTTTAAAATTTGACTTTTTATTAGAGTGTCGTTTCCCCTGGCCGCAAAGAATGTGTGTACCATCTCATTTTTACGGTTGAGAACCTTGTGAAGGTCCCGTCTGTGGAGCAGCTGGTCATGACGAAACTGGACCCAATAGTTAGCCCCATTGTGTACATTCTGGAGGCAGAAGTGATGCCAAATCCAGGCATGTTCTTCTTGATGGGAAAGGCAGAACAGAGGACAGACCTCCCAAATCCCTCTATCTGCTCTATGGATGTTCTTTTCCATCTCTGCCTCTGTTCTGAGGCAAAAATCAGGGACTTAAGAATACTCCCTTAGGGAAGACTCAACAACCAAGAAACAGCTCATAGAAAGTCTCCTTCCTAAGCCAAGCATAGTGGGATACATGCCTACAACCCTAACACTTGGAAGGTGCCAACAGGAAGATCAAGAGTTCAAGGTCATCCTAAACTATGTAGCAAGTTCAAGACCAACATGGGATTCATTAGACCTTGTCTCAACAATAAAAATGGGGAAAGTCTTCTAAATGTATAAAAAAAAATTATGCAAAAATACTCAGTTGACATCAACAAACCTATGAGACTAATAGAAATTACGTGTGGTTCCATCAAAAGAACTGTAGGCATCAGAACAAAGAATGACACATACGTATGCCAATTTAAAAAAATAATTTTAAAAAAATTTAAAGAAATACAATAATATTTTTAAAAGAACTGCAAAGTTTTGCATAATACTTACTTTGATGTAATTCTAAGTAGGTTTAACTACAGCTGGAAACCGTTGCTAATATGCCATGCTCTCCTAGAAAACTGTCAACAGCACTTAAGAGAACAGCTGAAGCTTTTGTACCTAGTAAAGAAGTAGGATGCACTGAAATCTATGAAGCCCTTACCATGGATGAGAAGTCCCCTTTCCTGCCGGGCAAACTTTAGCAGGATCCTCTCAGGAAAGGATTTCCAAATGTATTTGAGATTCTACAACACAGTCTCCCTTGTGTTCACAGTTGTGGTTGATAACTGTTTTTGTGCAAGAAAATGCTATTGGTTACCCGGCTGTTTGCTATTCCCATGTCAAACTCATGCTCATTATGGATTTTGATGAAAACAAGTACTCAAAAGATTTAAAGGAATATTAACTCATGTATTTAACAAATACAATGAGGGTTCAACACAGACCACTTCAATCAAACCAGAAACTCAACATCATTTTTCTTGGACACTCCCCAGGAGACTGCAGAATGGAAGGTGGGATAGCTAAGAATGGGGTGTTTAAATAGTGAGACTGAGTGAGCTTTCAGAAAACCGCTGGTTTAATGCAAGATGGGTCATTGAAGGTGGCCAATTCTATCTTTCAGAGAATTCTATACACAAACATGCTTCAGGAAGACTTCTCTCTGGGAGCAATCAATATAAAAACCATTTATAGGGGCTGGAGAAAGGACTCAGTTGTTAAGTGCTTGTCTTGCAAGTATGAGCAGCTTCGTTCAGACTCACAGATTCCCATGGAAACACTAGTGGGTGTGGCAGCCTGCCTGTAGTTCCAGCTCAGGGAGGAAAAGACAGTTGTCCCCCACCCCAACAAGCTGGCTATCTACATCAGCCACATTGAGAGACTGTGCCTTTGTGAATGAGGTGAAAGAGTCACTTAGGATGACTTCCAAATTAAATCGCAAATCTCTGTACATATGCATGCTTATTGAAACATGCATCCACATGAACATGTATACACACACACACACACACACACACACACACACACACACACCAAATACATGTGGAAATGAGCAAAGGAAAAAGAGACTCATCTCTTTATCTTTCTGAAAGACTTGGTAACATACTTTGGGTATTGAAATTCCTCCTTTATCCAATTTAAGTTTTTTAAGACCTGTCAAATCAAATGGAAGCTTCTCTTTCTTCACCTCTCTCAATACCACTAACTTTTTTCAGTTTTTTGAGTCAGGGTTTCTCTGTGTCGTTGTGGAGCCTATCCTGGACCACTAACTTCTTAACACATGTAAAACAATAATTCTTAAGCCAAAAAGAAAACTCTCTCTTGAGAGAGAGTGACGGAGAGGTAATGGAATCACCACAAATGTGAGGCCAGCCTGCTTCATCCAGAGAGGTCCGGAGCCACATAATGAGAACAAACAAAATAAAATGTGTAAAAATAGCTCTCTCCTTTTCCAAGGATGGTTTTATATTGTAGTTTTATTATATAATGTTTTATTCTAAGAAATGTCACAGTTGTATAAAAAGAAATTTTATTAAATCATCTATTTCCATAATTTTAAGAATTGCTAGTTATCTGATTTGTGTGGATTATGGTGATGCTCCTTGAGTTGTATTAAGTTTGATTTTTTTTTTAACTTAACAAAAACTCAGCACTGGCAAGAAATATATGCTCTCTCACATTTAGGACAAAATGTTATTAGTGTTCACTGGTTAATAATTATTACAGAATTTTCTTTATTGGTTCACTGATAATAAATATGCAGTGAAAAATATATTTGCTTTAAACACAGATTTCTCCTAAATAGATAGCAATTGTTCAATTATTTTTACCTTAGCATAAATTATTATATTTCATCCTTTCTTGCAAACTCTGCATACCCTGAAAGGATACGAAAAGATGCGAGGCTGTGGAACTAAAAAGTTAAAGGCAACACACAACATTGAGCAAAACATAAAACATGTTTATCCAGAAAAATCTGCTGCCTTCTTTATTGTGCCCAAATCCTGACCTGTTCACAGCTGATTATTAGTCATTGCTCTTTGTCAATAGAATCACTGTCTAACAGTGGCTATAACAAAAATTGAGCTTTAAGCAAATGATCAGTCCATCATCCGTAGATCACGACATTCTGTCTAAAACAAAAGAATTATTCAAGGTCACAGGGCAAAGTTGGGGAGTTTCACTGACGGTAGATGCAGCTTCTGCATGCTCCCTTCTTCTGCTGCAGCTGCTGTTGACATGCAGAGGAGATGGCAGCTAAATATTTGTGCTTCATTCATTCATCTTGGCACACTCCAAAACCCTCAACTGGAAGCATTGTAGTATTTTAAATGGATATGTATAGAATGTTTCTATTGATGGCAAACGTACACCTCTGTAGTCATCTTCCTTTACATTCTACTTGATACTTGTGTTCAGAGTCAGGTGTGTGCCATGCAATGGGTCTTTCTTTCCAGAGATAGAACAATAAACAAGACTGAGTTGGCACATCTATTTCAAAAATCATCTTTGCCACCATCCACTCAAGGCAAAAGCTTGTCTCCAGGTGTTGCACAGACACTGTGCCAGAGCTGACAAGGCCCGTTTCCATGGAGGTCTGTTATTTCACTGTTGATCCAGTTCAGTGTCCACAGTTCACTGGAAATGCTGGGGAACCAAAAACACGAATGCCTTTCTTCCTTCTCAAATATTCCAGAAAGGTCTTCAAAGTCCTACTGATACGTTCACTTGGCCAAAGGCCATCATAACACATGAGGGTTTTCATTCTCTTCCCATCTTTCTGCTTCTCTGTGGGATGGATATAAATGCAATGAGAGCCTACTCTCCATGATAGAGGAGCTTTCTTGCATTCTTTCTTCCTATGTCTAAGTGACTAAGTCAATCCACTCTCATACTTACAGCAGAATAAGGCCACATATTTTGTAAAGAAAATGCATGTCTTTTCTCATAGCTCTAGAGGTTGGAAGGTCAAGATACAGGCATGTGATGAAGACTTTATTGCTAGGTCCTCACAGGGAACAAGGTTGAAAGGGGTGAATGCTACAAGAAGCCTCTTTCATGGGGTCCTGTGACCATTCATCAGGAGAGAAGCTCATGTAGTATACTGACCTCTTAAAGACTCACTTCTTAATGCTCTCATATTGTCAACATCTTTTAGGGGAGGCAACTTTAAACCTCAGCAGAGACCGTCATCAAAACTTTCCCAATTAGAGATGTCAAAAACATAAGCATCCCCTCAACTCCCACTGTATTTTGGATAATCAAATGTCCACTGTAAGGCTGCTGAATAAGATTATTTTTAAGTGTTCATTACTATACCTTTTCCCAGTTGTTAGATTCAATTAACAGTGAAGAAAAAAATATGGCTAGAAAAGCTGACTCTGCATATCTTCTTCTTCCATTATCAGTTTCATTGATACGCAGAGAAATGCACACTTCAGCCCCCTCAGAGGCAAGCTTGGCTCCTCATGGTAAGTACCTGCGGAAGACAGAACGACACAGAAGACACTGGTATGTTTACATGTGGGCTCAGACAGAAAACAAGAACGCTGAAATACCAGTCACAGGCAGGTGTTCAAAAGAGCATCCTCATGATGAAAAGGCAATGAGTGATATGAAAATCCTTCAGTTACTCAGACAAGACAGAGACAGGACCTTAGGGGTTGTTGTTGTTGTTGTTGTTGTTGTTGTTGTTGTTTTACAGTTTGCTTCAAATGACATGTACATGATGACATTTTGACCAGTTACATCCATGGAAAATGCCTCTCAATTTTTAATTTTCCACTGGACATGGAATGATGGGTCAACAAGGATTTGTTTATTTGTTGCAAAAGAATCTCTGACAACCTTCTACTATATCAGAGCATGGAAAATCAGTATTGTGGTTAGCTGAGTCTTAACTAGCCTGTGAGATTATGGCTGGGGCCATATCTTTCCATGACCTCACCTGTAAAATTTTGCAAAGCTACTTATTTTTTTCAAGGAGTTCTTCAGCCATCCTTGTTTTGTTATTCAGAAGTGTGAAGACTCTGTTCCTTAAACAATCAGGAAAATTACACTCACTTGGTGGCCATTAGACAGATCCTAGGACTCCAGCCTTGCTGTATTTGGTCTTTAGAATTAAATTTAATTTAGAATTAAATTTAATGTAGAAACATCTCCTTATCCCAGTCAGACTTAGCATACCTGTGCTGTGGCCATTCACATTGAAATTTTCCCAGTAATACTAGTCATTCAGTTATGACTTTGTATCACTTGATCATACTGAGATGGCCATCAACATGAACTTGGGTGTTGCCTTTACCTCTCTAGATGTCATCACTAGCACAACCAAAGATTTTCCAGATGTCCTTACAAGCGCAAATGGAATGACAGAAAATGACCACAGCCATATCACCAGTGAGTTGATTGTCTTTTATTTGATATTTTCTTTACTCATCAATTATTTTCAGCACCTTTCCAGACACTCTGGATCATGGTGGGTATACAGTGACACTGGTGTCCTAAAGATTATGACCCACTGGAGATGCAAAATAATCACATGATGGAACTGGTTTGTAACAAGAATTCTGAGAAAGTGTTTTCAGAATCTAACAGAAAGATCTGATTTTAACTGGAGACTAGGAACTGCTCCAAGGTGCTTATAGTTCAAATTAAAATCTGCAAGAATAAAATGGAATAAGAATTAGCCAGTGGAAAAAACATTGCAGGCTTATGAAAACATTATTTGAGTTAAGAAAGATTGTTGTAATAAAGAGTATTCCTGTAGCTCAACTAATAAAAATTATGTCAGTGTGAAATGCAGTTCCTCATTCTACATCTTGAAAGAGCAAGTGATTCAGTGCAGTTTGAACCTGCACAGAGATCACAGTTATTAAGTCATAGGAATAGTAAATAATTTCACCATTGAGGAGCATGCTCTGTTGACTAGCAAGCTGCATAACCTTTCATATGGGTAGCCATACAATTGGGCATCACTATAGCATCAGCCCACACATATAATGAGAAAGGAACTGATGACAAAGTTCCAGCCAATAGCTTCAAGATACAGGCTTCCTAGCTCTGAGAGAGGCATGCTTAGAAATGTTGAATCTTCACTACGAAATCTGTGTTCAAAGGATGATTCACCTGCCTTAGTGAAAAACTTGCTTTGAACCTTTTCTTCTTTGATTTTCTAAAATGTTGGTTGTAAAATGTTGGTTCTTACATGCTTTCCAGATATAGCCTAGTAAGTTTTGACTTGATGGATAGAACTCTACTCAGTCCTATGCTCATTATCTGTATGAACTCTCTAGCCACTGGTAGAGACAATGCACCATGTGGTTATAATTTAGAACATCATGAGCTTCAAAGATACCTTCAGTGTTTCCTATGACAGGTTGAGATGGGAGGGGTCATCAGGGAAGTTGGAAATGTGTATTTTATAAAAAAGATAAGACTTTAGATTTAATCATAATGATATACATGGCAATATCCTGAGGCTGTAGCCAAATCTATGCAAACATACAAAATATTTACAGCACTACTTTTTTTTCAGCGTTTAAGATTGAACTCAAGCCGGGCAGTGGTGGCGCACGCCTGTAATCCCAGCACTCGGGAGGCAGAGACAGGTGGATTTCTGTGAGTTCAAGACCAGCCTGGTCTACAGAGCTAGTCCAGGACAGGCTCCAAAGCTACAGAGAAACCCTGTCTCAAAAAAAAAAAAAAAAAAAACAAAAAAAAAAAACCAAAAAAAAAAAAAAAAAAAAAAAAAAAAAGATTGAACTCAAGACTTCATGCACACTAGGCAACTACTCTAGCAATGACCTGCAGTCCTAACCTTGTGAAACTAATATTTTAAGTCAGGATTTTAATTCCCAATCTCTTTGAAACTTTACTATACAAAAATCAATAATAAAAACTAGGAAAGAAAAGAAACATAAACCTTATCATCACCCACAAGCAATTTATCACCAATTTGAAACATTTAGAAAAAAAAAAACAACCTAGATAATTTTTGCTCCAATTATCTGTGTAAACTAATATCAAACATGGTTAGAGTGTGAGGCCGTCAGATCCCTTAGAGAGCTACTGTTATGAGGTCCTGAGTTACCTGACACAGGTGCTGGGAACTGAACTTGGGTCCTCTGCAAGAGCAGCAGGTGCTCTTAAACACAGCTGTCTTTCCAGCCCCACGATCTGTAATTCTCATTACTTTTTTCTTGTGAATGCTTTAGTAGAGGTTTAAAAATATATCAAAAAGGTAGATTTGAGTCCAAGAAACTTGTACATTTTTTTTCAGAAAAATTATTGTTTTCTTAAGGTATGGTAGAGTGTTTGCCTAAGCAAATGCAGAGATCTGGATTTGATTCACTGGCACTGAATAAATATATGAATGAATGAATGATATATAAGTAAATAAAAATGTATATCTGACAACATAGCTTAGCTATTAGAAAACTTAACTAGTATGCCATAAACCTTGGGTTTAATCTTCAAACCTCATAAATTAGACATGGAAACAAATCTACCATCTTCCACTCAGGAGGTAGAGGCAGGAGGATCAGGAGTTCAAGGTTATTCTCAGATACATAGTGACTTCCAGGCAACCTAGAATACCTGAAGCCCTGTCTCAAAAACATAAACTGTATAGCTAAGAAATTTTCTTCAAGTATTGTTAGAAGAAAAAAAAAGTTTGAAGTAATTCCGCGAACATTAAGAAACAAATTAAATTAACTATAGTCCTGAATTAATTAACCAGGCATGGGACAGAATGAGATGTATCTCTACACATTGCTATGAAAATAACTCTAAGTGTGTTCTAAGTGGCCTGGATCAGACTAGTATGTAAGGATGCACTCATTTATAATATATGGAATATATATTTATAATATAGGGAATATATATTTATAATATATATTTATGGCATGCTTGTATGTACATATATGTTCTTGTAGTCATAGAAAATTGCTGACAGAGTACTTAAATGTTAAGTTGTCATCTCCTATAAAAAGGAATGTATGATCAGTGAACACTTCATAGTCCTTGGGGAAAATATGTCTCTTCCATATGAGAAGTTAATGTTTTTGTGACATCAAGGACCACACATGGCACCTCATGCTTGCTGATACTGGGATACACTGAGCTACAGAAATCCTTTGGTTTCTCCCAAGGCCAACATTTGGTACTAACGTTCATCCCTTTCTGCCCTTTTCAGGTATCACCGTTAATAAGCCCAGAGATGGAATGTCCTGGCCTGTGGTTATAGCAGCTTTGCTGTCTTTCTGCACTATATTGTTTGGGCTTGGAGTAAGAAAATGGTGTCAATACCAAAAAGAAATGTGAGTATATCAAGATATGTAAAGACATCTACATTTTCTATCATAAAATATTTACTTGATACAAAGACTACATGGCATTCATTCCTCTCATAATTTAATGAGCAAGCCAGCTTCTACAAACTCAGCGAAAACATACAGTTTTCCCAAGACCATTCAGTGAAGGCTCAACACACAGATTCCCCACTCAGTCTCCCTCTCTGCACTGACTTGCCCGGGTGGAGCAGCAGATTCTGCACACAGGTCAGTAGGCATGAAACGAGAACCATACCTCACCTCGCCACATCGCTAAAACTGATTGTCTTCCTTGAATCTTCATTATTTTTTCATTTTCATGCATTTTTTTACCTGACTGGGATCAGCTGGGCCCAGATGCTCAAGTGTGAAATTGAGTAAGAAAAGTAATTTTTAATAACTTTCCAGCTGCTCTCCATAGAGTGGGCTTCGTCCACCTGTTCAGTTTTATCACAAGAGCGGGGCAAGAGTTACCTCATATTCCTAACTTCTCAATGCAGCAATCTGAAGTGAATGCCAGGGTAAACTTCCCTTTTCTGACTCAGTCATTGGGGATGAGCCTGGAATAGGCTGTGATTCCAGGAGATCCCACAATACACGGTGCTGATGTTCATGTGTTTGCTATCTGACATAACAATCATCACTGCACAGCATCGTCTTTCCAGAGAACCCCTGAAGACTGTAATAGGTTTGCCCAACAGGCATCCTACCTACCACATGCATCTCAGAAAAGCTATGAATTTCATGCTAATTAAAAACACAGTCAATATTCTGGTTTTTATCCAAGGATTGTAGCTTGGACACTATACGACCTTAAGAAATTCATAATTTTTCTGAAAAAAAAAGTACAAGTTTCTTAGACTCACACATTTTGATATATTTTTAAATATTCATAAACAAGGTAATAAGGATTACAGATTTCAGGGCTGGAAAGATGGCCCAATGCTTAAGAGCACTTGCTGCTCTTGCAGAGGACCCAGGTTCAGTTCCCAGCACCTGTGTCTGGTAGCTCACAGCCTCATGTAACAGTTGTTCTGATTGCCTCTTCTGGTCTTTGAGGGTACCTGCACTCAAAGATGACATATACATAAATAAAAATAAACCTTTTAAATTAGGAGAGTTTACATTAATATAAATGGAAGTACAAAAGTAGTGAGTTTTTCAATTATTCTCTGCTTAAATATCTGTTATATGAAGATAAAAGCATACAAAATATTCTTTCTCTCCCCCTCTATCTCCTCCCTGTTCTCTTCACTCTTTCTCTCTCTAAATTGAGATACTATTGATTGCCAGAGCATAGACACAAAAATTCTCACAGATATATCCCTATTTCCTGCTATCAAAAATATCTTGGGCATTGGCACAACAAAATTCCTCATGAACCTGGATACTTGGTGTGTGAATAAGACAGAGATACATTGTGCTAAAATGAAATAGGCTTTGCACAAAAACAACTTCAGGCATGCATTATCCTGCCAACCAACCCAGGAGGAGTACAGGAACACCTTGCTTCCCATTTGTACCAGAGCCTCACCTTGCACATGAGAGTGTGCATAAAGGCTGAGGGTAGAGTTAGCAAAGTTGCTATTTGAAAAAGTCCTTGAATTTTATGTTTCTGCCCCTGGAGGGATGTTCTACCCATGTAAGAGGAAAGCTCCTTCCATTAGGAGGCAGTTGCCATGGAGATTATGGGATCTCGTTATAAGACTTCAATTGCTGGTCTGCTTCTTTTAAGTAAGTGCCTTAAAACCTCTATGCCTCAGCTCTATCTGTCAAACAGTGATTATAATAATTCATAGGTACAAAATAAATGACAGAATCAAAATCACTTTGCAAACTATAAAATACATTAACAATATATATGTGTGTGCACGCACATGTAAAACCATTATTAATGGCAAGATGATTTGCAGAGTTAAGCTGACAAAAATTCTAAGAAGACAGAGTTATCTCTTCCTCATCAACATATCTCTAATTGTAAAAAATACCACCTCATGGGCGGATGCAAATGGACAGGGAAATGAACAGGATCAAGATACATGATGTTAAAACACATAGAATAAATTTTTTTTAATGCTACCTCATGTTCTTGGCACTGAAAGAGAACTGTTTTCTTCCCAGCATGGAAAGACCCCCACCTTTCAAGCCACCACCTCCTCCCATCAAGTACAGGTGCATTCAAGAACCCACTGGACATGATCTGCCTTGTCATGAGATGGAGGCACTCTGAGTTTCTGAGCTTTGCCACACAGCAGAGCATTTCTGGAGTCCTGTTGAGAGGTAGATACCATCCTGTACTAATATCATCACCAAGCAGCCGAGCCTCTCCGGCCGCTCAAGTGAATGCTGGAAATAAATGAGTTGTTTTCCCAAAACCTTGCCTCCTTTTTCTGCACACACAAGGGATGTAAATAAGAGTTAGAACAGTGGTTCTCAACCTGTAGAGAGACCCTTTGACAAACTTCTATCTCCAGAAAAATGTTTGCATACAATTCATAACAGTAGCAAAATGGCAGTTATGAAGTAACAATGAAAATAATTTTGTGTTGGGGGGGGGGGTGGTCACCACGTGAGGAATTGTTTTAAGGGGTCCAAGCATTAGGAAGGTTGAGAGCCACTGTGCTAGAGGATGAAGCAATGTTTATACCCAGTGCAAGTTCTAGAGACTCCCTTGCTTATGTAAGAAGCCCACATCAGGATGCTGTCATTTTTTAAAAGTGCTCTCTTTCCATTTCTTACCTTAATACTCTGGAAGAGGAGAGTGATTTCTGGCATACATTCTGTATTGGTTAAATTTTTTGCTAGTGTTCGAATATCTGACAGTAAGCAATTTCACAAGAGAGGGGCTTATGCCAGCTCATGGTTTAAGGAATACAGACCATCCTTGAGGGGGAGGCAAGGTGGCTTGTAGCAGCTGCTTGTAACATGATACTGACTGGAAACAGAGCCAACCTGTAACCCCTCAGTCCCTCCCCTCTCCCCTTACATCTGCCAGCCAGATCCCAAGTCCAAAAGGTTCCATGACCTTTGGACATTGTCAACAGCTGAGGACCAATTGTATAAACATGAGCCTGTGGGAAACATTTTACAGTCACACCATACACATGCCCATACAAAATCTTCTGGATGTTTTCCATCATCCTAAACTGGCTGCCAAAATTGTGATGCTCTCTGACTTTTGTCACGGTCCCTGAGGAAATCCTAAGACAAGAATGTCCAAATTCTCACAGCAATTCCAAGGGTTCACAAAAGGTCTTCATCCTGAAATTCTGTCACTCATTTTCATTGAAGGCAAATACATCACCCTGTAGAAGACCCACATTTCCAGTCCTCCCCAATGCTTTCTCTTCATCATGTTTAGCCCAAGCTCCTGCCACATGCACCAGAATGGAGAAAGATTAAGGAGGTAAGTAGCCAACAAACCAGCTGCCTTCTAGATATGAATGATGCACTGGTTCCTAGGGTGGTTTTATTCTCAGTTCTGACTGTGTACATGTGCCCACGTGCACACATGCACACACACACACACACACACACACACACACACACACACACACACATCATACTGCTAAGATGCTAAGAGATGCTTACGTAAGAACAAAGACAGTCCAACTGGTGACTTCCCTGTTCATCCAACCCACCTCCTTATCTAGTCTTAAAACAGATAGAGTGGATTAAAAGTAAAAAATTGATCCTGTTCCTACCAACCTTTTCTGAAACACCTCAAGCAGAATGTACAAATGAAGAAGAAAACAGTCTCATTAGTCAGACATATGCTGTGTTCAGCAACACTTTGCAACTGAATACATTACAGATCTCCCTTGTCACCTCAAACTCTCCCACACTCCTTGCCCCAGGAAGGAAGAACAGATGTTGTTGACAGACACAATCATGGCAAATACAGAGTGGACTTTAGTCCCCAGAGGAACCATTTTGTTCATTGGCGATGTGCTTATCCTTAACCGCACATGAAAACAATTTCAGAGTTTGTGTTTTCTAATATTATCTAACACCACTTCCAATCCATTAAATCTTCTGCTCTGAGGAGTGAGGTGCCTGTATCAGCTCTTTGTGTTGATTCATGTGGTCAGGCAAAGGTAAGAACTACTTAGCCAGAGGAAGTCCCTGCTCACAGATCCGAATCTCAGTCGGATGCTTGGCTCTGGTGAGTGGCCCTGTCCAATCTCAGCATGATCAACTTGTGACCCAGGAGCTGTATTCATCCCATGGTAGCTATGAATGTGACCCAACAAACTCTCTTGTAGATCACAGTGTCATGTCACAATGTCAAAATGTTGGACAGCTTTGCATCCCCTCTGACACTGACTGTAACTGGCTTGTCTAAACCAGTGTTGATGTGAAGCACTTGGGCTGAAACCGTGAGTGATGTGAGTGTGTTCAGTGTCATCCTGTTGCATACTCCAGAGAGTTATCAACTGGCCTAACCCTGGTTGAGCCAATAAGATACTGCAGAAAGAGCCAGGGTGTGACTTCCAAGGCTAGATCATCCAATGCTTTGTAGCCCTAACTCTGATCTTTCTATAATCTTTGTTTCTGGAGGAAGCCCAGTCTCGTGCCATGATGACATACAAACAACCCTGATACCTACCCGCCACAGAACTGGCACTTCTGTTGGCAGGATCCATCAACTCACCAGCCCTGCAGGCAAGCCACCGTGGTTCCGGATTCCCTAGCCATGTCTTCATGACTACACCCTCAGCTGATTCTGTGGCTCCAGATGACTACACACACCTTCAGCTGATTCTGTGGCTCCAGATGACTATACCCTCAGTTGACTTGGTAGCTCATGAGAGGCACTGCATCCAGCTATGCTTTTTCTAACTTAGGACCTGCTGCCACTGTAAGAGGAATAAATGCTTGTTTAATACTGTCAGATTTCGGTATCACTTGCCACATAGCAGGAGATAACTAATACAGCTCAACAAATGGAAAAATAAACTAATGTTTGCCTCCTTTAGCTAGTTTCAATTCCTTGTTGGTTCTCAAGTAACAACATTTGCCTCATGTACATAGCTGTTGTTCCATGAGATAATTGTGTTTATTTAAACAACTTAACCATCCGTAATGTGTTTACAATTTATTGTGGATTTAGTTTGCTGCTTTATTTGGAGACATGAATACAAGCAGAGGTATCAAGATTTTTTTTTAAAGTGGCAGATTTGGCGACAAATAGCTTCAGGAAAGGGAGAGATGATTGTACAGTACAACACAAGTCTATGTGATTTTTAAGTTCCATGACAGGTGTGCTGGTGTTTTTATGTTAGCTCTCCTTTGAAGTGCTTTATTTGGTCTTATTTTGTCTTGTTCTGGTCAGCATTTGCAAATTCACCTGCCATTTGACTAGAAAAAGCAGTCATTTATCTGCTTGCTCAATCAGTACTTCAGAGAAACTTTCCACAGTCTTGCAAAGTAGAGGGGCTCAGGCACCTTTCAGGCAGTGTTATGAGCTTGATGTCCTTGTTTAAGCAAACTGAAAGTATCAGAGGCACCTTGAAGTGTGTGCCCATAAAACCATACAGCCAGCCTCAAATAGCATCTCCATCCTCTTAGAAACAGATTCAGAGCCAGGAGTGGTGGTCTATACTTGTAATCCAAGTACTCAGAAGGTGAAGGCAAAACTTGAACTCAGAAGGAGTTCAAGGCCAGCTTTTAGTACATAAAGAGGTTAGTGCTAATCTGAGCTATGTGAAGACCGTGTGTGTGTGTGTGTGTGTGTGTGTGTGTGTGTGTGTGTGTTGATCCAGTTATGTTCTATGGAAGTATCAGTGTTTTAACTCTGTAGTGTACACATGTCTTCACCACCACCTTCACTTTTACTAAGAGAAATCCATATAGAATCATATAACAGTGTTATCCAGACATACAATTTCCTCACCTCCTTGCACCATTATCACACCTTGACAATGATCTTGGCCATGTGACCTGTTTTGGTCATTGGAATATAATGGCATGACTAACTCAAGGTTGGAAAAGTGAATGTATGTTGGGACTATACTCTTATTTTTTGCATTGCTGTGAGACATTTTCAAGCTAGCTTGATAATACCAAGAGCAAGACGAGAAGCTCATGGTATAGAACAGAACCAATTAGCCAAGCCTAAGCTAAACCAACCAACTCCCTAACCTAGGACCTCTTAGGGCACATAAACTAAGTATTTTCATATCACAGAAATTTTATGATTACCATATAACATTGTTGTAGCAATATTTAACCTGTACACACAGACCAGGAAACGTATTTTTATTAATGGGAAATGTCCAAGTTTGGGGAATGAAGAATATGCCCCAATCATAATAGAGCTCTTTCTCTGATTCAGCCTACATTTTAGTTTTAACTGAAGATGATATGATTGGCTTCACAAAATTCACTTTGTTCTCTAAGTCTTTAAAATCATAGGATCCCTGACAAGGATGAACAGTAAAGGTCATTTTACAAATAAAGAGGTAAAGGGTCCTTGAAACTGACTGGCCCAAGGTCACACAACTGGAGGCAGCAACACCAAAATGGCGGCCCAGTTCTCTCCTTCCCACCTACGGTTCTCCTCGTTTTTGATGGCTTCCATACCTCTTTTTAAATTTTCACTACAGGAATGACCTATTTTATATAGGTTTAAGTTATTGGTGATTTTTTTTTAACTGTCTAGGCAGTATATTTCAAAAATTGTGACAGGAAACAAAACAGAACAAAGGCAGAAATAATTGATCCCCGAGGATGGAATGGCCTAGAAAGAAGAGGAAAATGAATAGGTTAAAAAAAAAAAAAAAAAAAAAAAAAAAAAAAAAAAAAAAAAAGAGCAACATCGGGAGCTGAGAAAGTCTAGGGAAGTTTACCAAGGTCGTAGACAAAAGAACTTGTTTCTCAGAGGTTCTGAGTAGTGGCGGTTCTTGGAGGCAGCTTTGCCTTGAACTTGGAGGCTGACTCTGTAGAAACAGACTATCCCCTAGGCAGGGCTCACTGTGTGACTTAGCTCTTAACAGTGGCACCCACAACTGTGCCAGTAGGACAGAGTGAGAGTCCTCGGGCAGGGGCAGCTGCACTGGCAAGAGAGAGCGACCACCATAGGAGAAAGGGCATTAGCCAGCAGAAATGGGCTGATGTTCCAGCTAGAAACACACGGCGAGAGAGTAGGGACAAAAGCAGGCTCTGCTCCAGCTCCCTGGGGCAGTTTCTTTCCACATACTGCTGTTGTTACCAAGGCTGCATGCTGCCTCAGGAAGGCACTGCCAGCAAGTGAAGAATACGACCTCGGGAGCAGAGAATACTTCCGTAAGTTATTTCTAAAATCTACCAAGGGCAGCTAGGGTGGGTCTTGGAAAATTAACAGTTGCAGGAAAATTAACACAGGCACAACAGAATCAAATGCTTACTCCCCAGCCAGCCTCTCAGAACCCTTTAATCACTATTCCATTATTTGTGTGCTTCCGTGTGTGTGTGTGTGTGTGTGTGTGTGTGTGTGTGTGTGTGTGTGTGTATTCAAAGGCTCTGCCATTGTGGGGAACCTGGCTATTAAGACCCAAAACAACAAATCAGATATCAAGGTATAAACAAGAGTACATGGATGAGGCCCAAACCAGACAATCTTGATAAATGCCAGGAGCCTATATCCATTTGCCCCTGACTTTGTCAGACCATTTCTAATTTACTATCTCAGGAAGACATATCTAATCAAATAAAAATGACTACAAGGGATGGGGGGGGTAGTTCAGCTGGTAGACAGTGTTTACCCAGCATGCTCTAGGCCCAGGTTTCAGCCTCAAGCATCGCAGACACAGGACTGTGGTGGTGCAGGTCTATAATCCATGTACTTGGAAGGTGGAGACTGGAGGATCAGAAGTTCAAAGTCATCTTTAGTACATGGTGAATTTGGAGCTAGCCTAGGTTACTTTAGGATCCTGTCTCAAAAAAAAGTAAAAAGAAAAATAACAACTGACATACCATTCTGGCACTTATCTATTAACAAAATTACTCAAAAGCACTGGGAAGGTGGTTTAAATGAGATAGGAAAACAGTGTCTTGCATCTTAATTTGATAGGGGCCTACTATCCTGAGGATAGTGCACAGAAGTTGGTATCTGTGTGCTAGCTTCCTTTTTTGGCATATAAACACTTTGTGGTGTGTGGGTGTGTGTTTGTGTGTAGTATAGACACACATGTATGGGTGTGTACGCCCATGTATGTGCATGTGGAGGCCAGAGCACAGTGTTGGGTGCCTCGCTCTGCCACTCCCCATCTTATGTTTTGAGACAGTCTCTTACTTTAACCTGGGGTTGGCTGTTTGGCTAGGCTTCCTGACCAGCACGCTGCTAAGATCCGCTTATCTTCCCCAACACGGGAGACACAAGCAGGTGCAGCTACACACAGTGTCTTAGTTTCGTTTCCATTGCTGTGATAAAGACCATGACCAAAAGCAGCCTGGGAAGGAAAGGGCTTATTTGGCTTACATGTCCATATCAGTCTGTCACCGAGAGATGCTAAGGGAGGAACTGAAGGTGGGAACCAAGGAGCAAGAAGAGAGACCAGAGAGGAACGCTGCTTACTGGCTTGCTCTCTGTGGCTTGCTCAGGCTGTTTTCTTACACAGCCCTGGACCACCTACTCAGGGTGGCATTGCTCAGAGTGGGCTGGGCCGCCTACATCAATAAGCAGTTAAGAAAATGCCCCATAGATGTGCTCACACGTCAGTTTGATGGAGGTAATTCCTCAGTTGAGGTCCTCTCTTCCCTGGTATGTCAAGTTGGCAGCTGAAGTTAATGAGATTGCTATAAGGTTGGGAAGGTGGGCACATTCCTGTATTACTGAAGGTCATATGAAATGGCGTAGATGCTTCTGAGAGGGGCTTGACAGCCTCTAACAAAACTGTGTTTTCCTTTCTCTGTTGACTTGGCAGTTCCTCAGGAGGACCCCTCCTGAGGCTCTCCATGCTGACAAATTATATAGACACAGCTTATTCTTGGCATCACTGTCTGTACTTGATAAGTACTGGAAATCATCTAAATGTCTAAACATGAGAGATTGGCTGGATAAGCTATTATAAATACTTAAAATGGGGTAATGTTGTGCTTGTCAGCCTCTTGTTTGTATGACAAATACCTGTAATAATAAACTTGCAAAGGAAAAAGGCTTGTTTTGGCTCACAATGCCGGAGCTTTCAAGCCATTGCTTCTGGGCCTGTGGTGAGGCAACACGTCATGGCAGGAGCATGCAATATTACAAGACTGCTCACTCTTCAGCCAAAAGTCACAAGATAGAAAGAAAGGGGGAACGAATCCTTTTTGAGCATACTCTCTAATGAGATAATGACCACTTTTTAGAGGCTGCCTCTTAAAGATTACAGGGACTATGCATTTAATACATAAGCCTTTGGAGACAATGAAAATAAAACTACAGCATATGAACAGCTGTTTAAAAAGAGAGAGAGGAATAGCATTTGCTCAGCTATGTTCGTATCAGCTTTGTTTGTAATAGCCAGAACCTGGAAAAAACCTAGATGCCCTTCAACTGAAGAGTGGATAAAGAAAATATGGTACATATACACAATGGAGTACTACTCAGCAGAGAAAAACAATGACATCATGAGGTTTGCAGGCAAATGGGTGGATCTAGAAAAAATCATCCTGAGTGAGGTAACCCAGACTCAGAAGGACAAACATGGTATGGACTCACTCATAGGAGGATATTAGATGTAAAACAAAGATGACTAGACTGCTACACAACTCCAGGGAGGCTACCTAGAAAACGGGACCCTAGGAAAGACACAGGGATCACCCAATGACAGAGAAATGGATGAGATCTATATGAACAACCTGGACGACAGTGGGAGTAATGAAGGGCAAGATTTGAGGGAAAGAAAGCTTAGGGGAGCAGGAGATCCCAGCTGGATCAAGAACAGAAAGGGAGAATGAGGAATAACAGACCAGGATAAATGAAGACCACATGAGACCAGGAATAGGCAGAGTGCTGGAGAGGTCCCCAGAAATTCCCAATGATATATCCTCTGTAGACTGCTGGCAGTGGTCGAGAGAAAGCCTGATCTGACCTAGTCTGGTGATCAGATGACTAAACACCCTAACAGTCGTCTTGGAACTCTCATCCAATAACTGATGGAAGTGGATGAACAGATCCTCAGCCAGGCCCCAGGTGGAGCTCCAGGTGTCCAACTGTCGAGAAAGAGGAGGGTCTGCAAGAGTGTGAATTGTTGAATCTAAGATTGCAAAAAGCACAGGGACAAATAGCCAAACGAATGGAAGCACATGAATTATGAACCAAAGTCTGTGGAGCCCCCGGCTGGATCAGGCCCTCTGGATAAATGAGACAATTGAATAGCTGGATCTGTTTGGGAGGCACCCAGTCTGTGGGGACCGGGATCTGTCCTTAGTGCATGAGCTGGCTGTTTGGAACCTTGGACTTACACAGGGACACTTTGCTCAGCCTGGAAGGAGGGCACTGGACCTTCCTGTACTGAATGCACCAGGTTTAAATGAATCCACAGGGGTGCCTTGATCTTGGAGGACATGGGAATGGAGGGGAGGGGCTGGGAAGAAGGTGGGGGTGGGGGCGGGAGGGGGGAGGACAGGGGAACCCATGGCTGATGTATAAAATTTAAAACACATAATAATAAAGAAAAAAAGAAAAGAAAACTACAGCATATGAACAGCTGTTTACAAAGAGGGAGAGGAGTATCTACCAACTGCTAAGGAGTAAACTTTATGGGACATTACTAACTGAAAAAGGCAAAGTACAAAGACAACATTGTATGTTATCCTTATGTAAGAATGAAGGAAGAATATGAAAGATATTTAGTATCTTGTTGCATCTATACTCATGCTGATTCAGCTTGTGATTTTGCAACTTTACAATTGCCGGTGGCCATGTCAGAAGAGCAGCAGGTGGCAACTGAGCTTTGGGAGATCGGTCCACCAGGAAGCAAAGCACTGATGAGTGAATCTCAGATAGACAAGGCCTTGAGGACTTCAGCTCCAGAATGTCTCTTGGTACTGCTGTACCTTTGCATGCTTGCCAATGCCATTTTTTTTCTCATATCTGGCATGGTGTGAATGTTTATAGGGAGATCCCCACTGCCTTTAATGTAGTGTGATTATCTCAAGGAACTATCCCATTCTACTGGGCATTTTTACCTGTGGATTAGTATGAAGATGATTTCCTCTTAAGCTGTACTGTTTAAAGTATTTTCCCTGCCCCTGATAAAGCAGGGGCTGCAGAGGATAGAAAATAAAAACAAGTGTCACGCAGCTAGGAATTACATGAGTCTCTTGAGGAGCCATACTAAACCAAACATATGGTTTAGGCTAATGATTGAGGAAAACAACTGATTCCCAAGAGTTAACTCAAGTTCTTTCTGATATTGGGAAATGTGTTCATGGGCTTTGGTGCATCATAGCTAAAACAAAGCTTTAAACAACTGACTTCATGTAACTAGAAGACAAAGAATTGGATGGCTAGTTAAGATAATTGGACAGGACTCTAAAACATGCTAAGTGAAATTAGTCACCTGTTTACATTGCTTGAAAGATTCTCCTGGGGTATATAAGCTGTAAGGGGAAAATAAAGAGGAGAAGAAAAACACCAGGAAAGATGTAGAAGGAAAGGTGTGAAGGAAGAATCAGGCAGCTCTTAGGGGGAGGTGAGGAAGTTACAGGAAGGAGCTAAGAGGAAGCAGAGAGGGTAAGTGTCCTGGTGACAGGGTTTCAATCCAGGACATCTCCAAACAGACTGGAAGACCTTTCAGACAGAAATGTCCCAAATCACAGAGGAGGGACACCTTTCTCCATGTGATGGGGGCCTAGTAGGGCTGGAGGAACTTCTGCAGGTCAGAGAGACTGGGAAGGAGGTGCAGAGTCGGCAAGAAAAACATATGGACTCCTTTTCTGAGGGATATATATTTTTTCTTTATTTTATTGTTCTTTTGTTCTACTTTATTCTTTTTTGTTCTGTTCTGCTACCCTGATGTTCCCTTTCTTGTGCTTTCCCGATGCCTTCCTTCTACACCACTTCCTGATGCCTTCCTTCTACACCACTTCCCGATGCCTTCCTTCTACACCATTTCCTGACGTCTTCCTTTGACACCACTAACTAATGACTTCCTTCTATGCCACTTCCTGATATCTTCCTTATACACCACTTCCTAATGTCCTCCATTTACACCTTTCCTTCTGCATCTTTTGTGGTGTTTTCCTTCCACTGTGCCTTTATTTTCTTCCTTACAGCTTATATACCCCAGCAGAATCTTTCAAGCAATAAAAAAGTTACAATGTGGTTTCATTAAGTGAATGATTACAATGAATACAAGTAAAAAACATTTTTCATATCCCCTACATGATTAAACATTTTACATATTACAGGTGAAAAACAGGACTTCTCATAGGTCAGGAGCCTTTCAGCCATCACCATTTACATCATCAATAATTTTTATAATTGTCAGAAAAACAGGTTAATAGTTCCACTTTTCATGTTTTAGAGTCCTGTCCAATTATCTTAACTAACCATCCAATTCTTTGTTTTTTAGTTACATGAAGTCAATTGTTTAAAGCTTTGTTTTAGCTATGATGCACACAGAAACTTGTGAACACATCTCCCAATATCAAAAAAACTTGAGTTGACTTCTGGGACTTGATTATTTTCCTTAATCATTGACCTGCACCATAGTCTATCCAGCTCCTTGGCTTCTCACGTGAAACTCATGTAATTCCTAGCTGCGTGACACTTCCTTGTTTTTATTTTCTATCCTCTGCAGCCCCTGCTTTATCAGGAGCAAGGGAAATACTTTAAACAGTACACTTAAGAGGAAATCAGCTTCATACTAATCCACAGGTAAAAATGCCCAGTAGAATGGGATAGTTCCTTGAGATAATCACACTACAGTAAAGGCAGTGGGGATCTCCCTATAAACCTTCACACCATGCCAGATATGAGAAAAAATGGCATTGTCAGGCATGCAAAGATACAGCAGTACCAAGAGACATTCTGGAGCTGAAGTCCTCAAGGCCTTGTCTATCTGAGATTCACTCATCAGTGCTTTGCTTCCTGGTGGACCGATCTCCCGAATCTCAATTGCCACCTGCTGCTCTTCTGACATGGCCACTGGCATACCATGGTAATTTTTCAATTTTGTCGCGGTGGGAAAGCAATATATATTCAGTTGGAATCCTATTTCAGACTTTGATCTTTTCCTGGACTAGTAATACTCAGTGTGCTGTTCTCTGAGGACACTGGTCAGCTCCAGTGAGGTGCCATGTCCAGGTAACTGCAATCCCCATCCGGGTAGCAATGAAGACTCTATAGTATGCTGTGATGCCAAGGAAGCCTGCTGAGTATGTTAGCTGTGATAAGCACATTTTGAAATTGCTTTATTCCAACTGAACGTGGGTTTATTTGGAGGTAAACTGTTTATGTACACATATGTTAGCAAAAGGAAATAAAGGAAAACATAAAGCATGAAATCATAGGGTTGGTTGTCTGTAATGGTTAAGGATAAGCATGGAGTGAAATGGGAGGGATGTGGCTACTTCTCTGCATAATTTTATCAGGCGGAAATATATTAATACCTGACCCACTCAAATAATGAAATTAAATACAGAACAAGTGTGAAAACGGAAACAGACTAATTTACTTGTATCTCATATAAATACCGCAACCACAATGAAAGGAAAGGAAAAGGAACTAATGTAAGCACTTGTGCAGACTCTGCCAGTTACAGCTCTCATTTTGAGGTAGGGTGGGTGGAGGGAGAGACAATGGGAAAACTGTAAACAAACCGAGACTGAGTTGTAATAGGGTTTATTTTTGTTGGGTGTTGTTATATGAGCAAAGCAAATATTAAACTACTTTGTATATGTAATAGATCTGAGTGAATATATAAATATATTATTGTTGAAAGTTCATGTTCTCAGGCTGGGAGAAGAAAATGATAATTGTGAAAAAAGGAAAGGTATAAAAAAACCCTCTGTAGGTACAGACAGGAATGGGTTCAACCTAGAGTCAGTATAAACTCATTACTCCCTCAGTAATGTACTGCCTATTCATATGTGTATGTACATAATTGAAAATACTCACAGATAACACACTTGGAGGCCCCATGCTGTTCACCTGTATCTCATGATGCTGTTTGTTAATCTTAGTCAAATCTCACGTGCATGTGTGTGTGTATGTGTGTGTGTGTGCATGTGTGTGCTTGTGTGTGTATGTATGTGTGTGCTTGTGTGCTTGTGTGTGTGTGCATGTGTGTGTGCATGTGTGCTTGTGTGTGTATGTGTGCATGTGTGCTTGCGTGTGTGTGCATATGTGTGTGTGCATGTGTGCTTGTGTGTGTATGCATGTGTGCTTGTGTGTGTGTGCATGTGTGTGTATGTGTGTGTGCATGTGTGCTTGTGTGTGTATGTGTGTGTGTGCATATGTGTGTGTGCATGTGTGCTTGTGTGTGTGCATGTGTGCTTGTGTGTGTATGTGTGTGTGCATATGTGTGTGTGCATGTGTGCTTGTGTGTGTATGTGTGCATGTGTGCTTGTGTGTGTGTGCATATGTGTGTGTGCATGTGTGCTTGTGTGTGTATGCATGTGTGCTTGTGTGTGTGTGCATGTGTGCTTGTGTGCTTGTGTGTGTGTGCATGTGTGCTTGTGTGTGTATGTGTGTGTGCATGTGTGCTTGTGTGTGTATGTGTGTGTGTGCATATGTGTGTGTGCATGTGCATGTGTGCTTGTGTGTGTATGTGTGTGTGTGCATATGTGTGTGTGCATGTGTGCTTGTGTGTGAGTGCATGTGGGCTTGTGTGTGTATGTGTGTGTGCATGTGTGCTTGTGTGTGTATGTGTGTGTGTGCATATGTGTGTGTGCATGTGTGCTTGTGTGTGTGCATGTGTGCTTGTGTGTGTGTGCATGTGTGCTTGTGTGTGTGAGTGTGCGTGCGCACGAGCGCACGCATGCACTGTGCATGTGAAGGTCAGAGAACAACCCCTGGGAATCTGTCCTCTCCTGTTCCATGGGAGTCTTAGAGATCAAACAGGTCATCAGGCTTGGTGACAAGTAAATTGGGAAATGTGGAGGGGGTCCCAGAACTCAAAGGTCTTGCTTGTTTTGTAATCATCATAATAACTGAAGCACTCTTTTTAAATATATACACATACATATACACACACACACACACACACACACACACACACACACACACACACACACGGGGTGTGGGGAGGCAAGCATGTGCTGTGTCATGGTGTGGAGGTCAGAGGACAACTTTCAGGAGTCAGGTCCCTCTTTCCACCATGTGGATCCTGGGGATTGAACTCAGACTGTCAGGCTTGGCAGCATGCCCTTTTACCTACTGAGACATTCAGCTGGCTCAGGTGGGCAGTTTTTTAATACCCTTCTTATTATGGACCCAGGACATGGGTTTTAGAGGTGACAGAGGCCTCCGCACTCCCAGAGTCTGCTTTGAACAAGCTTACAGCACATGAGTTTGCTGATATGAGTCCTACATTGGGCTACCAATCCATCCTGCCGGGAAGGTACAGTGCTGGGGCAGCTCTGTCCATAGTGACGGGAGATGGAACACTGCTTTCTCACTTGGTGGTTGCCAAGGCAGACAGGGCTGGGAGGAGCCACACTGGCCTCTCCCTCAGGGACCCACTCCCCCAACCAAGGCCCCACCCGCCTCCTGAGAGTTCCACAACCTCCCAAAACAGCATCACCATCTGGGCATCAAGTATCCAAACACAGGAGCCTGTGGGGAAACTTTTTACATCCAAACCCTAACAGAACAAATAAACCTTCCTATAGGGACATCACACTAAAAATATAATAATAATAATAATAATAATAATAATAATAATAATAATAATAACGGTATTACTCTAGAATCATTCACAGACACTAAACCCAGGAAGAAGTCTGAGTGAAGACTAGGATATTGGTATGGTTTCTGGCTTCCTGTAGATGCTCATTAGTGAGAACCAAGGAAATATCAAACAACAGCCTGAACACAACAATGTCTCCACTGAAGGACACAAGGACACTGCCTCTCCTCTGTCCATCTGGGCGGGACACATGCCCCATGCAGTGCTGGAACAGAGAAGGAAAGCACTCCCAGCTACAGGTAACATCGGATAGAACACACGAGAAATAGCCTGTGAAAAGGGAAAAGGTGCTTTCATGTGTCTTTGTGATGACCAAGTGACTGAGAGAAACTAATTCAAAGAGTAAGGGTTTATTTAGCTCATGGGTTCCAGTCTACATGCATAGTCCTTGGCTCTGGTGAGTCTGGGCAACATGAGGTGGGAACTACATGGCAATGGGAACACTTGGCAGAGGCCATTCATCTCATGGCAGACAGGAAGAATAGCAGTTACAAAGGGCCTGATACAAGGGACTCCCAAGCACCCACCTTCTCCAGCTCGTCCTCACTTCCTAGAGGTTTTAGAACATCCCACAATAGCATCACTAACTGGAGACCTAGGCTTGGATAGAGGAGCCTGTGGAAGACATTTATTATTCAAAGCAGAATAAAAGGGGATTATAGTTTTCAAAAATGTCACTATCTAAAATACAAAGAAAGGCTCTAAAAATATTTTAGACCAAAAAAAGAAGAAGAAGAAAAAAAAAAAAACTAAAGAGACATGATAATTGCAATACCTGACTCCAGACTGGATCATCTACTAACATGGAAAGACACCATAAGCAGCATGGTAAGAAAAGCTGAGAATTACACAATGTGTGCTGAAGACTTGTACTGCCAACTCAGCCACTGCTATGCTAAAAGGGTATTAATATTTTTATGCAATACATATTGAAACATTGAACATTAAAGGCATGTATGCATATATACAATCATCGCATGGGTGTGTGTGCACATGTGTCTGCTTACACATATACAAACACACATATTCACAGCAGGAGAAAGGGAGAAAATGATAGTGGGGGTAAATTATCAAAAACTGTTTAATCTAAGAATAGGAAAGGATTGCCTTCATTTTTCAGTCTTGTTCTAAGTTCAAAATCATTTTCAAATACAAGTTAGGTTTGGTTTCATTCCAAGATAGGGGTGTCAATATACTACCTAGGATGGTCACAAATGTGTAATCCTCCTGTCTCTAGCATAGTCACAAATGTGTAATCCTCCTGTCTCTAGCTTCCAAGTCCTAATAGAAATTGTAAATAAAAAGCGCCTAAGCAAGGACCTAAGAAAAGATGCTTGTTGACTCACAAACAGACTATTTTTCCAACATCACAAGTCCAAATGCAAAAGCCTGTTTCTTGGGGCTGAGCTTTCCCTTTTTCTCTGAGCATGGCTTCCTGTGAGAGTTCAGAAGGAAATGAATGAGCCTTTATCGGACAAGCTCACTCTTTTCATTTCATTTCTGAGTCTTGTTCCGCCCTAGGTCCTGGCTGGGATCCACTAAAACTTCAATCATTTTTTTCCCCTTTCTTAAGGAAATGAACAAAGTTCTTTGATTTCCCTAAAACTCTAGGGCAGACTTATCCTCTCCCCTCTAAACTATTTCATATCAAAAGAAGCTAAGCTGTGTCTGCCCAGACCTCACCCACGAGTGAGACCTCCCTCTCCCCTCCAAACCCTGAGGTGGTGCTTTTTGTTGCTACCTAAGTGAGAACTATGAAAACAGTGCACAGTTTATGCTGGCCCTGCAGCAAGATTCCCACACACAGAGCACGGTGGAGGCCAGCTGCTGTTCGGAGCGCCTGTGAGGATCCTGTGGAGCTGAGACAGCAGGCTCTACTGTTACCTCCCCTTCTCTTCCTCCTGGAGACCTGCCTTAGTACTCTATTGCTGTGAAGACACACCATGAGGACGACAGCTCTTTCAAAGAAAGCATTGAGTTGGGGCTTGCTTTCAGTTTCAGAGGTGAGTCTGATCTCATTAGGCCAGGAGCATGGCTGCATCCTGATCCACAGGCATCAGGCTGAGGGAGAAGGTGAGTGTGGCTTGGAAACCCCAAAGCCCATCTGCAGTGACACACTTCCTCCAACAAGGCCATACCTCCTAATCCTCAAGTAGTGCCTCTCCCTGATGACTAAGCATTCGAAAATATGAACCTAAGGGGGATATTCTTATTCAAACCACCACAAGACCTCTTTCTATTACCTTTCGGGTACAGGGCTTGACCACTATTCACTTAAACTGCAGGCGCTGGAAATGTGGCTCAGTCAATAAAGTTCTTGTGTAGTGTGCACAAAGTCCTGGGTTTAACCCCCCCCCCATACCTCATAAACTGGGAACCGTGGTGCACACCTTTAATGCCAGCACTTAGAAACTGGTAGCATGATAATCAGAAATTTAGAGTCATCCTCAGCAATACAGTCCAGGCCAGCCTGGGATACATGACATCCACTCTTAAATAAATAAAGAAGTCAGTAAATAATAAGTACTTAACTTGCATCTACTCAATATTCTAGTGAGATGAAAATTTTGTTTGCTGTTTTTGCTTTGGTATAAAATTTATTTACTTATTTAGTGTATTTCTTTGGATCTCTGTGTGTATGTGGTAATAAAAGGTGACAACCAGAAGCAGGTGTTAGATGTGAAGGGGCCCCAAAACAGCTTGACCCCACAGCAGCCATGACAGGCTTAGGGACCTAGACACAGCTTCTGTGACAGGCTTACTGGCAGGCAACATCCAGATCCAGGAAAAGCCTTAACCTGATACCACCCAGGGATCTACCCTGGGGTGAGGAAGTGCCCAACATCCCAAACATTCCAACCATTAGATAAGGTGGCCAGATATCCTTGAGTCTAGCACATACATATTTTTGGTTTTACAGATACCTAGACAATTGTCAGCCAATCAGGGTTCTGGACCCTGGAAATCCCCTCACCCCAACCTCTGCTATGATAAAAACTCTGCCCCACCTGAGCTCAGGGATCTCTGCTCTCACCGCTGTGTCAGACAGACAGAGGGACCATTTGGAGCTTGAAATAAAGGCTCTTTGCTTTTAGATGTGGGATTCGGTATCTGTGGTGGTCTTTTGGGGGCCCCTGCAATCTGGGCATAACATTAGATACCCTGGAGCTAGAGTTAGAGGCACTGTGAGCTGCCCGCTGTGAGTTCAGGGAACTGAACTCCAGTCCTCTAAGAAGCCACAAGTCTCTTAACCACCAAACCATCTCCAGTCCATCTCCAGATATAACATTTCAATCAAAATTTGCAATGCCAGACCAGCAAGATGATTCATTAAGTAAAGGTACTTACCACCAAGCCTGATAACCTGAGTTCAATTCTCAGAAACCACATGGCAGATGGTGAGAACTGACTCCAACAAGTTATCCTCTGACCTCCACATACACACTGTGGCACCCCCACCCCCACCCCAGACACACACACACACACACACACACACACAGAAAGAGAGAGAGGGGGGAGAGAGAGAGACAGAGAGAGAGAGAGAGACAGAGAGAGACAGAGACAGAGACAGAGACAGAGAGGGAGAGAAAGAAATTCAAGAATGAAAACACAGGTTGCAAGGACATCCTGGTTGAGGAAGATCAGGCTATGACTCCTAGCCTGGACTCCACCATTCTGAACTAAGGACAGCTGCCTCGGCTTACCCCAGCATCCCCAGCTTGGGGGCGAGACCTGGACAAGGTAGTGTTGGGGAGAATGCTATGAGAGTTAATGGCAAGGGACAGAGTGACTGACTAGGAGGGAACAAGTGCCTGGTGGAATAAATAATTATCAAAAGCATAGACGTGTCTCACTCAAGGAAGCTGAGCTCTGCTATTTTTGATTCAGAGTGTGTCATAGACCAATGCAGCAAACCTTTTCAATCAACGTTTTTCTAAAGACTCTTCTGGTGGCAGAGCACTGATCACTGAGGCTAGGAGAAGCCAAAGCCTTGCCGACTGGCTATGCCAATGACTTAGATTGAACAACTGAATCACATATATCATATATATATATATATATATATATATAGAGAGAGAGAGAGAGAGAGAGAGAGAGAGAGACAGACAGACAAAAATATATATGTATATATGTTCAATTATAGTGTAACACAGATCAGTAGTATCAAGCAAGAATCAACAAGTAAAAAGAATAAAAGCAAGGAATCACTAAGGCCCCAAATAAGTAGCTACAAACAACGTAGCCAGGCAAGACAAAGTGGTCTAAAATGTGAAGGACAAAGGTATCAGGCTACAGAAGAGTGTGTGTGTATGTGGGGGGGGGGGGGGGTTCAAAGATCTCTTGTTGTCTGCCTCCATGATATAAGTTCATCTGACTTTGATATCATCATTAGCTCATGAGACTGACTGGATCCTGTAGGTAAACTTTCTCATGATCAAACAAAGAGCCAAGAGGAGGTTTAAAAGAAAAATGAAGTTGTACCCAGAGGCTAATTTGGGGGACCAACAAAGAGATTATTAGAAAGTGACTTGTAAAACCACAGTCTCAAGCCTCTGGTGGTAATAGCATGACTTTACACTACCAGATGTGCCATGCTTACTATGGATCAGTCCTAGAGATCTCCATTCCAACAGAAGAGGCTCAGCAGAAGAGAGGAAAGAGAAAAGAGAGAAAGAGAAAGGGAAGTATATACATCCTTGTAAAGATGAAGGACATCTACAGAATATGGCTGGGGAGACCCTAATGTTCTGTGGCTCGGTTTCCCACTGTGCTGGCTAGTCTTATGTCAATGTAACACAAGCTGGAGTCATTTGAAAAGGAGAGAACCTCACTTGAGAAAATGCCTCCACAAGATCTGATGGTAAGGCATTTTCTTAATTAGTGATTGATGGGGGGAGGGCCCAGCCCATGGTGGGTGGTGCCATCTCTAGGCTGGTGATCCTGGGTTCTATATAAGAAAGGAGGTGGAGCAATCCACGGGGAGCAAGCCAGTAAGCAGCACCCCTCCATGGCCTCTGTGTGAGGTCCTGCCTCCAGGTTCCTGCCCTGTTTGGGTTCCTGTCCTGACTTCCTTTGGTGATGAATAGCAACATGGGAAGTATAAGCTGAATAAACTCTTTCTTCTCCACTTGCTCTTTGGTCATGGTATTTCTCTGCAGCAATAGAAACGCTAACTAAAACACCCACCAAGTGCTTCAACAACACCTCACTGTCTTCTTGCCATGCTTAAAGTCACAGGGACTCATTCCTACTGGACAGGAATATATAGCCACTATTTCCTAGCTCTGGATTTTAGAGCATGTTTCTCTTCTTTATACTAGATTGGACAAAAACAAAAAAGAGTAAACTTTACTTTCACGTTCATTTCCAAAGCCCCAAGGAAGGACAGGCCGCCCAGCTAGCGCTTCAAATGATGGCTGAAAAGAAGGGGTCAAGACAATAACTGGGTTCAGTTGCTGTTGAGATGAGAATAGAGCAGACCACATCATTTGAAACCAAAGTCATCATCAGAAGGCCAGGAAACACTCAAGCCTTTTCAGAAAAAAAAAAAAAAAATGTTGTCTCCTTCTATAACTCACAACACCAACACCAAATCCAAAGTCAACCCAACTGGCTCAAAGCAAACATTCCTTCATAAGGTTGAGTTTGTTAAATGATAGTACATGGGCAGGGATCTCTCTAATTATAATTACAGTCTGAGTGCTCACTTATGGACGGGGGGGGTGGGGGGGGGGGACGGGACACGGGGGACACGGGAGACACGGGAAGGGGTACAGGGAGGAGAGAAAGAACAAAACAAAGATAAGGTGGAAGAGGAGCTGGTTTTCCTGCCAATTTAGTTCAGACTAACTATTTGTTAAAGCCATAGATTGATATAGATATACAACGTGTATAATAATTGATTTTTCTGTCTTTCTACCAGTTTTTTTTGTTTTTTGTTTTTTGTTTTTTTTCCCCAATAAAATTTTGTTTGGTCTTCCATAGACTTAGTCTCAAATAGTTAAGACCTAAAAATCCCCAGGGAAGTTTACTTAAAGGATGGGAAATGTCACCCCACCTAAGACGGTCTGCACAGGCTTGGCACTTGAGCCAGGAATGGCAGGAACAATCTCTTCTGTTGCTCCTGCTGCTGGTGATTTAGACCTGTTGGGGGTCACTGGAAACTGAAAGGCAAGCTTCCGCAGGTCTGTAGTGAGGCTTCACTGCCAGCAGGGGGCTCTCTAGCATCTGAAATCACAGCTTTTGCTTAAGCGTTAAGGGCTTTTCAAGCGTGAGCTGTAAGGTGGGTCTTACTGCAGGGGTAAAACAGATTAGAAGGAAGGGATGGATATGAAAACACATGTTACCATAATCAATTTGGGGGAATCACCTTTAGGAAATTCTGTAGTAACACTGTGTTATTGCGAGAGGAAATTTCCTTTATGAAACAAAAAACGTGTTGCGCCGTGCATTTGAAAAACACAAAGGCTCAACAGCTCTGACTAAACACGCACATGTGCTCACACATGTAGGCAGCCACTGGCACGTCCCATTCTGCCTCACTCTGCAGTTATCAGTAGTGGACCACAAACAGAGGGTGGGTGTGTGGTAAGAGCCTCTGATTACTTCCTGCCTAAGACACGGCTATCTTTGCCAGTTTCACACACGTGTGTCCCGTCCTGCCTGGTACAGTCAAGGGACTGAGTCACAGTGACAACAAAGCAATGGGTTTTGGGCTCCGGCTCTGATAACAAAACAAGTGCACCAAACACATTAACGCTGCTGCCTCATGGGCAGGCATGTGTGTGTTGCATCACGTCTTCCTGAAGTTTTGCTGATGTGACGTGACAAAATGAAATAGTTTATACTGCATTTGCACTACATTCCATCTTTTACATCCCACCTCATTTCAGTATATTACCCTCTCCCTGCCTAATCTACTCTAGGAAAGGAAGGAAAAAACAAAGAAATACACATATATGGTGGTGGGGACGGGGACAGAGAGAGAGAGAAGAGGAGGGAGAATACAGTGTATCATATAGCCTCACAAATCTCAAGCAATATCCTTGGCCAGACGTACCTGGATCCTGACCCTGTTTGAGATCTGTACTTTTTTCACCTACTGCATAACCCGGAAGGTAAGACTACATGGTTTAGTAGCTCTGAATCTAAAGGCAGCCCCAGTCCCAATACCACTGAGGCAATAATATTACTTCCTTTGAGGATCTTTAGTGCCTCCAGTTATGTGAAATTCAGGCTAGGTATCCTGCCAAACAGATTTAGTCAAATGGTAAGCCACTTAGGCAGCTGCCCTGGCACTCGCATTAATCATTTATAGCACGAATTCAAACAAATCAAATAAACCAGCTTCAGAACATAGATATTTCAAAATCTAGAGTGGCCTTTAAGAAGGGACCAAGAGCTGTAGTCATCTTTTCAGGAATCCATTATATTCCTTATTCAAGCCTTCCAGAGGACATTTCAGAAAGCAAAATTTGTAGATGGATCTATAGGAGGGAACAGGTTTGGCATATATATATAAAACAAAAAGGGATTAAGAGCTTGATGAGGCTTTAACGTAATGGAATCTAATTTAGGAGGTTGTCTGGCTGCCCACCCAGGCTCCAGAATTATAGGTTCTTGGAAGGAGTAAGGCAAGCAGCATGCTTAAAGAAGACCGTGCGTTCATTTCTCAGGCTCTCCCATTTATTTTTGCTTAGACAAGTGATTTCAATCATTTACCTAAACTCTGCTCGTTTCTCCATCATTCACCACTCTGTTGTAGTAATCATCCTACAATACCATATAATTTTATCTCCCTTGTTCTAAAAACTTACAATAGTTTCTTTTGTCCAAAGAGAAGGGCCAACTCTTTAATATGCTTTGGTCATAAACATGCTTTGCCTGATTTATGATAATAATAGGTAACATAGAGTAGGGAGTCCTTGGCATAATAGTGGAGAGCCTTGGAGTCACAGCTTTGCTTCTAAGGAACTGTGAGGATTCAGCCTTTTCGCCTAAGAGAAGCAAGAGACTGAATTCCTCAGGCTGGTGTGAATGTTCAACGAAAGTAATGGTGTGATGTGTCCATTTCCTCCCACATGCCACTTCAGTGGGCTTTTCTTCCACACCTAAACTCATTGACATCGCTGTGCTCATGTTTTCTCAGCTGTTCCTTGTGGTAATATTTATTAGTGCTGAAAAGTGATATTTTAAATGTATGTTAATAAATATAGTTTGCCTGGGGATCAGAGGTCATAGTCAGCCATAAACAGAAGTCAGGCAGTTGTAGCACATACCCTTAATCCCATCACATGGAAGGCAGAGACTCTGTGTGTTCAAGGACACAGCCAAGTGTGATGACACACACCTTTAATCCCAGTACCAACTATAGAGACCTGGAGGTCTGTATAGACAGGCAATGACGAGGAAGTAAGGTGGCTGGGTTAAGAGCCAATGAGAAGGCAGAACAGCAAGGCAGTAAAGGTGCAGGTTAGACTCTTGGGAAGCTACAACGAGGTGGTAAGCTAAGGTTAGTTGGTGGCTATTGCTCTGATCTCTACAGCTTACACCTCTGTATTTGGCTCTGTGTTCCTTACTTAATAAGACTGTTTAGAAACTCGTCTTGTAGTACCTGCCTTTCGACTCCATCCCACCCCCACCTTCCAGGAGCAGGTCTTCTTGGAACTCGTTCTTCCTTGAATGCCTCCTACATCCTTGGCCTTCCCGCTGTCACATTCTATGTCTTTTCATTGTGTCCGCAAATGTCTGGGCTATGGCTTCATCCTGGGTCATCCCACTACTTACAGTGCACTTTTCATTATTTCCTGCCCCACTTTTCTACTGATTATATACTGCCTGGGAGTTATTTGGCTTTCTTTCTATTCTGAAATCTGTCAGAATGATTTGCACATAGTAATCACTTCCAGTTGGTTGTAATTATTCATTAGCATTAACTTTAAATTTTCCTTCCTCCTATTGGTTTCCTATCCCCTTGACTTCAACAACACAGTAGCATGAAAACATTAACTACTCAATTTCTGAATACTAATTTTTTATTTGAAAATTATGTCTGTAATGTAGTTTTGTTGTTGTTTTTAGAACAGGGTCTCTCACACAGCCGCCCATTATGACCTGGAACTCACTATGTAGCCTGCACTGGCCTTGAACTCTTGAGTCTACAGATTCAGTCACCCAAGTGCTAGGATTACAGGCATGATCCATCACATGGAGATCTTTGGTGCTTTCTTAATATGTTCATTCTTTCTGAGGCAGGGTAGAAGGAAAGGGGTTAGTGAAAGAACCTAGGAAAGGAGAAAGTCAACTTCCTACACTTGTTGCCAAGAATCAAGTATAGGAAGCCAGCTGATCTGAGACTTTCTTAAGAGGCCCTGATAAAAGGGCAAAGTCCAGGAATAGACTTGGCAAGACCTGTCTGAATATGGAGCTAGTGCCTCGTTGGAGTCTAGACTGCAGCTTCTGGGGACCTGACTCTTCTCTATGGGCGATGGTTATCAGCTCTTAGAGGGCTATGTCAGAAGTAGACCTTGTTCTCTTCGCCAACCTTGGCTGACTTAGCTCTCCACTAACCCTGACCATGTTCCCCCTGCCAATAGTCTAAGTGGTGCTGTGTTTCTTAATACACTGGCTCGGCACAAGTCATCAGCTGATGTGAGATCTCCGGGGCCCAGCTATTGCTTTTGTCCTCCTTAGTTCTCATCTTCTTTGTTCTCATCCCCAGTTTTTCCAGTCAGTGCCTCCCCATTCAGGACCCTTCTTCCTGCTGCTTTGGGATAATCAAGAAAACTTCACAGGCTGGATGTGGTAGTCTATACCTGTAAGACTTGGGAGTCGGACACCAGGGTATCATGAGGTTCAGGAGTCCAAGATCCCATTTAGCTACATAGTAAATTCTAGAGTATGTGTGGCCCTTTGTGACCCTTTCTGGAAAGAGAGAGAAAAAGGAAGGAATGAAGAAAGGGAAGATGGGAAAAGGAAGGGAGGACAAAGGAGAGAGTAGAGGGAAGGAGGAAGGGAAAATATTAGCCAATCAAGATTGAGCAGCCTGGAGCAGAAGCGCATACAGCCTGGAGACACCTGTACCTCTTTCTTTGGCAATCAGACTATTGAAGCAATGGATCCCTAGAAATTAACTTTTCATCTCTGGAGAAAGACTTCCAATTTGCCAGATAACCATGCAGGAGAAATTTGGAGCCAAGACAGCAGGGGTGGAGTGGGGCGGGGGGGAGTGAACACAGCTTGTCTGGACTGCTCAGTAATGCATATCTCTTATCTTCTAGTTACACCTTACCCTCATAAGGACCCTGAAGATGGACTTAGGAGGTCGCTGGATCCCTCTGTACATCTTCTCAATGTATATGGTTACATTGAGCAAATCTCCTTTCTCTGTTTTTCACTATTATTTTAGCTCATACAATGAGTTATCAAGGGCAGGGGCTGACCTTGGTGAGCTCCAGGTCTGGTAAGAGACCCCCAACTCAATGAATAGTGTGGAAAGCAATCAAAGAGGACACTGGTGTTAACTTCTGGCCTCCAAAAGCACTTGCACCCACATCCATAGCTGTGCGCATAAACACTCAGATACACATACCCGTACAAAACGATCAAACCAAAGGGAACAGAAAAGTGAAAATAAGGATACCTGTGCTAGACAGTTTCATGTCACCTTGGCACAAGCTAATGTCATTTGAGAGGAAGGAGCCTCAATGCAGAAAATGCCTCCATAGGATCGGGCTGCCGGCAAGGCTGTAGGACATTTCCCTAATTAGTGACTCATGGGGGAGGGCCCAGTCCATTGAGGATGGGCCATTCCTGGGCTGGTGGTCCTGTGGTGTTGGTTTTGCTCTTTTTATTTGGGGGGGGGGCACTCCACCCAGCTCCCACATAATCACACACGGAAACTTTTTCTTTCTTACAAATGCCCGGCCTTAGCTTTGCTTGTTTCTTGCCAGCTTTCCTTAACTCAAATTAACCTTTTTTTTCTCTGGGGTTTTATCTTTCTCTATTTCTGCATATCTTTTCTCTCCTTCTTACTCTGTGTCTGGCTTTGTGACTGGGTGGCTGGCCCCTCAACTCCTCCTCTCCTTGTTCTCATGCTCTTTTGTTCTTCTCCTCCCAGATTTCTCCTTCTATGTATCCTCTCTGCCTGCCAGCCCTGCCTATCCTTTCTCCTGCCATGCTATTGACTATTCAGCTCTTTATTAGACCATCAGGTCAGTAACACAGCTTCACAGAGTTAAACAAATGCAACATAAACAGATGCAACACATCTTTGCACCATTAGATAAATGTTCCATATCATAAACAAATGTAACACATCTTAACATAATATTCCACAACACCAGGGTCTATAAGGAAGCAGGCTGAGTAAGCCATGGGGAGCAGGCCAATGAGCTGCACCCTCCATGCCCTCTGCATCAGCTCCTGCCTCCAGGTTCCAGCCCTGCTTGAGTTCACTATGTACCTATGAACTTCTGGTCATCATGCTTCCTCCTCTGGAGTGCTGGGATCATAGACTTGCACCACCATGCTTGGCTTCTGTGGTTCTGGGGTTGGAACCTTGTCCATGCTAGGCAAGCACTCTTCCAACTGAGCTACATGCCAGCCCTATTCAAATCTCATTAAATTCCAGCTTGGCTTCATAAAGATTTAGCCTGAAGTTATTTTCTGCAGTGTAAGTCAAAGGTCCCTGCTTCCAGTAAGGAGGGTTTCTGAACAGAACTCCTCAACTCTTGCCACTTCATTAACAAGAAAATCTACAGGAGAAGAGGGAAGTACACAGAGCACTTCAGAGCTGAGCTACTAGAGCGCATTTGGTTTGGTTTAGCTTCCAGAAAACTGTTCTTGTCTGGGAATTCAATACATACCTATATGTTCAAAGGAAGACCAGAAAGGTGGAATTTCCAAAGCAAATCTTGAGATACGGCTCCACTGAGGGACTTCTTGTCTTATGTGGAGATTTTGTTGAGTCTACCAGCTAGGTGACATATTGTTGAGATCTTGTGGAATCATTAAAAGAACCATATAGACTGTGATGCCTTTTAAACACCAGAAGATACAAGATAAACATTATACACTTTCTTTTAACGAGCTGTCGAACAACACTCCTCCATGGAGACTTAGTAATTTTATGCAGTGAAGCTAGTTTAAGTGAATGTTAAGAACAGCCAAGAGGAAGAAATGTATGTATGTCAAAAGGCATTGTTGTGAATCAGGAACTATGGCTATGGAAAGGTGGCCTGGGGTACAGAGATCAGTTGGTGATTAAATGACATCTGGCCTAGGGTTCTGGACAGGAGCCTCTGGTGTTCTGCTTGTGTGAGTCCTGGCCACTGTTCTCTTTTCCCCTAGGCACTCCTGAGTCTCTAGGTCTTTCCTGCCATAAAGGACACCTCATTTTAAAATAAATTTGCCTGTTTGTCAAAATACCACTGTGGGTTTTTTGTTTGTTTGTTTGTTTGTTTTTGTTTTTTAATGACTTGATCCCTGGGATCCACATCATGGAAGGAGAGGACTGGAGCATTCAGTCTTCTGAATTTCACATGTGCATGTTCACAGATAAACACATATAAGAAATATAGAAATGTAATCAAAATCCTAAGCAATCATATCAGGTCATAAAATTCAGTACTACATTTAAGTACTGTTTGAAGTGGGGACATTTCAGGCAGCAGAGAAATGGGTCTGGTATTCTAGAGACCAAGTTAGGGAACCTCTTTTCAAAATGAGGTTTGCAAAGGCTGCCCCATGTGACCTGCCTCAGGCTTGTTTCATCCATTAAAAGGAAGTGTATCAGCAACCCTTTCTGCATTGTGGTAATACTGTGAAGAGCTGATGGGACAAATAATTCAAAAGAAGGTTCCAAACAACAGCAGTACAAATGTAAAACACCATTCATTTCCTCCTCCGTAAAGTGGGAATAACCACACTGATCGGCTGTGGAGGGCTGGGGAGGGGAACTGTCAATTTGCAATGTTTCAAACACAAACCATCCTTGGTTGTTCCCATCCAAATATGAGCCGCAGCACCTCTCGGCCTCTCTAGCTCTCCTGTTCTGGCTGCTTCCGTGGTTTGCGGAAAATGTAGTGTTTTCTGGGTAATTTTCACCACAGTGAGTGCAAGACGGAGGAAAGGGCGAGAACTATTTTGTGGTCGCGTTGAAGATCTAGGTGGAAAAATCAATCTGAAGACAGCCGGCACGGTGCACATTTCCCCTTTGGGAGCAGCAGGCCTCAGCGCGGTCGGTCCACGAGCAAGGAGGCTGGAGTGGAGAAGGGAGGAGCTAAGAGCTAGGGGAGGCGTGGGAGAGGGATGCAGGGGCGGGGCCCCGGGGCGTCGGCCAATCAGAACGGACCCCGCCAGCGGCCAATCATAGCTCGCCTAGCCTGGCAAATCTGCCCGGCAGTGCGGGGCGGGGCCGCCAGAGTCCCGGGGCCGCCGGTTACACTTCGGAGAGCCTTTCAGGAAAGCACAGGGCAGGGGGCAGTCAAGCCCGGTGGGGGCGGGTGGCAGGCAGGCCCAGCCTGGGTACTAGCCCAGGGACACCCACGGAAACACCCATGAACTAGAGATGGTGCAACCCGGGCGCGCACGTGTGTGCAGCCCGCTGCACGTCTCTATACCCTGTGGGCACCTGTCGTGTGAGTAGCTGCGGGTGTGGCTGTTCCTGGGTGCTGTGGGTGTCAGTGAGGTTTGTATCTTCAGGCCTGCCTCCCCCGTCTCCAGAGGGAAACTAAGAAGTTTAACTGAGCAGGGACACTGAGGAGATTAAGGGAGTTGGATCTCAGAAGCGAGGCGAAGAGGGTGGGGACTGCGGGCACAGCGGGTAGGGAAGCACCTATTTAACCCATCTCCCAGCCAGAAAAAGCGTCTTGAAAAGGCTGGCGTGACCCATGTGCTCTGAAATGTCTAGAGAGCCCCGAGCGGTGATGATCACAGAGTGAGTGGCCCTGGGCTGAGCCTGTTTAATTCGTGGACAAGAGGGATGCTAGCATTTAGAAAGGCCAGGAGGAAACTCAGGATGGGAACCATCTGCTCTCCCAATCCCAGCGGGACAAAGGCGGCCTCGGAGGTCTGCAATGCCGACTGGATGGCCTCGCTCCCCCCTCACCTCCACAACGTCCCCCTTTCCAATCTGGCAATCCCAGGTATTCGTCTATAACTACTTGTTCACACTGTGTTTAATTCTGCCATTTTAGTATTTGTTAATGGGCTGGGTTGTTTTCTGTTGTGATGAAATAATGATTGTCAGTGATCTATCTCTTTTATTTCCAAATGAAAACCTTAACAGGAAGGTAGCTGCTTGAAAGAGAGTCAGGCAGACTGCATCACTGTCAGAAGAATGTAATCACTGCACTGTTGTTTTCTTGTTTTTATTTTGTTTATACCTCACAGCCTCAACCTAAGATTGTTAACCTTCTTAATATTGAACTCTGGGTATGTGAAAGACTCACTGACTTGACTCATTCAAGGAAAAGGGGGAGAGATCAAGGATAATGGATAAAAAGTCGTTAACAGTCTTAGCTTTGGATCAAAACTAAAGCTGAAAAATATTTCTTTTCTCATTTATCTGACCTTGTGTGAAAAAAAAAATCAGATAAATATTAGAAAACAGGTTCAGACTCAGGGCTGGATATGGAGGCACATAGTTTTGTTGTTGGAAAATCCAGAAATAGAGGAGGCAAGCTGTCCTCACAGGCAGTCATTAGGTGTGATGAAGTGATAGCGTTTGAAGCTTTGTCTATATATACACAGGTGTCTGCCTGGCTGATCTAGAACTGTAGCCTTGAAAAGCACCTCTGCTCCTGCTGCATCCCCTGCCAGAGGCTTTAATGCTTGGTATCACTCTTCTGTAATCAGTTCATCTTTTTGCCGAAAAGGTTGTTAAAGCATAGTTATCTTGGGAAGGATGTTTAGACCACATTGAGTTTGGCTTGGTGAGGTGAGCAAAGTCCTGTGATGCTGGTACTTAGCGAACACTCAAGGAGCAAGGGGTGGACCAGTTCCTTCTCTTTCTTGGACCTTCAGATTGTCAGACAAACTCACAAACATTCCCTGGACCTATCTACTTTTTTTTTTTTTTTCTGCATTAAAAGATGACCTCATGCCACTTCTGTCTGCTTTCTATGCATAGGGAAGAGGGATGCTGGCTTTGGATGCAGGTTTTGCCTTCCTCCCTCTCCTTTTGGAGCTCTTCCAGGATTGTTGTCCTCATGGGCCCTCACTGCTGCTGAACAAGGGAAAGGTTGCAAAATTTTGTTGCAGTTACAACAATCCCTTCTGTTTTGCTGGCCCTTAACTACAGTTCCTTGGGAAATGCCAGATGGCCATGCTTTAGAACATGTCTTTTCCATGTTTAATTGATGCTTACAGAGTCATCTCCCAAACGATGCATGGGACACTTTTAACATGAGTCATTTGCCTTCCAGCTCCTCGATGGAATTATTTTGCTGAGTGATATGGCAGGCAGTTCATGTTTGCAAACAGAATGGCATCTTAGGCAGGTCCTAAATGACCCTGTCATTCAGGGCATATCCCGGTAGGCTGGGCTTCCTTCTTCCTTGTACTTTGGACAGTTCAAACTATAGCTCTACTGGCATTGACTCTGAATTCTGACTGACTCTACAAAGAATATGAGTGTTTGTTCTTGATCCATAGTATGTTTCAGTTATCAGAATTGCCAGAGGAAACACAATTCTTGAGAACCACTGCCTTACTGGGAACTCAGTATTAGTTCTAAGAAGCACTCAGGGTTTGTTGACCCTACTCTGTGAAGCAAAAGTCTTCCTGCTAAGTGGAAAAGAAAATAGTGTCCCTGACTTCCCTAAACATGTTGCATTTACTGCCATGAAATGTCTTTTTCCCAGAAATGGAAGAGATACATGTAGGTATGTCAGCTCAGAACAGGAAACTCAAACATTAAGTACCATCCATATATGCCCCACCCCGAATTGCTGGTTATCTTTACTGCACCCTGACTTTTAATATGTCCCAGAGAAAGGCTTGAAGTCAGGTTTAGCCTAGCTTTGATGAGAAATAAACATTCATGGAAGGTGTTCAGGTAGAGGGCTACATCATCTGCCCCTTCCTCTGCATTATTGTTACCTTTGCCAGAACCACCACAACCCCCAACACATACACACTTTATTTTTTTCTAGCCTTTCTTTGAGAAACATCTCCCTTGTGTAGCCTAGCCTGGCTTCAGCCTTCCAAATTGCAGCCATGGGCCACCATGCCTGGTAGTAACTATCCGTTACTGAGTTCCACCCTGAAGTACCCACTGTCATACATTACCTCAAGTATTTATACTTCCCATGAAATCAATAGATATTAGTACCTTCATATTTGAAAAAAGAACTTAAGGGTTGTGGTGTAGCTCTGTTGGTAGAGTGCTTGCCTAGCATGGATGAGGTCCTCAGTCTGATCCCCAGCAACATATAAATGGAGCGCAGTACAAGCAGGAAGATTAGGGGTTCAAGGTCACCCTCTGTTGCATAGTGAGTTTGAAACCTGTCTCAAAAAAAGAAATAAGGAAATTATCATCTAGAAAATTTACATTGTTTTCTCAAGGTTGCATATATGCTGAGTGGCAGAGCTAGTATTTAAATGCTTATGTAACAAAAACACTCATTCACTGCCTCGGTGCCCTTGAGGGGCCTTGGGAAGTACAGAGTTGTAGAGATGATTCCTGGCTGAAAGGCAGATTTCTGAGACCATGCTCTGCAGTATGTGAGAGGAGTGGTAAAAACTGGGTGGGTTTTTGTTGTTATTATTCATTTGTTTGTTTGTGACAGAGTCTCATGTAGCCTTGGCTGGCCTGGGACTCCTGACTCTTCACCTCCACTCTCAAATGCTGGGGACTGCAGGCCTTTGAGAGGGGACTGTAGTCCGCCACACCCAGCCTGAATTAGGTGGTTTTCATCTGAGCAATCATATATCAGTTTGAGCATTAGCTAGATACAGAGGAAAGCTGTCTAGAGGTATGTATAGAGAATATACATGGGAATGATATCAGGTACATAGATATTAGATATATGATAGAGATAGATAGATAGATAGATAGATAGATAGATAGATGACAGACAGACTTGTTTGAATTCTAACCCAGTAAAACTGAAATTCAGAATTGGTGCTTTGATCCCCTTGTGTCTGTGGGCTGAGCCAGATCCATCAGGAGGGGGCTATGGCAGCAGTCCATTGGAAAGGTCGGGGAAAGGATGAGGGGTCTGGCAATCATAGGTCTGGATGGAGTTAATTATGTCAAATGTGGGAGCACCTGCTGCATGTGCCTAGGCATTGATGGGAGACAACACATGTGGACGTGTGCTTTCAACAGAGCCCTGGTGGATTACTTTACTTCCGCAACTGTTAACCCCACCTGTTAAGCTCCACAGTCACTCATATTGAATTATCTTGGAGGAGAATCTCAGAGTTATTCTCATTCCCAACTGTGCCTAGTCATTTGATCTCTATAAGGTGAAAGATCTTGAAATTATAGATGCTAGTTTTTAAAATTAAAGTTTACTATACAAATACTTTCCCTGATGCTATTGATATTTTCTGAGAGGGAAAAGTTTTTCTTTTATTTTCTTTTATCTTTCTTTCTTTCAACTATATAATGTATACCATTTCCCTCCCTTTCCTCCCTTCCTCCCTCCCTCCCTCCCTTCCTCCTTCCCTCCCATCCTTCCTTCTTTTCTTCCTTCCTTCCTTCCTTTTTCTTTTGACAGTGTTTCACTCTGTATCCCAGGCTGGCCTGGAACTTACCAAATCCTTCATCTTCTGCCTCCCAAGTAGATGGTTAGGATTACATTGTGAACCGCCACACTTGGCTCTATACTGATTTTGAGTGAATTTGTTTTCTCTGTATATGTTACTGTTCTGCCCTTTTCTTCCTCTTTTTTATTTTTTCTTTTCTTTTTGGGAGTGTTTTGTTGTTTTGTTTTTCAACAATGTTCTTTCTCCTTTATTAAAGGTAAGATATTTGGTCTTGGGAAGAGCCTTCTTGAGTTGAAGGCTCTTGGGTCATAATGTTGATTCTGGCTGCGGTATGAAGTAGCAGTATTTCCACTTGTGATTAAGACACCGATTAAGACCTGGGCAGGGTGACTCACATTTATAGTTCTAGTGCTTGGAAAGTTGAAACAGGTGAATTGCTGCAAGTTCTAAGCTACTCTGGGCTACATAGTAAGTTTCAGGCCAACCTGGGCTACAGAATGAGACTCATCTCAAAAAGTAAGCATATTAAAAAATATACTGAGTTCAAAGAAATTATTAATCTTTTTCAGATTAAAGATTAATTCAGAGTTTGAGAGTTTTTGGTTTGTTTGATTGGTTAATTGGTTGGCTTTTGTTGTTGTTGTTTTTCAAGGCAGGATTTCTCTGTGTAACAGCCCTGGCTGTCCTGGAACTCACTTTGTAGACCAAACGGACCTGGGACTCACAGAGATCAGTCTGCCTTTGCCTCTACTGGGATTAAAGGCATGCACCACCACTGACAAGCTTGATTAAAGGTCTTAAAAACCAGTTCTTTATTAAAATATAGAAGTATTGGAAAGGATTTCTGAGTCCTTTTAGATATGAAGGACATTTTTTTATGTCCCTTTAAAACATGAAATTAATTTTAGTTCCAACAAGAACATAATTGTGTGAAAGGAAGCAGGATCTACCTCATTGTATCCTGAGTGCATTTTAAGAAAACCCCACTTTTAAAGATCTACCCAGCATTGCAAAGCTACCCCTGCTGACCTCCCCACCGTATACAGTTAAGAGCAATCTGAGATAAATGTCAAAACAGATGCAGGTAATGTGTGGCAGAAACACACAGAATGGGCAGAGCAACTCCATTTCATATTCTCAGCTTTGCTGGGAAAATGGCATTCGACCTAGTTTTGAGTAATGATTAGAGAGGGGTTCGGGTAGCTGGAGCCTCTGACTCCAGCACTCGAGAGGCTGAGGCACCAGGAAGGCCTCTATGAGTGTGAGGCCAGTCTGGGCCACAGAGTGAATTCTACATAAGCCTGGGCTACGTGAGACCCTGAGAGAGAGAGAGAGAGAGACAGAGAGAGAGAGAGAGAGAGAGAGAGAGAGAGAGAGAGGGAGAGAGGGAGAGAGGGAGAGAGGGAGAGAGGGAGAGAGGGAGAGACAGAGAGAGACAGAGAGAGAGACAGAGAGAGAGAGAAGGAGAGAGAGAGACAGAGAAAGAGACCGAGAAAGAGACAGAGACAGAGAGTTAGTTAGTAGGTGGGTCAGGACTACAAGAGATATTACTTGAAGATTAGGCTCGAAAGGGGCAGCTCCAAATAAAATATTTCAGTTGAGCTAAATGATGAGGGACGTAGATGAAGGCACCTTTCCCTACTCCTTCATGGCCCTTGTCAGTCTTTCGTTGGGACGTTCTCAACCTACTGTTTTTCTTCTCGTCTGTAAATTAGTTGCTGAAAGCATCTCTATATCTCTTTGTGACCCCAATTCTACTGAGTATGTGGTAGAAGCTCAGACACTTGTGACTGATAAGTGAATAATGCAAAAGGCAGCAGAGGAAGAATGGCGGTGTCTGACAGTCATTTTCTGTAGTGTTACATTGTTTCTTTCCACAGTCATCCTTTTCTGTAGTGTTACATTGTTTCTTTCCACAGTCATCCTTTTCTGTAGTGTTACATTGTTTCTTTTCACAGCCACCATTTTCTGTTGAGTTACGTTGTTTCTTTTTATTTTTAGTGTTCAGAGACAAGGACTCACACTGTCGCCCATGCCAGACTTGAACTCACTATATATAAGCCAAGTCTGGCTTCTATTTGAAGCTATCCTCCTGCCTCAGTCTCCTGAGCACAGCTCCTCCTCCAATGTGGTCAGAGCTAAACTGAATAGACTGTTTAGGTTCACCTTTAGGAAAAAGCCACAGGAAGCCATGTGAAAACTTTTGAACCCGCTCCTTGTTGGTATTCACTGTATTCCTGAACCTCTAGATAGGCCCTGTCACAAGCACCCTAGGAAATGAAAATTCTAGGTCAAAAAGATGAGTGTGAGGGTTAGAAAAGAAACAGGCCTTTGGTCCAGCATCCTTTCTGCTTTCCTTCTTCCCTTACCAGCCTGGAGCATCTCACCTTTCCCGTTGCTATCGCTTGCTGCTCTGGTCTCTCCTTCCCCTTTTCACCTTTCTCCCACTGACCTGGCCTGCCCCTGCCTTACCCACCTTCTTCAGGGCCAGCCTGTCTTGGGTGACTGACACAGCTCTAGTTCCCAGACGGTTCTGTCTTCTCAGGTTGCTGGCATTTTCTCCCTCCTCCTCCTTTCTACCCTTCTGCAATCCTGTCCTTGTCTATGAAGTTGAACTAATGACCACTGGTGATTTCTGCAACTATCCTCCATGTGGGTACACACTTTCTTCTCACTTGGGTGATGTGGAGACAAAATCACTGGGGATGAGAGGGACCAGGATGAAGGGGCCCTTGCTCAGATTTGGGAGTCATAGCAAGTGTGGTGCATCTAAAAGAAACTGAGTGATCACTTCAAAGGTGAACAAGGAGACTGTGTAAGGTGTTGGGTTGGCTCTGAGTTGAACCCAGAACCAATCCATTCACCTGGTGGACATGAGGCTATGAAAAAGCAAGGTCAAAGCCAAACCAAATAATGCTGACTCCATAATTAAAAATGTATCATAAGACACCAAGTGATTTCTTAAGTAGGAATGCTTGGTTTGGTTTGGTTTGGTTTTACAGTGCTGGAGAATGAACCCAGGGCCTTCTGCATGCTAAATAAACACTTTCTCACCAACCTCTATCTCCAGCCATCTTTTCACTTTTTAGTTTTGAGAATGGGTCTTATTAGATTGCCCAGGCAGGCTTTGTTTAGACTCACTATCTTCTGGCTCAGCCTCTTTAGTAACTAGTGTCACAAACCCACCAGCCCAGCTAGGTCTTCACTTCTGGTAGTCCTGGGGGAGACAGAGCAGCTTCAACATGGGTGTTTCCACAAACAGCCTTCTCTCCTGAGACAGCTCTTCACTTCCTGAACACATGTCCCAACATCACAGAAAAAGAACAAGAATTCAGGCATCGCTTGTACCTGTTAGAAGTGGGATCCTGGACTAGATGCAGTGGTGAAGGCCTGTAATCTCAATGTCAGAGAGACTGAGACAGAAAGATCTTAAGTTCAAGGCCACCCCAGGTTATGTAGCAAGACATTGTTTTAAAACACCAAAAGCTGAGAGGCTATACCTCTGGTAGGGAACTTGCCTGGCATGCACCAGGCCCCGGGTTTCATCCCCAATATTCATCCCCAATAGCACCACGAAATAAATATCAATACACACACACACACACACACACACACACACACACACACACACACACGCAGGATTGTGAATTGGTTAAGAATTTAAGTGCTCTACCAAATTGCCTGGATTTACCCCTTCCAAGTGTTGAAACCTAACCTTGGTCAAGATAAAGTATCCCACCTTATTTGCTAATGTGAGAATCAATTTATATGGTGTTCATTTTGGTACAAAATATGCTCCATACGATTATTACTATGTGTCTTTTTAAAGCCAATCACAAGATCCAAAGCTTGAGCCTAGATGGATCAAGGAAAGAGGCCTGAGGTGCAATCTATACCCTCAGGTAATTTGCAGTCTAATTAAGGAGCCCACTATCCAATTAAGCCCTGAGAGCCCCTCTGATCAGATTAGCATAATTTGACAGGCCATGCCCCTAGGAGGGTTAACTTTAGGGACAGGATAGAAAGAAGACCATGGTTGCCTAGCTGAAAACACCAAGGGAGTCTTAACCAAGGGAGTGTTAAATGCAATGTTTAACAGCTGGTCAAGAGAGCTGGAAAAATCTCCTTTGGTTGTTGACTCTGTCTTCTCCACCTACCCCTAACTCAGCTGCCAGACCTTGTCATCTGCAGACATCTGAAGCCTCTGGGAAAAACTCAGCTCTCTGTGACACACCAGGCCATGTTTGTGGTGTCTCTTCTGTTATTCCCTTAGCAGCTACCCTCCTTGACTCCATCATTTTGTTTCCTGAAGTATTACAGAATGCTTTCCTGTGAGCGTATATGTATGTGTATTTACATACATACATACATATATATATATATATATATATATATATATATATATATATATGTATGTATCCTCACCCCATGACTACAGGAGTGTATTCACCATCCATGCAAACAGATGCCTCAGCTTCCACACACCAACACACATGCACTCCCCCACAGGTACCACACAATTGCTCTGATCTTGGCCTCCCCCCAAGAGGGTCCAAATTCTGGTGTCTCTCATTGCTCATTCCTCATGAACAATCTGCCACCCTTCCCACCCACAGTTTGGTGGTTCTTTCCTGCCTGCTCCCCTGCCAGATCTTTCTGAAGCCAGAGGTTTGGTTTCTAACACATGGTCTGACCTGATCTCTGCCCAAGTGACAGATCACCTACCTCCACATCTCTCTCCAGCCCTGAGGAACCTCTGAGCACAGGCACACTGAAGGTAATGGGGGTGATGTGCTTTAGCTTTCTGTAACTTTGCCTCTGCAAAAGATTTCAAACAGCTCTCCAGATGCTGACTCAGTGACAGCTTAAACCAGGCCTCCAGAGATTAGTTAGAGACACTAGAATAAGTGGTGTGTTTCTGTGTGTGGAAAGAATTTGAACACACATCAGGGAACAGATTTAGGTGGTAGGAATCCGTCACTAAATATGTGTGTGTTTATGATCCTGGCTAAGTAGGAGGCCAGCTGGGTCTCACTTGTGGTGTTAAAAGTTTCAAGGCTTTTGGCTATATTGCTGAACAACTCTGAGAATCAAATGGTATGGCGGGGGAGGGTACAAGTGAAGGTATCCAGGTGACTCCAAGAGGAAACAGCTTGGGTTACAGAGGCCAGCAGCGCTCTCTAAGTGGGACATCTAAGTCAGGTCAACAGAGCCCCTCCTTTGTGGGTACATTGTCTTCCTGGAGCAGAAAATTTCTAAAGGAGTAACTGCTTGCTTGCAATTTCTGCTTACTCTCTAGAATTGTGTGTGTGTGTGTGTGTGTGTGTGTGTGTGTGTGTGTGTGTGTATACTATGTTCTATCAGTATTTTTTTTTTTATGAACAAATCCAACAATATTAAAATTAAAAAAGATAGAGCCAAGTGCAGTGGTCCACACCACTTGGAAGTCTGAGGTAGTTGGATTGCTACAGATCTGAGGACAGCCTGGGCTACACAGTGAGTTGCAAGCCAGCGAGGATGAAAGAAAGAGAGAATGAAGGAGCCATTTGTACCTCCTAAGTGTTTCAGAGTACAGCCACAGTCTGAAGTAATGGAGGAACTCAAATATTCAAGACTCTATCAGCCTGAGATGAATATCTTATGAACATGTATTATTTGAAGTCTTATGTTCTAAAAGCAATAGTCTTCAAGTGCAATTGCAAACAGATGGGGAAGAATGCCAAACAGAAACAGGTGAAAGTCTTTTCTTTCCAAAACTGTTTCAGTCTTTCTGAGAGGTGAGTTTAGATCAAGCACAGAGTCCACGTAGAGCCTCCTGGGAATTAGTGAGCCTGCAATATTAATTTGACTTTAATTATTGGTGGGTTTTTTTTTAACCACTCTTGCCTTTTCTGGCTCTCATTGCACATGTAGAAAATTATAACGTATTTAAAGGAAAATCATGAATTTATAATATTTATTTTGGTGCCATATGTTGTATCAGATCAGGTAAAATATTCTTCTCCCTACTCTTCGTGAAATGATAATCTTAGAAAAAAAACCTAAAATTCAAACATGACCGAGAAGAATGCACAGAAGCTGTAACACCCAGGAAACTAGCTCCCAGTCCTGTTCCCAGAAGGAAAACAAGGCAAGAGATTGTCCACGGCAGTGGAGCAGGGGTCACAAACTCTTACACACTGCAGAGTGTTCCCTCCAGAAAATTCTACTCACTCAAAGCCAGGATTCCTGGCTTCCTGCAGAATGTCAAGATCAGTGGTATGAAATAGAGGTGAAGTTTATTTTACTTTCTTATTTGGAGTGGGGACTGAGACAGGCTGTGAACTTGATAAATAGTTGAGGCTAGCCTTGAATTCCTGATCTTCCTGCTTCTGTCCTCCAAGTGCTATGACTGAAGAAGGGTGCCAGGAGTATGCTAGCATGCCCAACTGGAGTTTATAGACTTTGAACATAGATTAGGGTGTGTGGGTATGGTGATATATTGTGTCCTCCAATATACTGTACATTCTAATAAACTTATCTGGGGTCAGAGAACAGAACAGCCATAATATTAAACATAGAGATTAGGCAGTGGTAGCACATGCCTTTAATCCTAGCATTCCAAAGGCAGAGATCCATCTGGATCTCTGTGAGTTCAAGGCCACACTGGAAACAGCCAGGCATGCCTTTAATCCCGGGAAGTGATGGCAGAAAGCAGAAAGGTATATAAGGCGTGAGGACCAGGAACAAAGGTTGGTTAAGCTTTCAGGCTTATCGAGCAACAGTTCAGCTGAGATCCATTTAGATGAGGACTCAGAGGCTTCCAGTCAGAGGAAACAGGATCAGCTGAGGAATTGGCAAGGTGAGGAAGCTGTGGCTTGTTCTGCTTCTCTGATCTTCCAGCATTCACCCCAGTACCTGGCTTCAGGTTTGTTTTTTTAAATAAGAACTTTTAAGATCATGCTACATGTGGGTTAATAGAGAAATGCTTAGGGAAAAAGTGAATATATTCTTGATTGCAGGCATCTCAAGAAAGAGTCATACTTAAATGTCTTCATAGCAGGCATATACATGATTTGGAGCTCCTGAAGGTACATCTCAAAAGATGGCAAGGAAGTTAAATGAAATCCTGGGGTGTTTTGGCTGAGTTACAACTGAGATGGTAAACCTGTAGGCCAAAGGGTTTCTCAAGGGAATTAAGACATGTTATTGCTATAAAGACAGGTTAGTTTACAAGTCTTGTTTGTGAAAAATATTCAAAATTACATGTTTACATCTGGAAAAGGAGAAAGGCCCCACTCAAAAGTCATATATCCATAAGTATCTTTGGAGTCTATTTTAATTTCCCATCTGAAAAGATCTATATCTAAAAAGGAATGCTGTGTAGCCAACTTTTCCAGAAAATAGTAATTATGCTGAAACTCAACCCTCAGCTACTAGGAACCTTTAGCCAGACTCTGGGGTTGGAAGTCTCCTTTCTCTTCCTGAGTCCTCTCAATCTTCCTTTTTTTATTACCCTACATCAAGGGGACCTTTGAGTAGACTCATAAAAAACTAGAAGGTGCTGGAGAGAGGGGAGGAGAGTCACGTGCGAGAGGAACTGAGGTTTAGAAGATGGTGGTGACCTTGAAGAAACCCAGACAATCTGGTGTGATCAGAATAGATTTCATTTAAATAAAGGGATGGAGATGAGGAACGGAAAAGCAGGCAGGCAGGCAGACACAGGATCCTAAAGAGCTCCGTATGTCATGCCAAAATTGAGTTCTACATTCAAGTCAGCCACTAGAAGCTTTGTTCAGGAGTTATTGAAAGACCCCTGACTGCCTTAGAGCAAAAGGAATCAAAAGGACCCATCAGCTGTTAGAGATAGCTGGAGGCCATAAAAAAAAAAAAAAAAAAAGCAGCCTTGCCTTTGTTTCCTTTACTGTGTTCAACCCATGTGTCGATTACCTTCTGTACAGCAGACTCTCTCCCAGGCACTAGTAATTCAAAGACTGTCAATAAGAGCATGGTCTCTGCCCTCAAAGAGCTAGTTGGAGAAATGCACGTTTAATCAGCCTGTTACAGCATAATGTGCATGTAAGATAAGAGGGGAGGTTCCGGCTGCATCTGGAAGAGCATATGGCAGGGGCGTCCTAACAAGAGCTGAGAGTCCAGAGAAGCCCGTTAATGCACTGAAATAATTCATTATAGATGTGTCTCAGTTGACGAAGGGGAAAGGATAAGGGGTAAGGTCATAAAGTACTTAGAGGTCCAATAATCTGTGTTAGGGGCTTAACGTCTCCTTAACAAGAGTATGAAGAGGTCCTGGGGTGGGGGTGGAGCTTAGTTGTGAGAGATCTGAAAAAGCACATACCCAGTTCTAGTGTAGCTGTAAAATAGGACCTAGTGGTGCAAACCTGTAATCCCAGTGCTTAGGAGGAGGTTCATCAGAGTCTCCATAGTGAGTATGGGGCCAGCGAAGGCAACATGAGGCTGTCTCAAGGAAAGGTAAGGAGTGTGAAGGATTTTAAGCAGGTGACTGAAAATGTCAACCTCGTGGTTTAAAAGGTCACTCTGGCTGCAGTACAAAAGGTATGGGAATAAGTAGCAGCTGTACCAAGGCACATGGCAGGGGTCATCCAAATAGGAAGCAACCTGACCCAAAGAACAGTAAGGAACAATGTGGACCACAGAAAGGGGACAGAAGCTGGAGACACTTAAGAGGAAATGTCAACTAGACTTAGTGATGAGCTAGAAAGAGAAAGAGGTGTGAAAGTGACTTAGGTATTGAGGAGGAGGAGGAGGCTTTCCCAGCATGCCTGTACTGGTGTGCCAGCAGGGGTGAGCATCATTGAGAGGCATATCTGCTTAGTCTAGACCTGCTGAGCTTCAAGTGCATGGGGGACATCTCAGACTGGGGATATGACATAGTGGAGATGATTTCAGAGTTAAATCTTAATTGCAGAGTTGGCCCATCTCCTCCTACTCACCGAGGCTATTATATACAGTATCAGGTGATTCAAGTTTTAAGCTTGTATTCCTGTTTTGTTTTGTTTTGTTTTAAAGTAAATTTCTATGCATTCCAGGATAGCCTTAAACTCAATATGTAGCCAAGGATGATCCTCCTGGTTCCAGCTCTTGAGTGGTGTGTGCCATCATGCTTAGTTTTATGCAGACAGCATTGGGGATCAAACCTAGAACTCCTCCTGAAGTGTTATGCAAATGTTATTACTGAGCCATACTCTCAGTGACCCATCATTTAAAGTATATAACTTTGTTTAGATTTCAACTAATTTTTTCTTTCTTTTTACCTATTTTAAGAAATAAGGCTGGGTGGCGGCGGTGGTGGTGCATGCCTTTAATCCTAGCACTCAGGAGGCAGAGCCAGGTGGATCTCTGTGAGTTTGAGGCCAGCCTGGGCTACAGAGTGAGATCCAGGACAGGCACCAAAACTACACAGAGAAGCCCTGTCTTGGAAGGAAAAAACAAAAACAAAAACAAAAACAAAAACAAAAACAAAAACAAAAACGGAACTAAGTCTTGGAAGTCAAGTCTCAGAGAGCTGGTCCATTTGTGTGCTGATTGAGTCTTCTCCCTGTTTTTCTTGGATCTGGCCATTTCCTGGTGAACTCTTTCTCCAACCATGTCCTTTGCAACACTGGGGGGGGGGGTGGGGTGACAGTTACCTATGTGCAGCACACATGCTGCTTTCTATGAAGTGGAAACGGGGCTTGCTTTTCCACAATCATACAATACCACCCACTTTTCCTCCCCATACATCTGAGGTTTCACCGAGGAGCTCCATAAAGGCAGGAGGATTTTGTAGCAGAATATTTCACTTAATATGACTTTGCTCCTCTCCTAAACATTTGCCTGGTTTTTCCCACTATTACTTGTTTCTTCCATGTTAGAATGTTAAGGGAAACAGGATTACCTCAGAGTTGAGAAGGCTCCCTTCCATGAGAGGTGACTCCCATAAAGGTGGTGTGCTCTGCTTGGAGACAGAGGAGGACAGAAGTGAGAAGAGAGGAAATTAAGTGGGTTATCTAGACCAGGAGTTCTCAACCCGAGGTTTGCGACCCCTTTGGGGGATGGAACCACCCTTTCACAGGTCTCGAATATCAGATATCCTACATGTCAGATATTTACAGCACGATCCTTTTTTTTTTTTTTAAAGATGTGTTACATTCTTTTTTTTTAAAAAAAGATTTATTTATGTATTATGTATACAGAAGAGTGTGCCAGATCTCATTACAAATGGTTGTGAGCCACCATGTGGGTGCTGGGAATTGAACTCTGGACCTCTGGGAGAGCAGTTGGTGCTCTTACACTCTGAGCCATTTCTCCAGCACATACAGTACAATTCTTAACAGTAGCAAAATTACAGTTATGACGTAACAATGCAATTCATTTCATGGCTGGAAGTCAGCACAACATGAAGAACTGTATGAAAGGGTCACAGCATTAGGAAGGTTGAGAACCACCGCTCTAGACAGTGCCTATTCGTAGATGGGGATCAGAGCCTACTGGACATTTGAACACCAGGAAAAATCTTTTGAAAGACAATAGACACCCATGCTTATGGAGAGAGCTTTACAATGCCTGTCATGTGTGGCACTGAAACCCCCTAAACCTGCCATAATCAGGATATGGGGGCTGAACTGAGGAGAGTGAGTTATGGAGACTGTCTGAGGTGATGGCATATGTGTGTACCCTTCAGGGGCACGGGGAACGGAGGCTTGGTACAATCTTTCTGTTCTTAGGACTGCTCAGGGAAAGATAGGCCTGAGGAGTAGTGCCTGGGGCCAGAGAAGCCCTTCTTATATGTGTTTTACAAATAAATATTTCATTTGAAAATCACTTCGATCTGGAAAGCACCTGTGAAACCACTCCTTCCTACAACTTCCTTCCATTTAGGCACTGGTAGACCAGGTCCCTGGGTTGTGTCTCTCCTCAGACAGTGGGGGGCAGGGGGGGGCTCTGGGGTCTGAGCTTCTGCGCACATAAAAGCAATATGTTGATTAGGACCCTCTGCTTCTAGGTTTCGACTTTACACATTGGTTTGGTGTATTGTGACTAATTATGAATTCAATAGGCAACTGATTAAAAATTAAATTGGCCACATGGCCCTCTCCGATTTTGCTGGCAGTTTGATGGTTATTATTAACATGCTCCCACATGGCTCATGAAAAATAATCAAGCCTGAGAGTTGAAGTTTATCCCCTTGGATTGGCAATGAGGTATAATGATGTTCTCTGGTTTGGGAGACCCCTAAATGGTTCCCCTGATCCTGAATCTTGGCTCTGTTGGTTAACTCCAACTATCCTAAGGATGCTTAGCTTGGTGCTCTTGTTAATAGGAAGTCATGTTCTCTGCAGATGCTGCATTTCTCCAGGGACCTAATGGGTGTGTGACGTGGGAAGCCCCAGGAGACCATATGAGAAACTAACTCAGGAAATCTAGTCTCTAGGAGTTTTCTTTTTAAATTGTTCATTGTAGATTTTTCTTATAGCTGCTGTTTTAGCCATCCTTTTCCTGTTTATTTTAGTCTTCTGTGTCTTCTGGCACATTCCTCTTCATTGCCCTAGATAAGCCAGAAGGACCAGTGGCAATAAATGGAGCCAGGGGTAAACAGGTGTTGGGGTAGTTCGAAGGAGCTCTCTCTGGAAGAGGAAGATGGGTGGACCTAACAGAGGTTTGCAAATGGATCAAGGGACCCAAGCTTACTTGCATTTAAGCAAGTCTCTAAATGTCTGTTCCTTCAGGTAGTTGTGTTAGCACGTTCTCTGTAAACATGTAGTCAGTACCTTAGGGAATAGAGAGATGGGAATGCGTTCCACCTGACCATGTCCTGACTGCCTTACAGTCCAGTGATGGACACAGATATGGAGATTCTCTCCACACCGTGACATCAGTTCATCATGGCTGTGCCGAGTACCAGCAAAGCACAGAGGGCAGCGAGGGCACTTAGCAGGGCACACTGGCATCAGATGACTCCAGCTAATGATTTTGAATTGGGTCACACTGAAGTAATTAAGATGGAAAGGCCAGGTACAATGAAATAGCTCCCGAGAATGGTGAGGAATCTTCTAAGTGAATCTTTTGCTGTGTTTTCTAACCGTAAGGCTCATTTCTCACATAAAGCTTTGTAAATTACTGTATTTTTCAGCTCAGGCCACTGAAATAGCTCAGCATGCAAATTGATTTATTCATATCAAATTTGTAGAGATTAAATGCCTGGGCTGTGAGACAAAATACTTTTCTATAAACACTGTCCTGGCCAGGCATGATAGCTCAAGCCAATAAACCAGCAGAGCCATCAGTATTGCCACAGAGTGAGGTCGTCCTGATCTACATAGCAAGTTCCAGGCCAACCCAGCCTGCAGAGTAAGATGCTGTTCCCCAAAACCCAAACACGGAACAAAACAAAACTGCTCTAATCTGTCTTAATCTCAATGCTGCAAAGTTAAGAGGTTCCCAAGTTTGAGGTCAACCTGGGCTACACTGTGACACATTGTCTTAATCTGTTTCCAATCAGAAACACCTACCCTAAACACCAGCATTTAAGACCACATGTTTATTTTTATATCTGTTTTTAGTATTTTGTGTCTTATTCTATTATTTTATTATTATCTTAATTGATTTAGAACAATTGCACATTTTTACCAGGCACACTCTCATATTGTTTACATGATGCTACATTGTGTCCATCTTTAGGAGTTTGGAGTTTTTTTGTTCCAGTTTTATTAATTTGCCTGTGTGCCTGTATAGTTGGGTGTTGGCGGGGTGGTTGTGTTTTCGTGTGTCTCTATGTGTGTGATATGTGTTTGGGGCCATATGGGTCTCCACTGGTGTGTGGAGGTCAGAGGACCACTTTGCGGAGTCGGTTCTCTCCTTCTACCTTTATATGGGTCCCAAGCATCAAATATAGGTTGCCAGGCTTGCTTGACAAGCCCCATTACTCAGAGTCAGTGATTGACCTATTTTTCACTTTTATTTGTCTGGAAAGAAGTACAGCAGCACCCATCATTCAGGGTGTAATTTCTGTTCCTAGTGCCTGTAGGCTTGGCAGCTACTTGACCTTTGAGGAAAAGCTTAACCTTTCAGTCCCGTAGCTTCCCTGTCTGTAAAATGGAACTAATTATAACATCTGTGCAAAGATACACAATCCAGAAGCTCACCTCTACTCTGCTAACACAAGACTTCCTTATGTCCAATAATTTGCTAAGATTCATAGAACTCACCAACAGCTGTGTGCTCACGGTTATTGCTTATTTCCATGCAAGGCTATAGATTATAACTCAGAGAAAGGGTACATAGGGCTCAGTATAAAAATGTTCCAAACATGTAGCTTCCAGTTGCTCACTTCCTATGGGGTCATGGAGCTGCATTATTTCCCAGGGATTGATATGTGACAACTTGCAAAGCATTGCCAGACAACTGGCCTCCTATGTGCACATGTGACTGGACCTCCAACCTTTTCAAAATCCTACCTTAAGTCACATCCTTAGACTTTTCCATGAGGCCACAGAATCTCTAGGGAACAAAGGTCAAAACTAGACTTTTAATAAACTCAAATTCTTTTGTTTGTGTGTTAGGAAGACAGGGTCTTGTTATATAACCTTGGCTGATCCAGAACTTATTATATAGACCAAGTTGCCTCAAACTTGCAATAGCAATCCTCATGCCTTTACCTCCTGAATTCTGGAATCACAGGTGTGCATCATCAAACCTGGTGTTTGGGGTTTTTTTATTTGTTTGAGACAGGCCTTGAGAAGGCCTTGAACTCCTGATCACCCAGTCTCTACTTCCCAAGTGCTAAGCAAATAGATACCACCATGTCTAGTTGGGTATGGCTAAACTCTTCTCATTGAAAAAAAAAATGAAGAATTAAATAGGTAAATAGGACATGCTGAGGCCATCCTGAGCTATCTAGTGAGCAGTAGGCCAGTCAGGGCTGCCTAGCTGGACCACATCACAAAAAAAAAAAAAAAAAAAAAAAAAAACCCTAAAAGATGGCATAAACATTAGAACACTATCTAGCACAAAACAAATCTAGGATTTTATATAGCTACTAGTAACCATCCTTTCTGATTGCCTACTTTTATACCTAATGTGATCGTAGATACTATAACACATTCTAAGTGGATGAGCTACAGTCTATACACTTGTAGGCCATATCCAGCAGTTGGAATGAGGCCAGCAAGCTCAGCATGTGGTCAGTGCTCCCTAAGTCAATACCAGCTGGGCTGGAGGACTGCAGGCGAGGGAGCTTGCTTCCTGGTGGAGTTGACTACAGTAAAGCTTTGAGAAAGAGGGGGCCTGTGGCTGGGATTTGAAAGGGTGAGGAGGAAGGGCAGTCTAGAAGGCTACAGAAGGAAGCAAAGGAGAATAATTAGAAATGGGACACAGGGCCCCTTCAGGGAATCCAAAAGGGCTGATTTGGCGAAATGCAGAAGTGACAGGTGGAAGACATGGGGAAATCTGGTAGAAATAGAGTCCTTCCTGACTAAAGAAATGTCCAGCATTGTGCTTTGTTTTGTATGGAGCCAGACAATTTAGGGCCTAAAGGACCCAAAGGAAACCCCTGAAGTAAATGTGTTCACTTTATGACCCCAGTCTGTGAATTGCTCTTTTTTCTGCCCTAATACCCTATCAGCCAACACCCTTGCTTCAGTTGACCACCACTTACAATTCATCCTGCAGGGAAACAGCTCAAGAGTGACTTCTCTGTATATGCCCCCCCCACCCCACCACACACACACACACACACACACACACACACACACACACACACACACACGCGCGCGCGCCCAGTAGGACTATTTCCTATTTCTTCCTCTACCACACACAGCCAGGTCCTCGTCATCTCAGTCTATACTTGGTGTCTGGTTCAAAATAGGCATCTGATGAGGAAGGTGGTGGGAGGGTGAGACCGGGAAGGGGAGAGACATGGAATCTTGAAATATCGACAGAATTTAGACATGAAGAATGGGTGTTTTCTAGTTGTCCTAAGGAGAATCAAGCCTAAAGGTACAGATGCCTAGGATATGACCAGTGCCTGTAACTACATTGCAAAGTCTTAAGACGCCCAACACTTAATATAAGGAGTATGGAAATGCCAACAGGGCAGAGGGATAGCTTACTTAGTAATACTAATATAAGATTAACTAGGATTCCTGTACTGGTTTCCTTGTGTTACATAAGCCTAGTTAAATCCTTACAACAACTCAGTGATGGAGGTGCACTTCTCCCCAATTTGCAGATTAAGAAATAGAGGCACAGAGACTGCCAAACAGATTGCCAAAAACAAGACACTTGATATCAGTGGCAGAACTGTTAAAACTGGCTCTTGTCAAATTTGTTTTATGGAGTCTAAATAAAAGGAAGTTATGGAGCTGGCGTCTGAGCCAGTGTTGGGCTAAATCCTCAGTTCTTTTTTGTTGGTTGTAATAAAGGCTAATTTTCTTTTCATCTGGGACTGTCTGATTCCATGCCAGGCTTCTAATGCATGGTACCATGACGTTGAGTATGTATGTATGAAGGACGACCCACTGACCGTTTGCCTGAACAAGTTGTATTTTTTTTTTTCCCTTTCAAAGACCAGACATCCAAGAAGCTTTTTATTGACTCGGAACAAAAGCAGCCTGGTGGTTTAAGTGGTCTGTGTAGTGGTCACCCAGCAAGGCTTCTGCAGAGAGAAACTTTCTGCATTAGACAGAAAGAGCAGCATGAAGCTTTAGCAGATGCGGCTTTTCAGAGAGCCAGTCTTCGAGAGTGAGATGTGTTTGTGCTGGTTTTCCCTGCTGAGGCGGGTGTACAGACTCTCTTTAATCCTATCATTTTGTGTAATTTAGACGCTACTTATTGGATTTTCCCTCCTCCTTTCATCTGGCAGAGCACTTGGCTTAGTATTTCATTCACAGAATAGAAAGAAGACCCTGGCTTGTCTTGGAAGAGATCTGAGATCCTCCCCTTCCTAGATTTTAATATTGGGGAGGAAGCATGTGCGTGTATGAAGATAGATGCCCCAGACTCTATAGGAGGGTTTTGGATTCTCTTGAACTGGAGTTATAGGTGGTTGTGAGGTGCCCAATGTGGGTGTTAGGAACCAAACTCAGGCCCTTAGAGCAAGTGAAATAAATGCAAGCATGCTATTAATCACTGAGCCAGCTTTCTAGCTACATCAAATGAATCTTACCCTACCTACCCTGTGAAAAAGTCAACCAACTTAATGACTAAGAAGGTAGTTTGGGGAGTTTAGATGTCCCCCCAGAGTATTAATGTCCCTACAAAGCTGTGAAATGACAGCCTTTGGAATGAAGGGGAACTATCATAAATGTTAAGAATTGAATGTACCACCAATGGAATCAATGTGCTGTCAAGCCATTGTCCACCAACATGAAGATACTCACTGCAGATCTGTGGGAGGGAATCAGATTTCTCCAGCAATTTAACAAGTTCTCATATGAACCAAAAATCAATAAACACAACCCCAGTTTCAAGTATGGTTTGGGGTGCAAATACAGTTAAGCTAAATCTGTAAGCATATTTTCTGTTTAAATGTAGTTAGTAATAAATTAATATAGCTTAAAATATTTATTTATGTTTACATGTGTACTTGTGCATGCTTATGTGTACTACACGTGTGTAAATGTCCGTGGAGACCAGAAGAGGGCATCAGATCTTTTGTAACTGGAGTTACAGGGGTGTGTGGACTGTTGAATGTGGATGCTGGGAACTGAGCCCAGCTCCTCTGCAAGAGCAATAAGAATGCATAACCACTGAACCATCTCTCCAGCCTCAAAACCATGTCCTTCCAATGGTGAATAGAGCCATAAATTCCTTTCGTGAGCAGATAAGTGAGTAGCCACTCCTAAGAGAGAAGACACACAAAGGTTCATTCCTCAGCCTTCCTAAGTTGAGGAATGGGGAGGGAGGCTGAGTTCTAAGAAAAGCGTTTGTGTCAAAGCTGGGATCTGAGGAATGCAAAGAAAATGTTTCTTTAACTGAGAGAAGGCTAGAGTGCCCTCATGTGTCCTTGCATAGAAATGTTTTCAGTTCTTTACAAAATTGTAAAAAGGTTCCATCTCTTCATTGATCTTCCTGAGCTGGGGTGAAGACGTGGCATTTATCAATAATGGCAAGCCAAAGGGTGTTATAAAAGTAGGTGAGCAGCATCTGTGGCTTGCTTAGATGATACAGCAGCAGAAGCAGCAGTGTTCTTCCTTTGGTATTCTTATATAGCACCAGTAATAAAAACTTGGACTTCTGTCCTAGGTAGCCATTGGCAAACCTCGCAACTCTGAAGCCATGGCAAAGCCTCAGTTTCTTCATCCTTAATAAGTATATGTATCCAGTGCTGAAAGGATTATGACAGAGAATAAATGATGTAAGCAAAATGTCCAAGCCTGCCATTGGTAGTAAGAACACTAGAAACTGAAACAGTTTATTTCCAGACCAGAGCCTATGTGAGGAACCAATGACAAGTTAGAGGTGAAGCCTGAGGTTTGAGCACTGGGGTGGCAACATCTTCCTAGTCTTGAATGAAAGTCTTCCACAAGTACTGTGTGTGAGGGCAAGAGATGCTTTTAAAAGATATGTGACTGAACATGTGATTTCTCCAAGATAAATTACTCTTTTTTTTTTTCCCTTTTTTCCTTTTTGGTTTTTCAAGACAGGGTTTCTCTGTGTAGCCCTGGCTCTCCAGGAACTTGCTTTGTAGACCAGGCTGGCCTCGAACTCACAGAGATCCACCTGCCTCTGTCTCCCGAGTGCTGGGACTAAAGGTGTGCACCACCACCCAGCTAAATTATTCTTTTAAATGGGGAAAAATAAATGGAGTTAGCCATGTGCCCTCTCCACAGATGACAGAAGTGGCAGCTACCTGATCTCTGGCACTAAGGTCTGAGTGGTCAAAAAGACTCTGGAGGGCTACCTTTGTAGCTTGGTGGTAGAACTGGCCTCGTAGGCTGAGCCCCTGAGTTTCATAGCACCACAAAAAGAAAAAGAGGCCAGTTATGAAATAAGATATTCGAAAATTGGATTCGATTTCTGCCATTGATCAGTTCTTAAAGTTCCTTGAGAAATCTCTATTGATTAAGAAGCTAACCATATAAGATCAATAAAATCAGGGGAACACAGTAGTTGGGTGGGTCTATCCTTTTACTTTATTTTTTTGGTCTGTGACAAAAGCTTCCTCAGCTAAAGCATTCGGCAAAATTGCAGTAAATGAAGTCATCTGGGCCCAATGAACTTTCAAAGATTCCCTCTGGTAATCCTCACAGATTACCTATCCTTCCTATATGCGTGAAAGGGAAATATCATTATTTGTGATACAATGAGATCTGACCTTTAAATGTCAGCACAGTGCAGGGTCTGGCCATCCCTTCTGCATCTTCTACCTGCCTAGCAGAGAATTGAGGGAAGTGGTTCAGTAGTGTATAAATTAGGAGGGGGGGGGGGAGGTAAAAGGAACACATCAGTAGAGCTTCCGTCTTTCCTTGTATAACCAAGGAAAGAGAAGGAAGAGTTGGTCTGGCTTCCTTCCTCTAAATTCTTTTTTTTTCTCTAACATTATTTTTGGCTTATGTGCATTGGCATTTTGCCTGCATGTTTATCTGTGTGAGGGTGTCAGGTCCCCTGGCACTAGAGTTGCAACAGTTGTGAGCTGCCATATGGGTGCTGGGACTTGAACCTGGGTCCTTTGGAAGAGCAGCCAGTGCTCTTAACCACTGAGCCATCTCTCCAGTCCCCATCTTCTAAATTCTTCCTCTGGATGTTATCATCATCACAGGGAGGTATATGTAGATTGTGTGTAGATTATTGGTGAGAGCACATAGAAAGTGTCTCAAAGCTGGTGAACTTTGCCCCTCACCCCCAGCGGCTTGTCTACCATTTCTGGTAGTGTGTTACCTTTCAATACAGCAAAGGCAGCCCATGAGGCTGAAGTGTTTATTATTTACAGGAAGTTCCTCATCAGCTGCACATTACTTTTGTTCTTAGGATGCTCTCCAAATCTTTATCAGTTGATTATAATGCTTTATACTGCAAGCCTTTTTATAATTAAGATTTTTTTGTTTTGTTTTGTTGTTGTTTTTGTTTTTCAAGACAGGGTTTCTCTGTGTAGCTTTGCGCCTTTCCTGGATCTCGCTCTGTAGACCAGGCTGGCCTCGACCTCACAAAGATCTATCTGCCTCTGCCTCCAGAGTGCTGGGATTAAAGGCGTGTGCCACCACCGCCCAGCTTATAATTAAGATTTTAATTCCAGTATACCAAAAAGAAATCCTTGTGGGTCTCTAAGGAATCTGCCTGTAACTCACTCTGTAGCCCAGGCTGGCCTCACAGAGATCCACCTGCCTCTGCCTCTTGAGTGCTGCTGGGATTAAAGGCATGCGCCACCACCAAGGAATCTGTCTTGATCACAGGATCTTTCTTCTTGCATGTTTCCACCCATGTCTTCCCTGCCTGTGGCACCACATTCTACTTACACTAGATGTACAGCTGCCCAAGGACTCTGGTTCACATTCAAACAGGCAAGAGTCTCACAGAGCAGAACGTCTGATAGTCAGGGACCTCAAAGCAGAGTTGGACTAAGACCAGGTGTGCTTTCAGACAAATTAATGATCCATCCTCCGTTCCCATGGTCACTTCAAAACAGTCTTCATTTTGCCAGAAATGGAGAAGTGAAACTGTACCGGATCCTTGAGAAATCTCCACTGGGGTCCCTGCAGCCCTCTAGGAGGTCCTTGCCCACCCCGAGTCCCAGCATCTTCAGCTTCACATCTCCCCTTTTCTCCCCTCCTCAGCAGAGTGGGTGAAGTCTTGCCAGCCTTCTCCCTCTATACATGCATAGGCCGCCCAATGATGAGGACCATCTCAAGAAGTGCATGAAGAGCCCTTCAGCCGGGTGGCGGTGGCGCACGCCTTTAATCCCAGCACACAGGAGGCAGAGCCAGGAGGATCTCTGTGAGTTCGAGGCCTAACTGGTCTCCAAAACGAGTTCCAGGAAAGACGCAAAGCTACACAGAAAAACCCTGTCTTGAAAAACCAAAAAAAAAAAAAAAAAAAAAAAAAAAAAGAGCCCTTCATGCTTGAGATGGATGTTTAGCTGTGCATAGCAAACAGAAGAGAGCAGGGTTACCCAGAATCTTTGTGCTTGGAAGATTACAAATGAGTTGCTTTTCCTTATCATGTGTTTATATTCAAGACTAGGAATTTTTTATGAGTTACCTTTCCTCCCAAGTGTCTTGTAAAAAAAAAAAAAAAAAGCTTTTTGTTTTGTCTTAGCACTGTGCCCCATGTCCTAAGGAGCTTCTGGTAAAAACCTGCATCAACCAGCCCTGAATTGCTGTAATATCCTGGCCTCTTCTGTCACTGTACCACTGATGTGCCTTTCCGTGTGGCCATACTTAGAAACCCCCAAGCCCACAGAGCTGGCAGCTGTCACAAGTTAGGAAGATGCTGGAAAATGAAGTGAGCTAGCCAGAGTCTACAGAGGAAGTCGGGCTCACACACTAGAGAGTCCAGCTGGTGCCCTCGGAAGGGTCAGAGGTGCAACTTAGTCCTTGTTACCACTTTAGTCTGAGAGTATGGGCACATGCTGGGAGTGAGCACTTCCTAAATGGCTCTTCAAGCAGAAGCTTAGCCTTGCTCACTACCTCCATACTAGAGACATTTTTGTTTAGTCATTTGTAAAACAGCACTGTGTCCTTCAGTCCTTAGAAAAATATTCAGAGTTTTCAATCAAAGGATCTTGGATAGAAACATTGGGAGCAGGTGGTACAGGACTGAGAACTGAACCCAGGACCTCATGCATGCTAAGAGAGCACACTACTAACTAGCTACATCCTCAACCCTGAGTAGGAACATATTTTTAATACTTCAACTTTAATACATATTTTTAATACTTCAACTTTAATACATTTGGATTTGGGAGTAATTTCTTTTTTTTCCTCCTTTTTTATTTATTATATTTGTGTTTTAATTTTACACATCAGCCATGGGTTCCCTGGTCCTTGCCCCTCCCACCCCTGACAAAAGCCATAGACAAGTAAGCACTTTGAGTGAGATAATGTGTTTGAGGACCTGAACCTCATCTTATTTCTTACAGTTCTGGGGCTCAAACTCACAACCTTGTGCATACTAAGGCAAGTGCTTTACCAATGAATCACCCTAGCCCTCTTAGATTTTAGAAACTGGTTCTTATTAATAGCCTAGACTAGCCTCAAACTCTCAGACCCTCCTTCCCGGGCCTCCTGAATGTTTAGATCACAAGCATGTTCCATCACTCCTGCCATGAGATTTCTTTAAATAGAAATTCTATATGGACACTGTCTTTCAGTCTATTTAAATCAAGCATAAACTCCAAGCAAACAAGCCAACCACCCTGGAACTTAGTGTTAGAACATCCATCTGAGGAGCAGCTAGTATCCAGCTGAGCCTTTCAATTTCTGATTCCAGTTCCTGTTAGGACCTATTATTTTCTTCTTTAAGAGATAGGGGAAAATTACTTGTCATTCTTTGACTTAGACCCTAATGGCTTGTCTCTGCACAATATGACACTGCTTTGTCTTTTCTTGTTTACACAGAGCATCCTAAGTAAGGCCCAGCTTTGACTTCATTGCTTTCCAGAAGGCCTGGCCATCGATATCATGTGGCTGATGTAGCTTAACTAAGATAAAGTATGAGGTCTTCTGTGTTTAGGCATTTTTAGTATTTTCTTAATTTTGTTGAATTGGGACAGGAAAAGGTCCCTGTGGTGAAAATCTTATTAATTTTCCCAGGACATATAATTTGTGTATCCCACATTAATTTAGAAAAACACTTGACATTCAGTGTAATTTTATGCACCATCATTTCCAGTAGAAAGTTAGCTGTACCCAGTAGGCTTTTTGTATGGTTTGATGTTGGTTTTTTTTGTTTTTTTTTTGTTTTTTTGTTTTAAGCAGCTTACATTACTGTGGCCTCATATGACAAGTATAGATTAATAGTTGGGGAAAGAACATCCAAACTATATATCACACAAAGTAACATGCAGACTGAGGTAATATAGCCAAGCCCTAACTGAACACTGAAACTGGAATAGCCCATCTTAGTTGCAATAAAAATTATATGATTAAGTTCTGTTCTGGCTTTATTTTTGTTGCCTTGACCAAAAACAACTTGGGGAGGGAGAAAGGATTTAATCCTCACCATCATTTAGCGAAGGTAGGAACTCAAGCAGCTAGTCACACCCACAGCCAGGAGCTGAGAGAAACAAATAGATAGAAGCTTGCTTGCTTGTTGCTTGCTTACTTGTTTGCTTGTTGCTTGCTTGCACTACTTAGCTAGCTTTTTCTATTCTTACACAACCCAGAGAGTCAGCCCTTGAAATAGTGCCACACAGTGAGCTAGGTCAATTATCAACCAAGAGAATCTTTCACAGACATGCCCACAAGCCGGTTTAATCTAGGTAATCCCTCAACTGAAACTCACTTCATGGGCAATTCTAATTTGTATCAAGTTGATGGTTAAAAGTAACCAGCACAAATTTCACTAAGAATGTAGCATTTACATGGAGTTTAATGACTCCAAAAAGAGCTTAGACTATTATTTGCTTTAAAAGAATGCTTGTAGGATATATTCTTATACCTTACTTATGTTGATGTTAATAAAAATATTTTCATAAAATGACTTTTTATTTTAATTCGTTCAACACATTTTCCCAACTAAAAGGAAGGTAGTTTCTCCCTCCTTGAATGAGAATTAGTTTTGTATCTCTGTCATTTCAGGATTGACCAATCTGAGTGTCCAACTTTAGTCACATACTTACATGCAGATCTAGAGGTAACAGAGGATGTTAGATGTCAACTTACATGTCAATATTTAGATGTAACACTACAAAAAATCATATTAAAGATTAGATTTTTTAAAATTTGTTTTTCCATAGAATCACTTGAGGGTGTCTAATTCCATCAGGCTAGAAACAGAAAGTTCAAGAACATCTTTGGGGCTTTCAATAGCATGCTTTCACATTGAGTAGTCACTGTGTTTATGGACAACTGTTGACATAAGAGCAGACTAGAGATCACTAATAAGTTTAGTTGAGTTTTATAGGTTTAGTACCAATTTGAGCTATGTTATATAACACTGTAATCTAAAGTAATTATATTTTATGCTGAGTTTTGTAATAAAAATACATCACTTATACTTGGCTTTCTCCCTCCCAGCTTCAAATTTTAACCATTTAGAAGCTTGGCAGTTTCCCAACTAGAAATATTTGCTGAGATCTCAAAGATTTGGTTCTCAGATATAATTGCCAGAGATAAAGCAATAAATAATGAGTAATGATGAGTTTGGGCTTATTTTGTTGCCAGGGACCCCTCCAAGTGCTCACTTAGTCTTTGTAACAAACTGATGAGTGTTACTAATGTCATTCCCATTTCACAGATGAGGAAACTAAGGCACTACATTTCTGTCGCATAGTGAGTAAGCAGCAGAGGCAGGATGATGAACTCAGGCAACATAGTACTATGTGGGAACTCTCCATTTCACTTACTCAGAGCTATGGCTGTTTTCCAACTTTGTTTTATCATTCATCACTTGTAAATATCTGTGTCTTAAATTAGCAGCTTGTAAACTTGGGTCCTTTGCGGTTGAATAGACATAGAAACAACTTATTCTTGGGATGATACCTAGGAATACTTGAAAACAAAACTTGAGAGAGTTAATGGTTCCCTATTATTTTTCTGGGACAGAGAATGGGGACAAAATTTCCCATATGAGGTCCAACAGATGACCAGTGGGAAAGGGTTTCTGAAGGGACTGAGAGACATGCCCATTAAGAATAAGACAGTCAAGATGCCATTCAGACAAGCCTGGGGCTCAGTCTAGAGTAGTGTTCCTCGGTGTGCTCACAATAACCTCCCCACAGTGAGTCTTTTTAACATTTCTGTTCTGAACATGTAATTTTCAGTACTAAAGATCTGAAGAGCTGCTCAGTGGTTAAGAACGTACACTGACTGCTCTTGCAGAGGAACAGAATTTATTTCCTCACATCCATGTTGGGCAGCTCGCAACCTCCTGGAACTCCAGCTCCAGGGCATCCAATGTTCTATTCTGGTCTCCTTGAACACTGCCCACACATGGCATACATACACACAAACACAAATAAATTAAAAATAAAGTACTTTTTTAAATTAAACAAGTTAAGATTACTATATATTTGTTTGTGCGCTATGCATATAGCTGTGTTTTGACATAGAGTAAGATTTTTTTTGTTGTTGACTGCTCTCACCTGCTATAAGTTTTTATGATGTTGGTACCTTGAGGCACCATCTATAAAATTAATGAAGAAATCAGGCTAGGGAAGGTGGGGCCAGTGAACCACCTGGAGGGCCTATTGAACTTTAGAATTAGAATGTTCCCAAAGGCAGAGTTGTACCTGGGCCAGGTGGGAATGGACTGGTTCCCAAATATTTGAGGTCAGGAACTCTTTAATGTGGCATCACCATCCCTACCTCCATCCTCATAGCTTCCTCTTCCTCTTCCTCCATTCTTGCTTCTGTGTCTATAAGGAATGTCACTTCATTCTGAAATGCCACCGTGCTGTGATGTGATGTATCATGGCAGACTGTGTTGTCTGAGTTATTGCTGTGTTATTAGGAAGCTGGGTTTCCAGGAAATTCGCTTCAAATTCCTCTTAATTGAGCTCAGAAAATGACTCCCACTCCAATTTGTGAGGTCTATATAATGGCAGTGCTTTAACTAAAAACTGCTGCGTGCTCCCTTGAGCTTTTGGATCCCCAAGGAACAAACAGCAGAAAGACGGGAACAGAGATTTGTGTTCCACATAAAGAACAAACTGGTTATCCCTGGAACTCACAGGGCCAGCTCGTTTTCTTGTTCCTGGCCTCTTAGAGGATGCTGTCCAGTTATGCCCTCCAAGAGGGAGTAACCCTAACTCTGAACGAAGACACCGCTAATTCTCCTTCACTCCATCCTTTCTTCCCTGGTGACTTAGCAGCTTTGTTCCGAACTCACACTTAACTGAGTGCACATCACAAAGACCATAATCATTAAGCCACCTGTCTAGTCACCCCTAGAAGGCACACTAGTGAAAGCAAGGCCTCTCAATGGCCTCTTCTCCAATAATAAGCCATAACAATTCAGTTGGTCAGAGGGGACCTTTGTGGGTCAGTGAAATGATAAAAGAGGTATCCCTAGATGTGAGAAAGTCTAGCTACCAGATTAGTGCTTCAAATTTTGAAAGCATTCTTGGAACAACCTAAAACTGTTAGGCAAGGTTAGTCTTATATTTGTGGCAGTGGATGCCCAACCTGAAAATTCAACAGCATCATTTGGCGGGGGTGAGGGTGGAGGGGTTTCAACCCCCACATCAAAGAGATTCTGAGTTGGCGTGTCTGGGGTGGAATCCTGACACTGGTGTTTTTTTAAAGCCCTACCCTATCCCTGAGATTCAGCTATGTGTCCAAAGCTAAGAATTGCTGCTTTCTATTACAAAGTATTGTTACATATATGAAGGGGTCCCTGCAGGTATCATACAGGGAAGTACACTACTCGAAGAGAAGAATGAAAACCCAGTGCAGACTGACGTCGTCAACCTGGATCAACTCTGGGGAGTGTAATAACAGGCAGTTTATTCCCAATGTATTTAAGCCCAGTTTAATTTGGAAAAAAAAAAAAAAAGTTTCCTGGTATAATACGATCCCTGTTGCACAGGGAAGCATAATACATTGAAACTCAAACTCAGGGTACCTTTCTTCCAAAAAGATGGGTTCTTGGAGATATGCTATTTGTACTAGATTAAGGGCCTAAGGATCTGGCCTGGTCTAGGTCATACAGGTAACATAGAGGTCATTTGGGCTATTAGCCACCTCTGGTCCTAGTTGTGGGAACTTGGGAGAGCCTCTGGTTATCAAGGTCATTTAGATTACTAGCCACCACCAGTCTTGGTTTTAAGAGCTTGATATGGCCTGAACCAACAGATAATGCAGATCAGCAGCTGTTTATCACTCTTCCAATTCTCAGCTTTCTGGATGCAAGAACATGTTTTTCATCTTTCCCACTGGAAAAACAGTCCTGTGTGTTTAATATTCTTGGTTTCTCAGGAGATTCTGTGGTTGCAAGGACCTTCTTGCTATGCTCCCAACACATATATTATTCCAGGGTTTTGCATACATCAAGAGGAACAAGAAATGTAAAGTGTTGTTGATAGTATAAAAAACAGGAAGAAACAAATATAGCAATCGCTATAAAAATAAAGAGATTGCACACAATTTCTAGAACTTGGAGAAAAATACCTCATCTTTTAAAAATGACGTATTTATTTTTTTATTTATGTATATTTCTGTGAGCTTGCATGAGTATATGTGTGTGTACAGGAGCCCATGAAGGTCAGAAGAGGATGCTTGATTTCTCAGAACTGGAGAGAAACTGGTGAGCCACGCATGGGTGCTGGGAACTGAACTCTGATTCTCTGCAAGAGCAAAAAGAGCACTTGGTAACTGAGTCATCTCTCCAGCCCCACCTAAAATTAATCCTGGGAGTATAGACCATGAGGGAGGGACTCATATGACCAAAGTTCTTGCTATTCATTATGTAGTCCAGGTGGCCTGAATCACGGCATCCTCCTGCCTCTGCCTCCTAGGTGCTGGGGTTATAGGTGTGAGTTCTACATTTCCAGCTTTTTGGAGAAGCCTCCACCTGGTGGTCTGAACACACAATGAATTAGTTATTTCCAAAACCTACTTTTGATGTCACCCCCCAGGAAGTATTCCTTCATCCCCCTCATTCCCTGCAAAGTATTCTGGAACTTCTGTCGATAATTAATCCAGTCACAGGGACTTGAAATTTGGGACTGGATTTTAAGTCTTCCCTCCCCATCATCCAGTTCCCTTTACCCAACCGGTTACCAGAACTTTACATTGCCTTCAGTGTTATTTTATTCACTCTGTGTTAATAAAAATTTTGTTGGGGGAGGAGGGATAAATAGAAAGGACAAAACAGTTGAAAAGAATTCTTATTGGGTGAAGATTGCTTTTGACTTCTGTGGGCATAGGTAAGATAACCCCCATGGAGCATTCAGCAGCCTGCACCAACATCACACCCTGCAGACAACAGGTGGGGGGTGGGGGGTGGAGCACCAGATGTTGGGGAGGTTGAGGAGGACAGAGTCTAAAGGAGACAGACAGGCTGTTCTCAGAAACTCTGCTCTCTCTCACTCCTGTGGGGTGGGCTTCTCTTTCTTCGGTGGAGTGGGCTGGGAATGGTGTGTGTCCTGTGCAATCAGAAATGGTCCCAGGGGTCCCATGGCTGTCACATTTCTGTACAGTTCTCAGCTGAGCAAAACATTGGAGGTTGTTAGCACATCTCCCCGTGGAACTGAAATTGGGCTCAGCACCAGCAAGCGCACTCCAGAGGAGATGTGTCTGTCCTCCATGCTTGGCTCACAGCTATTCCCTGGTGCCCAGGCAAGAATGAAGTGGAGTGTGTGCCTTGCACTCTGTTACATACCGTGTCCCAAACAGCTGGCTCATTAATACAATTTAGAAGGAAGAGAGAACTGGCTGTTCACCATTATATCTAAGGGGTTTGTAATAAATCTCTCAATAAGGAGGTATAAAAAGGCCCTGTTTCTGTACAGCCAAAAGAAGCTGAGCATTAGGCAGAACCCAGTGAGCCTCATTAGCTACAAGATTCAATGCAGAAGGTCCAGGGGGACTTGCCCCACATTTCTATTAGTAATAGCTTTTCTTTACCTGAAATATGCTGGCAATTTTCTCACTTGTGAAATTTGGTTCACCTAAAGAGTCATAAATATGCTATTTCTTAAAATTTAACTGAATCTCTTCCATGCTCTGGATGCTACATAATAATAAAGCATCATTTGTAACCTGTTTTTCTTTTGTTCACTTTTACTTGTGAGACAATGGGATAAAGTCAGTGGAGGATGATTTGTTCCCAGAAGAAGGAAATAATATGACCAACTGTTTCATGTAATTTTGGTGTGGTGTGTGTGTGTGTGTGTGTGTGTGTGTGTGTGTGTGTGTGTGTGTGAAATGCTTGCTCTAAAGTTCAGTTCAACAGAGAGCTGATGATGAAGAAGTAGTATGAACAAAAGAATTCTGGTGTGATTGTGAAGGGAAAGGTTATCAGGGTCAGAATGAGGGCCTGCGGCCAGAGGCAAAAGGATGGTTGTGACTTGCTGTCACGGACCTAGTCCCTAGTCAGTGAGAGTCTCTTTCAAGGTTGTGGCCTCTGTGCACAAATAGGCAAATGTGCCCCCACCCCCAACACACACACATGCTTACACGTTGTGTGTTTGTGGGTGTTTTGTTCTGTTTTTTTGTGCCCTAGTCTCGGTGCCTTCTGATTAAGGCTAGTGAGTACAATTACTTGTTAAGGTTATTTTATTTTGAAATTAAGATAAATTAAAATACAGTATTTAAGAGAAATCAGATTATTGAAGATAAAATTATGGTTCCAGTAATACACAAATTAGTATGAGATTAAGTACACCGTCCTTTTATATAATAGCATTGTATAGTCAAAGATATGCCCACATTACTTACAGAAATATTCCTTTACTTTTTATTTGCTATATTTTAAACAAATAGGAAGGCAAAGCCTATTTCACTAGTTCCATCACAATATTTGAGGTGACTATAGAATCACCTGTATATTTGAGAAAGGTACAAGAGGTTTTCTGTTTTGCTGAATTCTATTGTGTATTCATTGCACATGGTACTGTTCCATACAGGCATTTATGGCATACAAGTATATATATTGTACGTGGAGCACACACACTCCATGCCTCCTTATTCACCTCTCTCAGCCCTTCCCCCGTTAGTCTCTTTTGTTCCCCAGTTCATTTTGCTTCTATTTTCATGTTAAGCATGCATATTTTATGTGTTGAATTAAAATCTAGGAACCACAAATGAGAGAGAACATGCTGTTTGTGTTTTGGAGACTGGCTTGGTTCCCTGCCTGTGATTATCACCAGTTGGATTTGTTTTCCTGCAGATGATATAATTACATTCTTTTCTTTTTTTTTTAATGATTTATTTATTTGCATTGGTGCATCTGTGTAAGGGTTTTGGATCCCCTGGAAGTGGAATTACAGACAGTTGTGACCTACCATGTGGGTGCTGGGAATTGAACCAGGGTCCTCTGGAAGAGCAGCTAGTGCTCTTAACCACTGAGCCATCTTTCCAGCCCCAATGTCATCCTTCATTATGGCTTGGAGAGTTCCGTGGTGCATATTCACTACGTGCTATTTAACTATCCCTCTGCTGTTGGGCACCTAGGTTGGCTTCGTGATGGTTGTTGTGTAGAGTGCTATAATGAACACTGTGCAAGTGCTTCTGTGATGTGTTAGGGACCTTTGGGATAAATCCTCAAGAGTGGTGTGGTTGGGTCATATGGTAGATGCATTGTGAATTTTTTCAGAAACCTCTTTCTGATTTCCATAGTGGCTGTTCCAGACATTGCTATCATTGGTCTTTGAAAGTTCTATTATGTCTACATACTAACTAGCATTTGTTTTTCTTTTCTTTTTTTTCTTTAAGATTTATTTATTTATTATGTACACAGAAGAAGGCGCCAGATCTCATTACAGATAGTTGTAAGCCACCATGTGGGTGCTGGGAATTGAACTTAGGACCTCTGGAAGAGCAGCCAGTGCTCCTAACCTCTGAGCCATCTCTCCAGCCCTTGTTTCTGTTTTCTTAATGGCTGCCATTCAGGCTGAAATGAGATGGAATCATGATGTATTTTTAATGTGCATTTCTCTGATGGCTACTGAGCTTAAACTTTTTTATGATTATTGGCCATTTACATGTCACCCTTTGAGAGCTGTCTATCATTTCATTATTCTGCCAATCCATGAGCATGAAAGGTCATTCTGTCTTCTAGTATTTTCTGTAGTTTTTTAGCATTTTAAATTTTTATTGTGAGATCCCTTACTTCCGTCATCAGGCTGATTTCAAGAGTGTCTGTTTCCGTGTTTGTTTTGAGGCTACTGTAAATAGTATTGTTTCCCCATTTCTTTCTCAGAATATTTGTTATTGGTATTAATATTATCTGTTAATGTTATATCTTACCATTTTGCTGAGAAAAACACTATCAATCTAAGGATTTTCTGGTAGAACCTAAACAAAATTGCACCATCTGCCGATAAGGTTGTTTTGACTTTTCCCTTTCATATTCATGTCCCCCCCCCTTTTTTTTTTTTTTTTTGGTTTTCCAAGATTCTCTGTGTAGCTTTGCGCCTTTCCTGGAACTCACTCTGTAGCCCAGGCTTGGCCTCGAACTCACAGAGATCCACCTGGCTCTGCCTCCCGAGTGCTGGGATTAAAGGCGTGCGCCACCACCGCCGGGCTCATATCCCTTTTATTTCCTTCTTAGTTAGAGTGTTCCAGCTAAGACTTCAGGCACTACATTGAATAAGAGCCATTCTCCATTTGGCATAATGGTGGCTGTGGCTTGTTGTATACAGCCTTTGCTGTGTGGAAACATGTTCCTTCTAGTCCTTATCTTTCCAAGCTTTTATTATGATGGAATCAGGAATGGTTGTTATTCTTTACTGATATGCCTGCCCCAACATTCCTGAGCTCAGCCCACATTTCAATGGAATGAATAACACAGATAAACGTTCTGGGAGAGACACTTAAGCCTCCTCCTGTTCACATCTATTGAGACAGCCTCTGGCAGCCATCTTCTTTCCCCCCAAAGGTTTGAGTTTATTTCCTCCAGAATAGCTTCCCTGAAATGAAATTACTAGATCAAAATGCAATGAATATTTTAAAGCTCTGATTTCCAAGCATATTTCTAAATAGCTTTCTAAACAGTTATTAATTTACCTTACACTAGCAATATGTGAGAATTATAGTCTTACTCTAGGCTTAACGAGCTGCTAATAAGACAACATTACTTTCGTTTGTGTTTATTTTATTCCCAGCGGGGTAGAAAGTTTTTGCAAGTACTTATTTATAATGTATTTGTGCTGTTGTTTCTTATCAGTTGAATAGTCTCAACTCTGGTCTTCTTCCTTTATTACTTTGTTCAGGCTCTCATGATTCATTCAGCTACTGGGTAGATGAAAAGTCCCCAGTGGGGCCTGACCAAACCCAAGCTGTCAAACGCCTCGCCCGGATCTCCTTGGTGAAGAAGCTAATGAAGAAGTGGTCTGTAACTCAGAACCTGACCTTCCGGGAGCAGCTGGAGGCTGGCATCCGCTACTTTGACCTGCGCGTGTCTTCCAAGCCAGGGGACACTGACCAAGAGATCTACTTCATCCACGGGCTCTTTGGCATCAAGGTTTGGGATGGATTGATGGAGATTGATGCATTCCTCACTCAGCACCCTCAAGAGATCGTCTTCCTTGATTTCAACCACTTCTACGCCATGGATGAGGCCCACCACAAATGCCTGGTCCTGCGGATCCAGGAGGCCTTTGGGAACAAGCTGTGCCCAGCCTGCAGTGTGGAAAGCATGACCCTGCAAAGCCTGTGGGAGAAGAAGTGCCAGGTGAGAGGGAGGAGTAATGTGCTTCTGAGAACAGGCACTTAACTCTGCTTTCCGTAGGCGGCCGTCTGTGAAATAGCTCAACCCAAGGCTTAGGGGCTGGAAGAATAGATGAACGGTTGAAGTACTGGGCATGTGTAGAATCGTACCTGGACCCTGAGATGGCTGCAAGAGATTTAGTGGGCCTGGTAGAAATGGGATTCATGTTTGGTGCCTTAGTTCCTTTTTTATTGTTATGATAGAACACCATGACCAAGGCAACTGATGAAAGAAAGCATTTGCTTTGGCTTATGGATTCAGAGGGTTCGAGTCAATGACAGTGAAGCAAAGCAGCAGCTGAGAGCTCACATCTTGATCCATAATCATAAGACAAAGAGAGAAAGTCCTGAGAATTGCACAAACCTTTTGAAACCTCAGAGCCAACCTTTAGTGAACACTTCTTCCAACAAGCCTACACTTCCTAATCTATCCCAAACATTCCTACCAACTGAAGACTAAGAATTCAAATATGTGAGTCTACATGGGTCACTCTTATTTAGACTATCACATTACACTCCCTGGTCCTCATAGACTTGTAGCCACATTATAATGCAAAATGTGTTGATCCTAATTGAAAAGTCCCCATAGTCTTTCACAGTCCCAACACTGTTTAAAAGTCTGAAGTCTCTTAACTATAATCCCTGTAAAATCAAAAGCAAAATGCAAATGATATAATTCCAACATGTAATGGCATAGAATGTACATGACCATTCTCAAACGGAGGAAAGAGGCATGGTGAAGAAATACTGGACTGAAGCAAGACTAAAACCCAGCAGAGAAAACGCCAGTTCCTATAGCTTCATGTCCAATGTCAAAGAACGTGCCTGGTTCTGCCCTTCCAACTGTGCTGCCTGTAGCACACTTCTCTTCTTAAGCTGGTTCCACTTCTTGCATGTAGCTCTCTTTGGCAGACATCCCATGACCCTGGCACCTCTAACACAATCCAGGCTTCACTTTCACAGCTTTGACCTCTCAGGGCCTTCATTCAGGGACTCCCCCACCTTAGGTCTGGCTTCAGCGGCTCTCCACTATGGAGGAAGATTCCAGAACCCCCTACTCCTGCATCCTTCATGATTCCAAAGCCAGAACCACGGGGATGACAGTGCCAAGTTTGACTACCAACTTGGCACCCTGGGATCATATTTGTAGCAGCTTTGGTTTGTTGCTGCTCTTTTGGAGCAGAAAATTCCTTTTTGTACAAGTTGACAGCTTATCTAGGTGAAGTCTTGCCCTAAAGGTACCCCTGCCTTTATTTCATTTCAGATCAGCCCTCTCTCTTTAATCATCTCGTCCCTTTCAGCACAAGTCTTGGCTCCAACATTAAATTTCCTGGTGCTCCTTTTCCTCTTTAGATCGTATATTTTATATTTCTCTTTGCCCAATCTGCTCTTCTTCATTATTGACCTGTATAAGCATGATTACTGTGTAAGTGTGATAACCACATGACAGAGTTAATACTAAGCTGTCTTGACCTCTCCTTTGCCAAGGAAATTAGTTCACTGTTCTTCAGTTTAGCCTCAGGAAAATTCATAGGACAAGGACAAAAAGCAGCCACATTCTTTGCCAAAATACCACAACTGGGGCTCTAGCCTAGTTGTTAATATTGTTGCCCTCTGAGATCTCTTGAGCTGGGACAAACATTTCCACCAAATGAGGACAAAAATATTCAAATATATGAGTCGGGGGGGGGGGGGGGGGCAGGGAGGGCATTCCCATTCAAACCACCACACCTGCCAAATAAAGTTTGTCTGCAACCTATTGGACATCTACATTTACTTTTAATGGCTTGGCTAATATCAGCCCAAGGCAAAGTTGTGAAATTGGCCAGTAGAATACTATTCATTTTCCTCTAAGGTTTGCAGGGTACTCTCTATCCATGTCCTCCCTGGTAAAGATGAGCCTACAAACCTACTTGAGTGAGGAAAACACTCAGTAAGAAATATATATATATATATATATTGGAGAAGGACCTCTGGTCTTTCTGCATGCTAGGCAAGCAGCTCTGCCACTGTGCCATATCCCTGGTCTTATGAAAAGTTTATTGAAGAAGTGTTTATTGAAGGGCTAGAGAGATGTCTCAGCAGTTAAAAACACTTGCCCTGAAATAATGAGGACAGGTGTTCTGATCCCAGCCAGCCCTAACATCAGAAGCCACATGTCCCCCACAAATGGTTAGAACCCCAGCTCCTAGAGTGAGGATTCAGGCAGGTCACTGGGGTTTGTGACCTTCCAGCTTAGCCAAGAAAATGTGAGTCTCAGTTTCAGGGAGAGACTGTCTCAAAGGATTAGGTGAAGAGTGACAGAGGACTCTGGTGTTCTTCCCTGGCCTCAGTGTGTGTGCAAGGCTTGCATGTGTATATACTCACAGGCAGGCACACACACACACACACACACACACACACACACACACACACACACACAAATAAATAAATAAATAAAAATTTTAAAAAGAAACATTTAGCTCAAAGAATTTGATGCTTTGAAATTAGATCAGTTATCTGTTTATAAACATCTGTTGAGCACCAAGTATAAGTATTTTTTTCCAAATATTTATTACATCTGTCCTCCTACACCTAAGTTTAATACTTTTCAGTTGCACAGGTTTAATCGTTTATTTATTTGTCGTGGAGTCTCACTATGTTGCAGTCCAGGCAGCATAGATTTATTAATACACCAGAGTGTGCTAGACTAACTTGTTTGATCTTCTCAACAACACTATGAGATAGGCATTGGCTATTTTGTAACCCCCACTCCTAACCCCACCAAAAGCTGAAGACCAAACCCAGGGCCTTGGGCTTTCTGTGCAGACACTCTGCCATTGGCCTTAATCCCCAGCCCTGAGATAGGCATTTGTTATTGCCCCCCATTTTACAGATGGGAAAATTGAGGAATGGAGAGATTGAAGCAACTTGCCAAGGAAGCACTGTGAGGAAGTGGTGTGGGTCAGTATGCCTTCCCTGGCTGGTTCCTCTTGAGTATCCCATAGCTCCTGCTGCTCACTGTGGACTTGCCACAGGCCTTGATGATCTTCACAACTGCTTTCTTGTGTTGTGAGACAAAAAAAATACTTTCTTTTCATTAAGGACCTATTCTGAAAGGGTCCCAGACCATTCCCATTGAGAAAAGGGGAATGGCATTTGAATGTGGGGATCAGGTAAGGTTAAATGTGAGGTTGGTTAACACTGTATAATTTGGTACACAGAGGATATTCTGGATGGTTGGCAGATATTAACAGGCAGGTCCCTGAAAGTCACTGGTCAGCAAAGTCTAGCTAAATAGAGCTTTAGTTTCACCTAGAGACTCTGTCCCCAAAAATAAGGGAACAGAAGAGGATTCAGCACCTAAAGGAACTTGCTGTTAACCCCAACAACATGAGTTTGAGCTTAGGACCCACAGGGTGGAAATAGAGAACAGAACCCTGATGGTTGTCCTCTGACCTATACATAAAAAAAAGTGAGAGGCTATCAAGGAATGATACCCAACATCAGCATCTAGCCTCCACACATGTGCACATTCATGCATGTGTACCTGCATGCACACATGCACATACCCACACTAACAAGTGCATATACCATACATCACACACACACACACACACACACACACACACACACACACACACACACACACACACACACACACGCTAATTTAGCTGCATTAGCCACTACAAATAGTCTAGTTATGGGAGAAGGAGATTGGAATGATGTATTAGAGAAAGGGAAAATGTTGCCATTTAAATTCTGTGTCTTCCCCTGATCCCTGCTTCTCCTGTCGCGTCTCTTTAATAGCTGAAATAAGAGCACTCAAAAGGAGCCACTAGTCATTGGCCCCACGCTGGGGCCGTGTCACACTTATGGTCAGGCTTTAAATATTCATTGTGTAATGAGCTGCCTTGCACATACCACCCCCCAGGGTATTTTATTACTGGAATTTAATATCAGGAAATGTGGTAGCTCCAGTCACATTTCATTTACTCCACATGTGTTCATGTCACAGCTCACAGAGTATATCTGCATACTTTAGTAGATAAGGCTTTAAGGGCACAGTGAATTAGAGGGCTTAGCCTACAGTTGGGAAGTATTTGGGATCTTAATGAGAAGGGAAGAAATACATAACTCTAGTGAATGACAGAACAATCAAGCTGGACACGGTGGCGCACACCTGTGATCCCAGCACTTTGGCTGAGACAAGAAGATTCTTCTGCTACATAGCAGATAGTTCCAGGCCAGGTAGGGCTACATAGCAGGACCTGTGTCAAAAATCCCAAACCAAAAAGGAAAGCAAGGTGGCTCTGGGGTTAAAAGCATTTGCTGTGAAAACCTAGTGACCCAGTTCAACCCTCCAGAACCCATATTGGAAGGAGAGAACCAACTCCTGAGAGCTATATTCTGTGTACCATGGTATGCACGCACCTGAAGACAACAATAATCATAAATGCTAATCACAATTTATCAACCCAAGATAATAATAGACAAGAAGATCAATGTGCAAATTGCAGGATAAGACTGTGTCTGGTCTTCTGTATGGTCTGAAGAAAGGGGTTTTGTAATTCGTTGAAAAGTAGAGCACACCGTGAATCTGCATCCCAGAGGCTCCCACTAAAGCAACCACCACAGTTAAGGAGAGGTCACCCGAGAGACTGTTCTTAAAGGAAATGAGATTTTCCATCTTAGTCTCCAGAGAAAAACTGAACACGAGCTGCTGAGCTGGAGGGGGAGATATTTCAAAGGAAAACAGCTCAGTGAGACAGGGAGGGAGGTGCTCCGAACAAAAGCTCCATGAGTGTCCCTGCATCTGTTTCTGTAACCTGGGCCTCGGGTGTAGGTTTGCCAGCCAGCCACCCTCCTCCCACTTCAACCCTCAGATCGGACTGCCCAAGAAGTCCCCCCCCCCCCCCCCCCGGGGCGGAGGGGGACAAAAAGCTCTTTTGTGTAATTTGTATTGAATACACATTTTTCTGAGTCAAGTTATTACTGTCCTCTAGTACACAGTAGCAGGCCCAGGGGCAGGTGTCTTGGGTACCACCTGCTGGGCCTGTCATAGGGCTGCCCAGCCTCCTGCCCATCCCCTACCCCAGCCCATTGCCCAGGGTGGCTCTCCCTCCAGGCTTCAGCCTTCCAAACCATCTAGTTACATGCCAGGAGGAAATCTTGGGCTCTCCCCAGCAATCTGCTTACAGTGAGCCTGTGATTAACCTCATTAGCACACGAGTTTTCTCTAGTCATCATCAGTGCCTCAGCATTACTCAGAACCATTAAGGACCAGGAGGGTAGACATTACCCCCGTTTTGCAGACCCCTGCCTGGCACTCTGCCTCTGGGCCTTCAGAAGGTCAAGTCGCCTTCATCGGCACCTGAACACACTGGGAAGGAGATGAGCATGTGGAATCCCTGCTCCTGAGTGCCTGGAGGACTACTCTGAAGATTATAGTCCAGTGTAAACATGAGCTGGGCATTCCTCTGGGAAGAGCTCACCCGTGCCCCTAAGGGGAAAAATACAGCTCTTCTAGAAAGCCGCATGGCAGAGCTTGCAATTGGGACAATCAGAAGAGCAATTCTCTGTCCCCCAGCTGCCTCCCAGAAACTAATTAATGCTGTGGATATAGCTTGCTAATTATTTTCAAAATTACCAGCATCTCGAGTGGCCCCACTGGAGGGCCATGGCCTCGGTAAAGTCTTTCCTGACGCTTAGTGGCACATCGGTTTCCTCCCCTGGGAAGGGTAATTTCATCAGAGTCAGTGCACACAATTGAAAATCTATTCACTCACAAATGAGTTCACAGTGTTTATCTAAACTCCAAGAGCAAAGTGTCAATGCCATGAGCACAGGAAACATGATTTCTGGACCATAGGCATGGTTTCAGCCAGCATCTTGAGACTTCCCAGGGAGCATGGGATGGAATTTAATAAGGCTGGGTTTGGTTGGTTAAAACAAACAAACAAAAACAAAATAACCACAACAAAAACCTACATGTTTACCTTTACTCACCTTGAGTCCACGTGGCCACCAGTCATGCATGCTGGCAATAGTATCCCACTTCTGCAGGGTTGGCCTTGCCTGTCAGCTATGGCCATGTCATGTTCTCTGTAGATTGTCCTAAAATACCGTTCATCCTCATCACTAATTCATAGTTAATGGAGCTTATTAGACTCTATCAAAATAATTTTATGCATTTATCATGAGGCTGTACATTAATTTCCTACAAATATAGTTGTTGTTTCAATAGGTATAATTCCTTTATTTCATGTCAATTTCCTTTATAATCTTGTTTTTTATTTGTTTGTTTTTGTTTTGTTTTTTTGAGACAGGGTTTCTCTGTGTAGCTTTGCGCCTTTCCTGGATCTCACTCAGTAGACCAGGCTGGTCTCAAACTCATAGAGATCCGCCTGGCTCTGCCTCCCCAAGAGCTGGGATTAAAGGCATGTGCCACCACAGCCTGGCTATAGTCTTGTTTTCTTTGTTTTGTTTTGTTTTGTTTTGTTTTGTTTTGTTTTGTTTTTAATGTGTGCATTATTTAAGACATGACTGTGAGAAAGTAGTCTGTGGTTTTACTATTTGCATAGCCCAAAAGGTTAAATTCCTAGGTCCCATTTGATTGGAGATAAGAACTAACTCCCAAAAATTACCACCTCACCCCTCTTCCATGTAAATATAAATAAATACATCTAATAAAAAGAAAAAAAACTATCTGTGCAAAATATAACTCTCACCTCAAAGAAAATAAGAAGTAGTTTATTTGTAAGCTAACTAGGAAAGGGCTGGGAACATGGACTCAGGTGGCCTGGAAGGACATGTGCACTGTGGAATCCTGTGAGATTTGATTAGCCTGAGAACTAAAGAAAGCCACACAGCAATGCATTTACCAACACTGGTCACTACCACAAGTAGGCGGGTTATAGCAGGAGAACTACTATAGCTTTCAGAAGCAGTCTGTGTATACTTTTGCTCTTGGAAGCTGGTGGTCTGCTACGAACACATGTCAAAGGCTTGAAGTAGCCAAAGGGATGTTAGGTGTGGTATAGGTGTGAGCAATGAATGGCTATTGAGAGGATCAAGGCTAGCCCAAGACAACACGACTCTAGACTTCAACCGTCTATCTTTCCACAATCATGAAGCTATAATCTGTCATTCAGCACCACAAAATCTAGCACAGAGATGTGGATTTTTTTTTTTTATTTCAATTTACGGGAACAATTCTGTTACTTCTGAGCATGTTTGTCCACCCCACCCTACCCTGCTCCCTCCTGCCCCCCCCACCCTGTGTAAGTATTCAGATTTTAAATGATGTTGTCCTTTTTCTGCTCTGAATATTTCAGGTTCTCATTTTCTACCACTGTCCCTTCTACAAGCAATACCCATTCCTGTGGCCAGGAAAGAAAATTCCAGCACCCTGGGCAAACACCACAAGCGTGCAAAAACTGATCCTCTTCTTGGAGACCACCCTGAGTGAGCGAGCCCCACGTGGGGCCTTTCATGTCTCCCAGGCCATCCTCACCCCAAGAGTGAAGACCATTGCCCGAGGCCTGGTGGGGGGTCTCAAGAACACACTAGTTCACAGGTAAGAAATGTCTTCACCCTACAGGTAGGGTTTGTGTTGCTTTGGTGGTGATTGGTTGGTTTAGTTAGTTGACTGGTTGGTTGGTTGGTTGGTTGGTTTGGTTGGTTTCTTGAGACAGTTCAGGCTGGACTTGAACTCATAATCTTCCTGACTTGCTTCCCTGATACTGGAATTATAGGTTCACATACCTAGCCCCACCTCCAGAAGAAGTTTGAATACACACACATAAACACACACACACACACACACACACACACACACACACACACACACACACACACACATGGCTATGAAGATACCTCAGTTCTTGTTTTGCAAGCTTGAGTTTAATTTGCAAGATCTGAGTTTAATTCCCAGAACCCATGTAAAAACAACACCTGAGCACAGTGAACCCACATAATCCCAGAATCTCAACAATGGAGAAGTAGAAGCAGCTGGATGCTTGAGGCTTACTAGCCAGCAAACCGTCCTTACTTGGCAAGTTCCAAACCAGTAAGAGATTGTCTGAAACAAAATGGATGACATCTGAAGATTGATAGCTGTTATATGGTATTTTGTTTGTGTTCTGACAAATAAAACTTGCCTGGAGATCAGAGGGCAGAGCTAGTCACTAGTTAACCACAGAGGCCAAGCAATGGTGGCACATACCTTTAATCCCAGCACTTGGGAGGAGGAAGCATAAGCGTTCAAGGCCACCCTGGGCTACACAAGAATGATCCAGTCTCAAAGAGAAACAGAGCCAGTGGTGGTGGTGCTGGTGGTAGTGGTGCATGCCTTTAATCCTAGCACATGGGAGGCTCACATCTTTAATCCCAGCACTAGGGAAGTGGAGATAGGAATATATGGCAGGAAGAGACAGGATCTGGCACATTTGATCTGAGATTTTGTAGAGATAAGATGTCTCTAAGTGGCTGCTGCTCTGCTTCTCTGATCTGTCAGCTTTCACCCTGATATCTGACTCCAGGTCTTTATTGTTTAGACTGATTAGGGTCACACTTCAGACAGCCGCAGTTGTCTTCTGGCCTCCCAGAAAATCACAGACATGTGCACTCAAACACAAGTGAACATGAAGGTACACACACACACACACACACACACACACACACACACACACGCGCGCAACATTTATCTTGATTTTATTCTGAGTACACAACAGCAACACTCTAGACTTGGAGAATTACAGCAAACAAACAAACAAAAACCATTTAAAAAACATACTGTTTTGAAAAGCTGTGGATTATGGGATTGCATGAACAGTGCCCAAAGAATCCTGGGACACTTTGCTAAAATGTTCACATTATTCCATAAAGACTCACTATATTTTGACACTATGGCAAGCACTCTGAGACAACGTCACTGTGTGTTTTCTTGATGACACATGCCATGGTGATCCTGTTACTACTCATGCAGGTGGCTGTGGCACCCACTGTTTCAGCATCAAACAAGCCACTGAGCGCTGTGTGGGGACTGAAAGATGGTCCTTCAGGAATTTGTTCGTTCTTCTGTGGTGTCCTTGAATGAGTCTTGAGTACCATGCCACAGCCTCAATTATTCCCTTGGGACAGAATTAGGTTTGATATACAGTTCAGCAGGGGTCTTCTAGTTGTTTTTTAATGAGATGATGTTCTTTGTCCTGGGCGCCAGTGAATGCTGGATAAAGGGAGTCAAGAAAGTATATGACACGTGTATACATGTATGGGTGTATATGTAGATTGTGTGTGTATATGTATATAGAGGGGTGTTATAAGTGCACTTGGCAGTGAGCTATACTTTGTGGTGCAAGCTGCAGAAACTAATGTATTTATGTTTTCTAAAAATTGTATTGGCAAGCATTTGTTCGGTTCTTGAGTTCTGGGTGGTGACTGCAATTCGGATAGTGAAAGCTTTGGCCAGTCACACGGCCAGCCAGTCTGCCTCGTTGGGTTCTGAGTTGAGAGAGCATCGTTTCAGATAATAGCCATATGCCTAGTCAGGAGTTTAAAAGGCAAGCAACAACTGTGATCTTCCTTCCTGTTGGAAACTCCTGACCATGTCAACCATGGACAGAACAAGAGGTTCTTTTCTATACAGCTCTTCCAAGTCTCAACCAAAGAAACTGTCTTCTACTGCAAACAAAAAACCCCACAGGCTGGCCATAGTTCCCACACCTGCAGTTCCCAGCTCTTGGGAAGCTGAGGCAAGAGGATTGGGAGTTCAAAGCCAGGAGAGGCTATGAGCAGGCTATATGGTAATCCTCTTTGTGTGCTTAGGTGGGAGGGGAGGAGTCCAGGGTATGGTAAAGTGAGACAGGATCTCACTCTGGAGCCCAAGCTGGCCTCAAACTGACTGACTAATCCTCCTGCCTCAGTCTCCAAGAGTGTTGAGATTATAAATGTGAGCTACCATGTTTGACTTAAAAAAAAAAAAAATCTTAAACCAGTGTGGATTCTCTTTAAAAGACCTAGACTTACCTTTTCTTTTCACAAATTATATGTTCATGTTCCCAGTCCATTTTCCTCATGCTTTTGGTAAATTTGTAGCTTAATAATATTTAGTTGTTCATTCAATAAAATTTGAAATTTCAAGAAAAACAGAAAGGGTAGCTAGGAAGAGGCAGGTGTAGAGACAGAGATGAGTCCTGCAGCCCCTACCCAGTGAACAGTCAGTCTTTCAGCAGAAATTGACATGAACATTTCTATGGAGCTGTGTGACGACCACTCCACTGCAAATCAGTGTGGGCAGCTGTCTTGAGAGACCATTTCGGACTAAGGATAAGTCCTTTATTCTGAATAAGAGGTGCCTCTTTTGCAAACCATTTAATATGATTCTTAAACCCAGGCCAGCCTCTTAAAGGGGAGAAGGAGGCACCATCTAAGACACTTTTTGTGCTCAGGTAGGAAAGTACTCAGGGCAGCTAAGTGATCCAGCCCCACAGAGCTTCCAAAAGCCAAGAGTCTGTTGGAACTGCTGGCCTTCAGCCTGTGTAGTGTGAGCACTGATGTGAGCAGAGATGATGCCAGTGCCCTGTTCCTTGGTGGTCCCGAGCCCATGCTTGAGTTAGTAGTGCCTGGATCTGGTCAGTTCTCACTGGTTAACCCACATAACATTATACTTTGATGCTTCTCCTCTCTGGCTGCCGATGAGTCCCAGCCTCCCTTATGTAGTTGTAATGAAGAAAGCGTGAGCCCAAAGGCAAGGTCTCCTTGTTGGTAGTGCCAATGTGTCCCTTAAACAGAAGCTACCTTTCTGGTCACGGGTGTATCAGGGGTGTGGTCCTACATTCCTGTGGCTGCACATCAGCTGGAAAGAGAAACATGGCTCTGGTCAGGAATCTCTTCCCAAGTGTCAGCCAGTCACATGACTGTCATTTCATCACTGAGTAATCTTAGCCCCACCCCCCCCTCAGCACCAGCACCCCAAGATGATGTCCTATCTAGTTAACCACACAGGGGAGCTGTCTAGCTGATCCCAGCACTGATCAGCAGCTCAAACCCGGAGAAGACTGGAAGTATCTTCCTACTGCCTGAGGTAGTTTTTTCAGTGGGAAGCTGATCCCCAATCCGCAGTTGAACTTTGCATATGATATTCTGTTCCCATTGGTTCATCACTACAGAAAGAAGCCACAAACACATACCACCTGTTTAAACTGAATTTCTGATATAATTTAGACTGGGAGAAATCTGGAATTCAAATCCATAGTACTCACAGTGAAATCAAATGCAGGTGAGTTTTGCCTAAGACTGAGGACTACATGGCCACTGGAACTCCGGAAGGGGACAAGTACTGAGTCAGGAGGCCCAAGACCGAAGCCTGTAAGGGTCCTTATTAAGGTCATGAACTATATACTTCCTCTCCCCAACTCCTTGAATTAAAATTCTAACCCAACCAGTGTGGTTGTGCTTACCTTTATACCCAACACTCCAGAGGCAGAGGCAGACAGATCTTTGTGAGTTTGAGGCCACCCAGCCCTATATAGTGAGCCCCAATTTGTCTCAAATGATAGCAAGCTTTCTTGTTGAACTTTCTTTGGGACTGCCAGCCCCCAGTAGTGACATGGAGACTTATTATGAAAGTCTGGCCTTTGGCTTAGGCTTATTCCCAACTAGCTCTTATAACATAAATTAACCTGCTTCTAGTAATCCATGTCTGTCACACAGATTTTCACCTGTCTTTCATTCTGTGTGTTTGACTTCCTCCATGTCTCGATGACGTCTCTCAGGCTCTCAGAGTCAACCTGAGTTCCTCTCTCTCCCCAGAAGTCCCAACTAATCTCTCCTGCCTCGCTATTGGCTAGTCAGCTCTTTATTAAACAATCACAGTGACACATCTTCACAAAATATAAACAAATATCCCACAACATCAAATAGAATAGAACCCTAATCCTGCTGCCTCTGAGTGGGAGTGTATTTGGGGAAATTGGCTTTTAAAGAAGTAATTACATTGAAAGGCCTTTAGAGTGGGTCCTAATGCGCTCACAGCCGAAGTCCAAAGGAAATTTAAACCTAGAAGAGACAATAGAAGCTGAGCATGGAGGCACAAGCCTGTAATCCTATGACTCTGGGAGGCAATGAGCAGGCATTCAAGGTCCTCTTGGAATATATGATACTGTCTCCAAAACCAAACAAACCAAAAGCAAAGAGGCCACAGAGCTCTGTGTATGCACACAGAGAAAATATCATAGGGGTGCAGGGAGGTAGGAAGGTGGGGGGAAGGAGAGGGGAAGGAGGTAAAATATGGGGAGGAGGAAATCACCTCCAAGCCAAGAATAAAAACCTCAGATAAAGCCCAGCCCAGCAGCATTAATCTTGGGCTAGCAGTCTCTCGAACAGGAGAAAATAACTTCAGTTCTTTGAAGTCACTACTCTATGTATTGTTACAGCAGCCAAGCGAGCTGACACAGTCCCCTGGGTAACGGGGTGACCCTGCACAAGTTCTTGAGGTCAGTGGGTTGTGCTTTTCTGCACTACTGGGAAATAGCAGCTTATGGGACCATGGTCTAAATATGCCTGCCACAGTGACTGGTGAAGAAATGAGGTGGCCTCAAGTCAAAGGGAAGCTTTGAGTGCTCCAGCCTGGGAGATTGTTGTCAGCAGTACCTGGCCCAGCCTTCTGCAGTGATCTCTCTTCCTGGTCAGTGCCAGTGGGTTCTACATTTCCCTTTACGTCATCTGGTTCATCTGATACTGGACTTGGGGAAGCTTGACACATGCAACCCAAAGCTAACACAGACCTCTTTGTCCCTGGAGACCACAGGTACTTAGCTTTCCCCCAAAGCTCCAAGCATACTCCTGGAATCCTCCAAGGTGCAGCACAATGGGAGCGGTAGTGGGGTGCCTCCAGGCTGTCAAGTATCATTTCCCAAGAATGACCAGCAGATGGCGAAGGAACTCCAAACATAGACATTGACAGAGGCTGTTTGGAAACCATGAAAGCAACAGGCTCACCACCACCAGTGTCCTTCATTTAGTGCTGTGAATCATTGGTCTTTGTCTCTAACAGGGTTCTGTGTCTTCAGCTCCTCTCCCCAACATTTTGTTGTGTGGACATATGAAGGAATTTCTCACTCCTCCTCCCCAAATCTTTCTAGCTCTACTTTTTTACTCATTCATTTATGATCCCCTTTCCTTGGCCAAATACATGACGCATGTGCTAAGCAGGCATTGCTCAGAATGCTTTCTACCTATTGTACTATCTTTCCAATGCATCCTGTTTCACGGGGAAGTGGAGCAAAGGGACTAGGAATTTTAGTAAAATAAGATCTTCAAAAGTCCTAGCTAAAAAAAGGAAGAGCAATTGTGAGTCATAACCAGCTGTTAAAATAAAAAGTATAAATTGATCTATAAGACTTATTTTTAAGCCCATGGTAGATGGCAGATCCCACTGAATGAGAGCAGAACTTAGTTTATGACTGTAAGATAAAAAGAAAGAGGAGGTAGAAAAATGCAGCCAAAGTCTAAACATCACTCTAGAAGACAAAGAAGGAAGGGTACATGAGGCAGAAGAGAGGACAACTTCAAAGGATAATAGAAATGGAGTTAGTGGCACCCAGGGAGGGCATGAGCAATAGAAGAAAAGGGGTTATCAGTGTTAGCTAGAGCAAATCCAACCTGAAGAATTCCTAGTCCTACCATCAAATGTAAGCCAGTTTCCCCCTTCCTTTGCTGAGGAGTCTTTAGTGAGCTGAGCTGTGTTTACCATACCAGACAGCGTGTGGCCTTGGTTGCTCTCTTCTGCTCTTCTGTGTTCCTCACACTTAACGTCACATTGGATTAAAAGTGTTGTACATGTCTACCCTGAGCCTCTGTCGTATTGGAAGCCTTCTGTTTATAAAAAAAAGTCCCAGCAACTATAGTCAAGAGACAAATGATTAAATATTAGTCTATTAAGGAGCCCTGCACAGTACTATCTATGTGGAAAGCAAACCCTGACCCTTACAGTATACATTTTGCAAAAATTAACTGCTCTCTTGGGGTTTCTGTTGCTGTGAAGAGACACCATGACCATGGCAACTCTCATAAAGAAAATAGAGGTGGCTCGCTCACAGTTTCAGAGGTCCAGTCCATTATCATCATGGCAGGGAGCATGGTGGCATGCAGGCAGATATGGTGCTGGAGTAGTAGCTGAGAGTCCTACATCTTGCAGGCAACAGGAAGTTGACTGAGACGCTGAGCAGTATCCTGACCATAGGAAACCTCAAAGCCCACCCCCACAGTGACACACTTCCTATAACAAGACCACACCCACTCCAACAAAGCCTCACCTCATAATAGTGCTACTCCCTCTGAGATTATGGGGACCAATTGCATTCAAACTACCATAACTGCCAATAGCTTTAGAGAGTAAAATAAGGGTGAAGCCTCTGAAGCTTCCAGAAAACATGGGAAGACATCTTTGAGAATTGAAACTAAATGAGTTTCTTTAATAAAAAAAAAATCACAGAAATTAAAGTAAAAATAATGATGGGGATTGGAGAGATTGCTCAGTGGTTAAGAGTACTTACTGGGCTCTGGGAGATCCAACTCCTTCTAGAGTCTGTGAACACCTCTACACATACATACACATACCCTCATAAGGACACATCAAATTTTTTAAGAAAAATAAATAATGGACAAATTACACTCCTTCAAAATTAAGGAATTCAGGCCCATCAAAATATTTCATTGAGAAAATTAAAGGCAAGCTACAGGACAGAAGAAATATTTGTAAAATATTTATGACAAAAGAATAGTCAATCCAGGATGTAAAAATAATTTCTTAAACTCAACATTTAAGAGAAGAAAGGGCAAATGCTATCTAAACATATTGCATGAAACCCTCAGAGAATGAATGAAAATGCAAAAAAAGAAAAAGTTTGAAAACTACGTGGGGAAAAGTCGTCAAAGGGTTGGATAGATATTTGTAAAAAGGAGGGACGCAAGTGGTGAATCTACATTCCCCTCCATCCTCCTGCTTCAGCCTTCCATGTGTTTGGGTCACAGACATGAGTCACCACACTTCCTTTGGGATGACGAGCCTACAAAATACTAGTGGCACCAATTTTTAGGGATAGTAGTACCTGTCCAGAGCTTCTCTGCTCAGCCACTGGGACTTCAAAGTGGAACGGCTCTCTTGAGGAAAGGTCTGGCAGTTTCTTATAAAACTAAATATAAACTCCTATCATAGACCAGTTTTGTTTCTTGATTTTTATCCAAGAAAAAATAATGTGACGCCCATAAAAGGGCTCATAGAAGACATAATAACCCCAAATTAAAAACAACTGCTATATCTAATAGTAGGAAAATGGATTAGCTTTGTTTTAACCATACAATAGAACATTATATGGTACTATAAAAAGAAAAAAAATGCAATTAATCACATGCATGCTGACGTATGTAAGGGATTTTATGTATGTTTCCAAGTGGAGTATGTCAAAAATAGAAGCAGCATTGATAGGAAGATAGAGATGCATCAATAGGTATGTGGCAGACAAAATAGTGAAGTATTAATGGTAAGAGATAAGTGGTGGACCTACTTACTACAAAAATTCTGTCAGTTTGCCATATGTTTGAATTGTTCCATGAAGACCCCTAAGAACCTAACAATAAGAGAACTGTTAGACTTGGTGTTGTGAGGTTCTGTTAACATGGCTGTCTTTCTGATACTGCTCTTGCACGAGAGAAACCTTGGAAAGGTGCCTTCTCCAGTGGAATGCTGGCTCCACATCCCCGGGAATATGAGGCTTATGTGAGTGGAGCCCCAGGGACTTGTGTATTTCTGATGTACTTTTTCTAGTAAGGAAACGGGTCTTATTTCCATTTCTAGAATTGCCATTCTAACCACTACTGTCCATCTCTTTTCTTTTCACCCAATACTTTCTGCGTGTAGGAATCTCCCTGCCATCCTTGATTGGGTGAAGACCCAAAAGCCTGGAGCCATGGGTGTCAACATCATCACATCTGACTTCGTGGACCTGGTGGACTTTGCCACGACGGTGATTGAGTTGAATGACCTTCTAGAGGACCGAGCTCTGACTAAGTGTTGAATTGATGCTTTGTTTAATTTGATGTTGAGATTGTTGAGCTAAGGTAGGATTCTTGAGGGTTCCAGTTAGGAAGGCTCATTGCTGGGCAGTCCTGGTGAAGTGAGGAAGAGAAAGAGGGCCCAACCCCTTTCCTCATGTAGCTATTTGGATAAAACTCTGGGGATTTTCACTGCATTTCCCTAAATGAGACTCTTAAAAAACTTAAGTCTAAGGGAAAAATGCATATTTTATAAGGTCAAGGTCAGGATCTCCCTAGTGGCTTATGGTAGCAAATGGAAGGTTGGTTCCATGGGCTATATGCTACATCTTGATCGACCCAGCTTCCTATCGTCTTCTGGGGGCATTTAAGCCTGTGTGAAGACTAAATTTGAAAGGCATTCCTGGTCAGAAGAACAGCAATGGCGTATGCAGTCATGGACCACCCTCTGGGAGGTCTTTGCCATTAACCAAGAACTCTGAGGGGCTTCTAGGGAGCCAAGCTCCAGGTCCTCTCTTGAACTGTACAATATCACCACTTCTGTATGAGAACAAGAGGTGTTTATTACCACACTGTTCAGCCACAGGCTGGCTCCAGAAGTGGTCCCCTTAATTTTTCATGTAAACAGTGCACACTACCCTTGGCATCAGAAAATGTATTTCCCTGTCTTAAAGTATTGATTGCTTTCATTTCCTTTTGGGCCCCCTCTTTAAAATGTAAGGAGTGGTGGTGGGAATCATTTGTCTGAGTGCCCAATAAGAGCTAAACATGCATGTTTGCTGCATGCCAGAATTTTTTGATTGAATCCCATAGCTTTCTCCCCCAAGTGACTATCAGGAAAGTATCTGTGTTGTTTTGGCACAGTCTTCTTTGGAGGGAGGTCTTCAAGCTGACACTAGAATCAACATTTGATGGTTGTCTGCCTGGGACCTGGTCTGCTGCGGGGACATAGTGCTAAGCAGAACACAAGGCTAACCTGAAGGCTGCCTGTCCGTGACACACTGGAGGCTGACACAGGATGTGTGGGAATGTGCAATGGCATAAAAGGAGAAAGTTCCAAGTGGGTTTGGAGCCAGTCTTTAACTCCTTGCAAACAAGACTACCTCGGGGATATTTAGGGTGACTTGTGTATCGTCAAGTGAGGGGAAAAAACAATGCTGGACCATTTCCACTTGGTTTTCCCTTTGGTCTTTTTATCTGTGGGTCATTCCGTCAACTAACCACCACTGCCTGAGGGCTTGGAAACTCAAGAGGGGATTTTTTTTAATTGATAAGAGGTTTTTTTTTTTATTGATAAGAGCCCTCTTTTGGTTCCTTTGCTTTGTTTTCTGTATTTATTCATTATTTATTCAGACTGTAAGCATCTACAATGCTTCTTGCCTCAAGAGCACTCACACAGATGCTTACTGGACTTTTCCTACCCAAGACAGATGCTGCTGTGGTCTTCCACCCATGCACTGGATGGTGCATCTCAGGGCTGTGAGTGATCTTGGACTTTGCTGTAGATGTCCTACTCTCCCCCAAATCCTTCTGAGGATGGTGTATAGGTATGGATGAGATCCAGATCCAGGAAGCCACTGCCGAAGGCATACACTGGGGCAGAAGTGAAAGGGTCATAGGAAGCTACATGGGCACTTCTCTAGAGCACTGGGAAGAACAGCTGAGCACAGACATGCTTTGATACCCCTCAGTCCTACCTGAGAACCGCTGAGGAGATTCCAGAGTCCTAAGGAGGAATATGAACAGATGTCAGGGAGTGGGCATTTACAGAGACTGCTGGACCCTCTCCTAGGAACTCTCACATCGACCCTTTGGTTTCCTGGTCAGATTGTGCATGCTGACTGCAGTGGGGGGATATCTTGGGTAAGCTAGTGAAAACACATGCACGCCCCTCACTGTTCTTCATCTGGCCTTTTTTTCTTCCTAAAGTAATTTAGGCCTCAACTTTGTAATCTCCATAGTTCATGGAGGCCACAGCACAAAGGCCTCTGGGAAAACGTGGTTTAACTTCCCCAATTCTTGAATTTTAATCCATCCCAGAGGAGGCTTCCAGAATAATCTTGTCAAATTTGTAGGAACTTCTTCTCTGTACTGGGCTTCTTCATTGCATAGAAGAATGTACCCTCATCATCTTACTGGTTCTCTAATTATGATACTGAGCTCCTCAGAGAAGCCCTGAAAACCTTGACCTACCCTCAGGTTTTTCTTTTTCATTTTATTGTTGCATTTTGTTTGGTTGGTTAGTTTTCATTTTCAACCTGTTACTTGGCAAAGAGGTAAGGAGACAGAGGAGAACCCTCTGCTCTGTTTTATTGGAGCTGCAGCTTTGTCCAGGTGCTTGGTGCTATGGGGCTCCGACGTGTCAATGGGTATCTGCACTGAATATCCAGTTCACTTTAAGGCTGTCGACTGTTCAGTGAATCGTTTACTTCATCTTTTCCTTTTGTTCTTCAATGCACAGTTGTACTTCACTTAGGACATTCGCATGCACCTCAATGTTTGCATGCTGCACCATCAAACATAACACAGAAGCACAGGACAGTCCCAAGTCCACATGTACTGCCCCTGCTCCTGTAGTTAGTGCATGTGCTAGCTTCTCCATGCTGCTTTAGGGTCTTGGCCTTGTTGACATTTTGGAAGTCTGAGCGGTAAGGGGTAGGGTTATTCACAATTTTCCCTAGTAATTTATTCAAATCTCTGCCCCAAGACAAAAGCTTCCAATGATGTAAAGGCTGCATGTATTCTGTTCCTTGGAGACCAGGTAGACCTGTGGGTGAGATGAACAGAATAAACAGAATTAGGCCCCGTGGCTCATTCTGCAATAGTTACCAGTGAGAATTCTGACCCACACATGCCACATGTTCTTGAAATTCCTGGGAATCATTTAGATCAAAGTCAGGCTCTCATAGTTGTTCAGAATCAATGTCACAAGCAACTAAAATGCTGCTTTGTTAGTTTGTTAGTTTCACAGGATTTGGGGCCATTTCTCTTTGGAAATTGAACCGAGTTCTTCATATGCTCTCTGCACCATTCCAACACGGCCCTATTTCCTTGATGGCCCAGACATTTCTAGGTTTCTGACTGTTAAAGCTCAAAGCTTGAACATTGAACTTCTCAGAAGTTCCATGTCTGTTATGAATAGAGATAGTGTTCTTAGGACTGCATAGAGAGCTCAGGGTGGACCTGATGGAAGGGACTTGTAAATGTTTCAGGATCTGGTCTGACATCATGGCAGTCTTAGAAATCATGCAAAAAATGCTTATATTTGCTGCTTGAGATTTGATACTCCTTATTTTCTTTAGTGCTGGGTCTAAACCCTTGAATTTTTTAGAACAGTTACTAAGAGTTCAAATCCAGGATTTTATATACATGCAAAGAAAAGCACAAGATCTGAGCAGAGGTGATGGCAAACCTTAAGAATCTCAGGTCTTTCATAACTTCATGTTCACATTCAAGATGTATGCTTCTATCCAAGAAGGCAATGAAGTGGAGCAGTCTGAGATTAAATGGAGCTTTCTGGTGTGCTGGGATATCCATGTGGGTTATTTTTCTTCCGTCTTACCAGTAGGAAGCAATCCCAAAGAGGCATGATACAGCCCAGCCATTAGCACAGAGTGAAAGGTGGAGACCCAGAAGAAATTCAGGCTGGAAGGAAATGGTTGTTTTCTCTAAGAAGAAAAAGGGCTACACAACAACATCATAACAGAAGTTTTATGATGTGCTTAATTGTCTGTTAAGTTCTGGGAACAGAACTAGATCATGAATGGGCCACAGCCCCTTAGCTGAGCAACTGGTCCTGGGCTAACCTGTCCTTGGTCCTTTCATCTTTAGTAATGATGCAAATCTCAGTTGACTGGCTCATGAAATAAATAAGGTCCTAGGGCTTAGCCTGAATGCCTTACATTCTGGAGATACACCTTTGCAGTGATTCATCCTTTAATACACATGTGCAGGGTTGGGGTCATTGTCCAAGAATGTGGTATAGGCTGATTGAATTTGACTATGTATTGTATCTTCTGGAGCCTATGTAATGTATGGCACTCAAAGAAATATGCCAAAATGTGTGTTGGCCCCTGAGAAGTGGGCTTTCTCAACATTTCAAGAGGAGACAATAGACACTGAGGTTATCAAACATCCAAGCTGACAGGAAGCTCCTTTGGTACAGCATAGAAGAGCATGGATGTCCCTCTCGATTCCATGATCTGTCTAGTACATCTGAACCCTCTTCTCAGGCTGCTTCCTTGTAGTTGGTACCACAGTTTCATACTCAATAGTATCACCTTGGGACACAGGAGAGTGAACTGACTGAATAACAAGTGGCGTCGATGTACACGTCCCCTTAATTCCAGATGGTTCTAATCAGCTCTTTACTGCCCCAGGAGACCGCCTATTTCCACAACCTTTGGATTCCCCAGCATCCTGCTCCAAACACTGGCACTAATGGCCATATGTTCTGGCCAAACTCGGAAGCAACCCTACAATAATGCTAATGATTCTTAAAGAAATAGTAAAGTTTTAGACACTGTTGAAAATATCCTAAGGTAAGGATATTCAGATCCAGCATCAAGTGTGTTTTAGCATCAACTCCAGCAAACTTGTTCTTAGGATATATCAAACCCATTTTAAAACAAAATGGTTTGACTAAGCCCTCCCACCCTTGGGGGGAATTCAGAAGCGGAGGCTGTTGAGGCAACTGCATCAACAGTCCAGAGGCATTTTCTGTCCTTCTGTCCCATTCCCTTCACAGAAAGCTACTTTCTCCCATCTCCTAGCATCCCCGTCATCTGCCAATGAGCGCATCACAAGATGCTGATAGAATGTGCACTCCGACCAGCATGATGGTTACTCTTTACGCTTCTCCAACACATTATTCTGCCTCCTGCTCCCACCCAATCATTAGAACTATGCTCAATTGGAGCCCTGAAATTGGGACCAACACTTAATTCAGATAGCACAGGCTTGCTCACAGTGTCAAGCCCACTAAGAAGCATAGCACTTTGAAAAGTCATATAGGCCTTTGGCAGCTCTGTACAGTTGCAATGTCACACCTGTTATCAGTTTATAGCACTAATAACACATCAGTTATAGATCTATAGTATCAAGATGGTAAGTCTTAGATCATATTCTAGAAATAATATTACCTTGCTGCTACTAATTATTACCCCAGTATTCTTAAGTATTAAATTCAGGTTGTGTATGGATTATTTGTATTATGTGTATACCAACTGTAATACTTAGCCTCTGTGATCAGTAATTTAAAATTACAGAAATTGTCATAGTTAAAAAAAAAGTCTTGGTCAGTTCAAATAATTCATGTATGGGATAAATTCTGTAATGGAGATTCTGTTTTATCTTCTATTACTTGATTTACACTGCAATGCATGTGGTTTGCTAAACTTAGGAAATAATAATCAATTTTACCAATTTTAAGGTTAGGGATAAAATTGTGCATATATGCTACTTGATACTCTGAAATGTATTTTGTGGCTTGTCACCTTCAGACATATTTCACTTGGCTTCTTTCCCTTTAGGAAGTGATTGTTCAATTACATCTTTTTTCTTCTTTCTTGTAAATGGATTAAATCACACGATTCATCCTAAAATATTGTGAAGCCACAATACCTCATTTTAATTGTGAAAAAAAAGTGTTAATAGGTCTGATCATGTGATGTGTTTCCCTGTATTTGATTTGAGCCACTTATCAAGGTTTAATCTTAGTAATAAACATGAATCTTTAATAGCCATGTTTCTTTGGTTGGAATGAACATTTTCTTACTGACCTACCTACGTCTAACTTTGTTTCAAATATCTGGAGACTCATGTGAGCATGTCTGCCTAAATGGGCAGTGTGTGGAATGCGTACACAGCCATGTCTGCCAGGCTTCACCAAGCTCCATCCCTAGCACTTCAATTATTTCTGTTAAAGTTAGCCCAGACCTTACTGACATCCAGAGTCCCATTTGATTACCATCTCTGGCTCACCTAATTTGAGTAATTGCCGGATGCAATAATACCCAGCAATGACCTAGCCATGCATACAGTGAATAAATAAGAGTAATCTGATGTCCCTGCTGCAATGGAGATTGCAGTATTTGTCTTCTTATAGTTGTTCTTAGTGGGATATCTAGGTCTATTTCATTTCCCCAAACCCACGCCCCATTTTTTTTTGCCTTATACATTCCCAAAATAATGAGTTGTTATTAAAATCCTTTGTATGAATTTAGCATAGATCAAATTTTAAGTAACAATGCATCTCAACAGAGCCAAATGTTGGAACACGTAATTAGGATTGACGATGTGTCTGTCAAAGCTACCTCTGCAACTTAAGAACTTTGCCAAAGTGGGATTTTTCTGCCTGTTGAGGTGTTGCTTTAGGAAATCTGCCACACCAACTCTGACCAACTTTCATGCACTGTGGTCAGGGATTCTGCTTAGTTTTTTTTTTTTTTTTAACTTGTATTCAAATATAATGTTTGAGTTGCACAAAGTACCAGGTTTCATCATTGTAACCTCATGTATGTGGTATTCTATGACCAGGCCCAAAGTCAATCAAAGTGGGTATGTTCTGGGTGGCATAAGTGTCGAGATATGTTTCTCCTTCTTCAACTTCTGAGCAAGTGCTTTGGTAGAGACATTGCTTCTATGACAAAGAAGCTCTTGCATTATGGATGGGCTTTGTAATGCCTAACCACAGATTAATTTCTCATGGTACCACCAGGCTGTAAGCATAGCTCATGTGCAGACCCAAGTTTTTATATGAACTCCATCACCTCCCAGCTGTGTGACCTTAGGCAAAGTCTGTCTGAATCTCTACATAAAGTTCATGGTACTGAGTAAACATGCAGTAGCAGCTATTGCAGCGAGGGGCTGTGACTTTGCATCTCCACTCTCTAAATAGCACCCAGCGCCATGCCTTTAACATTGTTGCCTGACAACACACATGTTGATTGAATGATTTGTCAAGAACTCATCACCGAGACACCAAAGCAGTAAGTTCAGACCGTGCGGTTCACTTATGGGAACTTTGCAGGGAAAGGTCTGGATGGCACTGGGTACCTAGACCTAGTTCATTCTCATTCCCCCTACCCTGATTATGGGGCGTCAGTGGCAAAGAAATCGAGTATAAGGAAGCCACTGGAGACAATGTCTAGGAAGTACTCATCTTAGATTTCTAGATTCAACCACCAGAAATGGTGATTATTTTTTTGGAGTATAACTTAGAAGGAGTAAGTGAAAATAGGTTTTTTTTGGTGTATAGAAATTTGTGAAATTTCTGCACCAAATAAGCGTGGTTCAGACAGTGGGACTCATACCACAGGTGACATACGTTGTGGGCTAAAGGGGGGCCATGTCCTTAAATAAAATGATTGCCACTAACCGTTTAGTAACTCCAGTCAGTTAAAAGTGAAGTCTCAGTAGAGTGAGGGAACCTTTTATCATCTAAAAGAAGCATCCCTACCCAGCTAATGTTCAATATCGTTTTGAACATTGCATTGTTTTTATTTATTTTGTCCTTTCTTTGCAAAGGTATGTTTTTCAATAAAGGTAGAAATTTCCCTTTCAAATAGATGTAAGCTTTTTGAAGAGTGCATTGTGGAGAAACTATAAGAACAACCTACATTTCTGACTCTTTCTAGATTTCTTTGGGGCAGGGATGCAGCTGATGGTACTACACATTCTACCTAGAACTGAGTTCTATGTACATATGTGGGCTACTATGTGAGATAGAAAAACCATCTCTTCCTTTTGTCAGAAGGGAACTTCATGTTTTCCGTGGAAGTTTATCTTCCACGTTTGGGACAATCCACACTGGACGGAGCAAAAGGTCATTCTGTCGGTCACTCCCATGGCCACACTGGGTGAATACTGAATGCAGAGGGCAAATCCCACTCCTGCACCTTTGAAAAATGATTCCTGAGAATGGGAATTCCCAAGGCTAAGTAAGATGCCTGAAAGTCCTTGATATTTAGTGTAACTTTTTTTTTTTCAAAAGAAATTCTTCCAACCAGCAGCATGTTTTTGTTTTCCCCTCAGCAAATCTGTGCCCTGTGACCAAAGGTATGTTATTATTTTGAAGACTTGAAACCATTCAGTCTCACAGAGGGTGAGGTGTTGCAATGTAGGGACAGTGGCCGTGTGCCTCAGACCTCACCCAGGCTGGCCTGGACAAGTGTCAGGCCAGTGTGTTTTCACAGCTGGCCAATGTTTGGGGGTAGCATGGAGCTTGGAGGAACATAGAAGTGAGGGCTCCTGTCCACGAGCATCATGTGTACAGTTAGGAAGTTTTCCCTACGGGACCAAGCATTTGAAGAGAGGGATTTCTGTCCTGGAGAGAAAGGTGCTGAGAAGTGAAAGACAATTGCTAAACCGTCTTATTAGTGGAAAACCCAGAGCTAGATATTGGGGTAAAAACTGAGAGATCAGAAAAGCAGCCAGCCATGTTCTTACCACTTGACAATCCTCAGCCAAAGAGACCTGCTTCCTGTATACCCACGCCTATATGCCTTTCTGTTCTGCATCTCATTTCCTCTCTTCACCCAGCTACATCACTTCCCATCTGTCTGTACAAACCTCCAGTCCTTTATGGTTAGTGCTGAGATTAAAGGTGTGTGTCAGCATTCCTGGCTCTGTTTCGAATGTGGCCTTGAACTCATAGAGATCCAGATGAATCTCTGCCTCCGGAAGGCTAGGATTAAAGGCGTGTGCTACCATTGCCTGACTTCTATGTTTAATATAGTGGCTGTTTTTTTTTTTCCCTCTGATCCTCAAATAAACTTTATTGGCATACACAAAGAAAATATCACCACAGAGAAGCGAAGCTCTTACTGCATAAGGAGGCCACCGAAAGCCATTCTTTGTTTAACCTGAGAACTCAAGTTGCTGTGTGACCTGAAGACGTTCTTGCTTGATCTTCATTGGGTGTTCACTCATTCTAGGCCCAGGAGACCTCAGTTTACCCTTCTGTGAAGACTTGTGAACTTATCACACATCAGAGATTAGTTCAGGAGAGCTTAAATGCTGCAAAGTGATGAAACACTGTACAAGAATCTTAGTTAAATGTGTGTTTCTTTAAGGTAGAAAATCTAGAGCTTTCATCTGTATCCTTGGGGCTAGAGAGATGGCTCAGTGGTGAAGGGCCTGTAACTGCTCTTCAAAAGGGTCTGAGTTTGCTTTCCAACACCTGTGTTGGGTGGCTCAGAGGCAGCTCTAACTCCATCTCCTGGAAATTTGACTTCTTCTTATCACTATGGGCACCACACCACTCACATGCACATACCCACACATAGACACATACAAATGCATACCACTTAAACAATAAAATAAATCTTTATAAAAAGCAGATCTATGATCCTAAGAAGTTACAAACCACTGACCTTCAGTAGCTGTGAAATTAATTATCACTTAAATTCTGCTAAGCAAATAAGTATAGCTAATTTAGACTACTACTAGAAAAGGTTGCTCCTCCCTATTAAAAAGAATTAACACTCATGTTAAGTTTTTAGTATAGAAGTTCTCTTTTGAGAGGTAAAGTCAGAAAAAAAAACAATTAAAAAAAACACACTAAAGCTGGGCGGTGGTGGTGCACACCTTTAATCCTACCACTTGGGAGGCAGAGGCAGGCAGATCTCTGTGAGTTCGAGGCTAGCCTGGGCTACAGAGTGAGTTCCAGAAAAGGTGCAAAGCTGCACAGGAAATCCTGTCTTGAATGCCCCCCCCCAAAAAAAAACCCACACTAAGTCTGAAGGATCATAGGGAATAGTTATATGGACTATAGCAAGAGAGTAAGCAGGCTCACAGATAGACACAGTGAGGTTTGTATGCTTTGTACAGTCTGGACACCACCTCTCAGAAGGAAGTAAGAAAATCAGAGCTCTCCATGAAGTGTAACTAGAAGGAAAGATCCAGAAGTTTTTTT